>NC_050097.1:100345193-100648223 GCF_902167145.1 Zea mays
ACTTGCCCATGGCAAGGAAATAAACAAAGGCAAAAATAACAAAACCAATGGACGTGTGTTGATGGAAGAAAGGGGAATGGGCTGAATGGTCGGTTTTTTTCCTATTTCCTGTTTTCAATTTTCCTATTTCAGGTTTTAGATTCCGAATTCAAATTTGTGTCGAGTTTTCAAACTAAATTTTAAATGCATAAATAAAACCAATCATGCATAATATAATTTAGTTATTTACTTATTGTCTTGTCTGTACAAATGCTTTTGGATATATAGCACACATATAATTATTGTAAGAAAAAAGTTTCTATTTTATGATCTCTTATTACCAATAAACATAACTTATTTAACGAGCAAGAATATTTATACCTTCAAGCTATTATAAGCAAGGCTGTCTGCAAGATCATCCTTCGACATCGTAGATAAGCCAAGCTCCAACTTCAGAAATCCCACATTCTTTGCCATTTCTCGACAAACAGATAACACTTTGTTATCCGGTAGACAATATAAAAAGTCATCTTTGTCACTGCCGTTGAATACCAATGATCCTAGGGCATACTTCAAATCCCTGGCATATTGCCTAGCTTCGGCAATTTGTTCCTCTGTTAGTTTCTTCCCTGCAGCGTGGCGCACGATAAATTCTAACTCTTCAGAAGGTGCATCAGGAACAGGGAATTAAGATTCTTCGGTAGCCTTTTCTTTTTCTGACGGCAATGGTATTTTACTGGCATCCGAAGATCTCGATTCACTTTTCTTTTCAATAATCTCTACAGGCCCCGCTTCGGCGATAGCTGACGGCCCAGCTTCAGTTTCAACCTGCGCATAGAGGCTTCGGTAGATTCCTTTGAATTTTTGTCTCCCATGCTAGGTGCCTCTGTAGAGGCAGGAGTTAGTAACTTTGTGGATTCCATAACGGCATCCAGTACACTAGCCATTCTCCTTCTCTTCGGAGTTATTGAAACAATTTCTTGGACCTTCGATGTAATACCCACTTTGTAAGAAAATCAAAAAGGAGAAATTACATTCATTTATGTATGTGTGTGCACCTCTGTCTATAATCACATGTGCCTGATCATGATTAAAAATAAGGAAAACTCCACTAAGACAAAAATAAACCATGGCATGATCTTCGATTTTTGTTTGTGCATTTAAAACAATAATAATATGAACAAAAATAAAATAATAATGAGAAGAAGATTAGAGGAAAGAAGGAAATAATATCCAATATAAAATAATACTATAATTAAATAACATCCTCATAATTGGTATGAACAATATGCATAGTTCAAATGTGTTTAAATTTGCACTTGAGATTGCATTCAAAATTTGGATTCAAAAGAATTGTAAATAAACGAAAACAGAAAATAAAAACAAAAGAAAAAGGGAAAAGAACCTACCTGGGCTTCGCTACCCCATTTCGGCCCACTCCCGAATCCAAACCGCGCGGCCCAATTCATCACACCGCGCGCGCATCGCAGACCCACTAGCGGGTGGGTCAACTGGACAGCGCCCTCTACCCACTGACGAGCGGGCCCGGTCGGTCGGGTTTATCTCCTCCGCGGACTTCGCGCTCGGGCGCAACAGAACGACCGCCTCGGCCCCAACTAACTTGCCGTTCACGGCGGAGGTCACCCGCAGGAATCGGAATTCCATGACTTGCCTGGTGTGCCTGCCCGTGACCATAAAGACCGGTCCGCTGTGATCTAACCCATGTCTCCTCCCCAATCGCCCCGCGCCGCCGCCACCGAAGCTATCTCGTGCCGCAAATCCGCTGCACGGGACTCTCACCTACCCATTCATCTACGCTCGTCCGGTGGTCAGGGGAAAGCTAGTTTTGGCACGTGCTACCGATCAGGGTACCTCGGGCGGCTCGGTGCTGGCTGGGGGCTCCCCAATTTCTCGCCGTCGCCATCGGTCCGCCGCGGACGGCATCCACTCCGTGGCCGGAGCTCGACACCGCGCAAGCGCCGGTACGAAACCCCTTCCTGTCTTCACTGAGTCTGTTCATTAGTGTTGCGCGTCTCGGTTGGTCAGTTGGAGCTCGTCTTGGCGGGGAGACCGCTCGCCGGCGTGTCCTCCGCCGTGCTCAGGGCACGACACCGCCGTTCTGGTCGCTGGAAGATGGAAGGGGGTTGGTGACCGTTGGTTCCGTAGTGAACGGCCGCGATTAGATTAGGTCGGTACCGATTCGTCCGGTTGATCGTGTCCGTCGATGGGCAGATCGACGGCCATGGGAGATTATGACTTTGTTTTCATCGTAGTCGTAGATCGTGAATCGGACGTCAGTTATAACGTACCGGTTCAAAACAACGGGAATTTAATCTTGACCGCAGATTCAAAATCCAGCGGCCGAGATCTAGTGATACCCCTTCGCGGGTATGTTTTATAAAAGAGACCCTGGGTTTTTTTCGGATTCAACCCGCCGTCCTCACCAGGGGCGCTCAGAGTCTTGAGAATACTTACACGTTGGCCCCTGAACTTACCAGAAAATGAGGCGCGGTCCACAGATTAGGAAAACCAGGGAAATAAGATTAGAAAATAGATTTTGGTATTAAATTAATTGCAGAAACTTGTTTAATTTGTAGAAAATGCATATGAACTCCAAATTGGTCCATTCCAGTTCCTAAGTTTTCATAATATTATTTTCTATCCATTTGTGCCACTGTTTTGGCATGAAAAACACATTAAAATTTATCTAGTACTTAATCTTGTAGTAAATACATAAAACCTTTAGAAATTCATATCTTAAAATTTGTGACTCCAAAATTAATAATTCCAGTTCCTATGATCTTGTTTTAATGTCTAGATTATTACTGTGTATTTTATTTACATGCTTGGTGTAATGTTAATTTTTGCTATACTATGTATGTATTGTATTGATGCGAGTAGACGAGCAAGCTACAGAGGATTCTGAGGTTCAGCTGGTAGAGACTGCTGAGCAGGAGCTCGTGGAAGGCAAGTTGTGCCCTTGATCACTTCTTTTACCCATTCATGTTCTTATTAATCATAATGATCTGCATAGGATAATTTTGATGGGACCCAATAGGATACCCTAGATTTTGACTATCTTTATACCTTGTTTCACCACTGGTTTTACTACTAAATTTTTGGGTAGTACATGCTATTGCTTCATGTGGCTTTGGGTATAAAGATATTCATCACTCATTGTTATACTTTTTGTTATCTGTTTATTATTACTGTTCATGATAAGATCATTATGTTAATGGGAACATGGAGAACCACCCGGGAAAACAGTGCTACCACAAGGGTTTAATGGGACGCCCTTGGCTGATTAACTAGGAAAGCTAGTGGATGACTACCTTACCTGAAAGGGGCAAGGGCAGTAGGGGAGTGGTCCGTGTAGGGAGGTCCTTGGGTTGATTTTGCTGCGATGGCGGTCAGGCGAGGCATTCCTGCACTGGAGCTTCCTATAAAATGTAGCGGGTTTTCTGAAGCTAGTGGAACTTTGTAAAGGCCTCGTAGTGGTACCCTGCCTCGCTTCCTAGGTAGAGGTGTATGAAGTCTGATCAACTCCGTGGCAAATGGGTAACACGACTTGTGGGTAAAGATGCGCAACCTCTGCAGAGTGTAAAACTGGTATACTAGCCGTGCTCACGGTCATGAGCAGCTCGGACACTCACATGATTAATTTATGGAACCTAAACTCAATTTGTCATTTCATTGCATCTGGGATTATTTTTATTATTACTTTTATTTATATTTACTATGGTTTGGTATTTACTTACACTTAGTAATTGCTAATAAAATTTTGACCAACTTATAAAAGCAATGCTCAGCTTCAGCCTTTATTTCATTGATCAGCCTTACACTTCATGAACTCCCACCTTTGGTGAGTTCATGCCACATTATTCCCCACAACTTGTTGAGCTATGATCGTATGTGAGCTCACTCTTGCTGTCTCACACCCCCCCACAGGAGAAGAGCAGGTGGTCGAAGAGGAGCCGCCTAACACTGAGGCTTTCGACTTGATCTAGGTGGCGTCTCCGAGTCAGCTTTCTGGCGCCAAGTATATATTTTAGTTCCTGCTATATTCATCTTTTATTTTGTAAGACTTCCGCTATGTAATAAATACTCTGATTATTTTGACATTTATCTCTATACACTCTGTTATTATATATGTTGTCTCCTTTGGCGCATGTATGAGATGCACCCGGCTTTGTTCCTTAAAATCGGGTGTGATAGAAGTGGTATCAGAGGAAATGTTGACTGTAGGACGAAACCTAGATAGAAATGGACAAACCCTTACCTACTTATTTTATTCTGATTCATTCTATACTTACCTTACTCTGATTCATTCTGTACTTACCTTATCTTGATCATGTCTCACCTTTTACTGTTCTACTCTTATTACTCTTATCTTTTCTACTCTAAGACAAGATGGATTTCACACCTTGGAATCCTACCTTTATGACATTCTTAAGAGATAAGGAACCTAAGACAAAATTTAAACTATTTTCTCTATTTAAAAATGTTGTTTGATTGTTTTGATGATAAATATCTGATTTGCTTCTTTGATTGATTGAGATATTATAGTAGGACATCTTAGTATGGACCACCATAAGGTAATGTATTAGCTTTAGTGTATAGCACACTAATCTACTTAGCTAATAAATCCCCCGCAGTAACATTCCTCGTAATTACTCGCCTTGTCTACAATTCTTCCTTTCTTACCCTATGTTTCTAACCCAGATGGGCTACCCCTATAGTGTTAGAAGAGAGCACTATAGACGTGATCCTTGGTATGTCATGGTTAAGAAAGGCAAAGATAGTTTACACACTATGCTAAAGGAACAATTGAACTCACCCGTTCCAAAGGAGAAAGATTTGAAGTTGGAATTGCAGTAACTACCGCCACCAGACTAGCGACATTCTTAGTAGATGAGAAGTTTGTTGGTGACAACATCCGTGTGGTTAAGGATTTTCCGGATGACTTTCCAGAAGAGTTACCAGGGATGCCGCCAGATAGGGAACTTGAGTTTGTCATAGATCTCTTACCTGGGACTACTCTTACTTCCAAACGGCCATACGAGATGTCTGTAGAAGAGTTAAAAGGGACTGAAGAAGCAGTTAACAGAGTTGCAAGAGGCTGGGTACATTCGTCCGAGTTCTTCACCTTGGGGAGCACCGGTACTGTTTATACAGAAGAAGGATGGATCACAGCGGATGTGTGTGGATTATAGATCACTTAATGATGTTACTGTGAAGAACAAGTATCCATTACCCCGTATTGAGGATTTATTTGATCAGATGAGAGGTGCTAGGGTATTCTCGAAGATTGATCTCCGATCGGGATACCATCAAATGAAGATTAGACCATCGGATATCCCTAAGACGGCTTTCTCGACACGATATGGATTATATGAGTTCACTGTTATGTCGTTCGGATTAACCAATGCACCAGCCTATTTTATGAATTTGATGAACAAGGTGTTTATGGAGAATTTGGACAGATTCGTCGTGGTGTTCATCGACGATATTCTTATCTATTCTAAGAGTGAAAGTGATCATGAACAACATCTAAGGTTGGTGCTACAGAAGCTACGAGATAATCAGCTCTATGCTAAGTTTAGCAAGTGCGAGTTTTGGATTGATAAGGTGTCATTTTTGGGACATATTATTTCTAATGGAGGAATAGCAGTGGATCCTGCTAAAGTGAAGGAGATAATGGAGTTGAGAGTGCCCACTACAGTTTATGAGATTTAGAGTTTCTTGGGGCTTGCAGGATATTATTGGAGATTTATTGAAGGATTCTCTAAGGTTGCCAAGCCTATGACCTCACTTCTGGAGAAAGGAAGAGAATTCAAGTGGGATGAGAAATGCCAAGACAGCTTTGATCAATTGAAGAAAAGATTGTTGTCTCCACCGGTGTTGGTTATGCCAGATCTACAGAAAGGATTTGACATTTATTGTGATGCATGTGGCCAAGGATTGGGATGTGTGCTTATGCAAGAAGGACACGTAATCGCCTATGCATCTCGTCAGTTGCGGAAACATGAATTGAACTACCCCACTCATGATTTGGAACTGGCAGCGGTTGTGCACGCACTTAAGATATGGAGACATTACATTATGGGAACCAAGTGCCAAGTGTACACGGATCATAAGAGTTTGAAGTATATATTCACTCAGAAGGATCTCAACCTTAGACAACGTCGTAGGTTGGAGCTTATTAAAGATTATGATTTGGAGATTCATTATCACCCGGACAAGGCGAATTTGGTTCCAGATGCCTTGAGTGGGGAGGAGCACGTTCATTCTGCCTTCGTTGTCCAGCTACCCGATGAATTGGCAAAAGATTTTGAGAGGCTCAACCTGGGGATTGTTACACACACGGAAGGAGTTACCATTGAATTGGAACCTACCTTGGAGCAAGAGATTCGTAAAGGTCAGATTGGTGATGCTAAAATTCAAGAGATTAAGGATCTTATTACGGAAGGTCGAGTTCCGGAATTCACGGAGTGTGAGCAAGGTACTATATGGTTCAAGGATCGGATATGTGTTCCAGAGATTGATAGCCTCCGTGAGACTATATTGAAAGAAGCTCATGATTCTGATTACTCTATCCACCCTGGTAGCACTAAGATGTATCAGAATTTGAAGCAAAAGTATTGGTGGTATGGATTGAAAAGAGATGTGGCTGCACATGTGGCTAAGTGTGATGTGTGTCAAAGAGTCAAGGCCGAACATCAAAGACCAGCTGGGCTATTGCACCCATTGAAGGTATCTGAGTGGAAATGGGAAGAAATTGGTATGGATTTTATTGTTGGACTACCCCGCACACCAGAAGGATATGACTCTATTTGGGTAATTGTGGATAGATTGACAAAAGTGGCTCATTTCATACCTGTGAGGACTAATTACACGGGAGCCAAGCTAGCAGAATTGTATATGACTCGAATAGTTTGTCTACATGGAGTGCCTAAGAAGATCGTGTCTGATCGAGGATCACAGTTTACTTCTCGGTTTTGGAAGAAGTTGCATGAGAGCTTGGATACAAAGTTGAATTTTAGTTCAGCCTACCATCCTCAGGTTGATGGACAGACTGAGAGGACTAATCAAGTATTGGAAGACATGTTGGGAGCTTGTGCCCTTCAGCATGATGGTAGTTGGGACAAGAGTCTACCCTATGCTGAGTTCTTGTATAATAATAGTTACTAGGCCAGTTTGAAGATGTCACCATTTGAGGCTTTATATGGCAGAAAGTGCAGGACACCTCTATATTGGGATCAAACTGGAGAAAGACAGTTCTTCGGGCCTGATTTTATTCAAGAGGCAGAAGAACAAGTTCGAATGATAAGAGAGAATTTGAGAATTGCACAATCCAGGCAAAAGATCTATGCTGATAATAGGAGAAGACTACTGGAGTTTAAGGAGGGTGATCATGTCTATTTGAAGGTGTCACCAATCCGGGGTATGAGGAGATTTAAAGTTAAAGGAAAGTTGTCCCCTCTCTTCATTGGACCTTTCTTGATCTTAAAGCGAGTGGGAGAAGTTGCATATCAACTGGAACTACCTGATCACCTGTCAGATGTACATGATGTCTTTCACGTGTCACAACTAAAGCAGTACCTCAGGGTACCTGAGGAGCAGTTACCAATGGAGGACCTTAGTGTTCAAGATGACCTGACTTATGCTGAGTATCCCATCAAGATTTTGGACACTTTGACTCGAGTTACAAGAAATAAGGTGATAAAGATGTGCAAAGTACAATGGAGTCACCACGGAGAAGATGAAGCTACTTGGGAGAGAGAAGAAGAGCTTCACATAGATTTTCCCCATCTTTTCCATAGTCCTTCCTAAATCTCGAGGACGAGATTATTTTTAAGGGGGGTAGGATTTGTAATACCCACTTTGTAAGAAAATCAAAAAGGAGAAATTACATTCATTTATGTATGTGTGTGCACCTCTGTCTATAATCACATGTGCCTGATCATGATTAAAAATAAGTAAAACTCCACTAAGACAAAAATAAACCATGGCATGATCTTGGATTTTTGTTTGTGCATTTAAAACAATAATAATATGAACAAAAATAAAATAATAATGAGAAGAAGATTAGAGGAAAGAAGGAAATAATATCCAATATAAAATAATACTATAATTAAATAACATCCTCATAATTGGTATGAACAATATGCATAGTTCAAATGTGTTTAAAATTGCACTTGAGATTGCATTCAAAATTTGGATTCAAAAGAATTGTAAATAAAAGAAAACAGAAAATAAAAACAAAAGAGAAAGGGAAAAGAACCTACCTGGGCTTCGCTACCCCATTTCGGCCCACTCCCGAATCCAAACCGCGCGGCCCAATTCATCACACCGCGCGCGCATCGCAGACCCACTAGCGGGTGGGTCAACTGGACAGCGCCCTCTACCCACTGACGAGCGGGCCCGGTCGGTCGGGTTTATCTCCTTCGCGGACTTCGCGCTCGGGCGCAACAGAACGACCGCCGCGGCCCCAACTAACTCGCCGTTCACGGCGGAGGTCACCCGCGGGAATCGGAATTCCATGACTTGCCTGGTGTGCCTGCCCGCGACCATAAAGACCGGTCCGCTGCGATCTAACCCCTGTCTCCTCCCCAATCGCCCCGCGCCGCCGCCACCGAAGCTATCTCGTGCCGCAAATCCGCTGCACGGGACTCTCACCTACCCATTCATCTACGCTCGTCCGGTGGTCGGGGGAAAGCTAGTTTTGGCGCGTGCTACCGATCAGGGTACCTCGGGCAGCTCGGTGCTGGCTAGGGGCTCCCCAATTTCTCGCTGTCGCCATCGGTCCGCCGCGGACGGCGTCCACTCCGTGGCCGGAGCTCGACACCGCGCAAGCGCCGGTACGAAACCCCTTCCCGTCTTCACTGAGTCTGTTCATTAGTGTTGCGCGTCTCGGTTGGTCAGTTGGAGCTCGTCTTGGCGGGGACACCGCTCGCCGGCGTGTCCTCCGCCGCGCTCAGGGCACGGCGCCGCCGTTCTGGTCGCTGGAAGAAGGAAGGGGGTTGGTGACCGCTGGTTCCGTAGTGAACGGCCGTGATTAGATTAGGTCGGTACCGATTCGTCCGGTTGATCGTGTCCGTCGATGGGCAGATTGGCGGCCATGGGAGATTATGACTTTGTTTTCATTGTAGCCATAGATCGTGAATCGGACGTCCGTTATAAAGTACCGGTTCAAAACAACGGGAATTTAATCTTGACCGCAGATTCAAAATCCAGCGGCCGAGATCTAGTGATACCCCTTCGCGGGTATGTTTTATAAAAGAGACCCTGGGTTTTTTTTGGATTCAACCCGCCGTCCTCACCAGGGGCGCTCAGAGTCTTGAGAATACTTACACGTTGGCCCCTGAACTTACCAGAAAATGAGGCGCGGTCCACAGATTAGGAAAACCAGGGAAATAAGATTAGAAAATAGATTTTGGTATTAAATTAATTGCAGAAACTTGTTTAATTTGTAGAAAATGCATATGAACTCCAAATTGGTCCATTCCAGTTCCTAAGTTTTCATAATATTATTTTCTATGCATTTGTGCCACTGTTTTGGCATGAAAAACACATTAAAATTTATCTAGTACTTAATCTTGTAGTAAATACATAAAACCTTTAGAAATTCATATCTTAAAATCTGTGACTCCAAAATTAATAATTCCATGTCTAGATTATTACTGTGTATTTTATTTACATGCTTGGTGTAATGTTAATTTTTGCTATACTATGTATATATTGTATTGATGCGAGTAGACGAGCAAGCTACAGAGGATTCTGAGGTTCAGCTGGTAGAGACTGCTGAGCAGGAGCTCATGTTAGGCAAGTTGTGCCCTTGATCACATCTTTTACCCATTCATATTCTTATTAATCATAATGATCTGCATAGGATAATTTTGATGGGACCCAATAGGATACCCTAGATTTTGACTATCTTTATACCTTGTTTCACCACTGGTTTTACTACTAAATTTTTGGGTAGTACATGCTATTGCTTTATGTGGCTTTGGGTATAAAGATATTCATCACTCATTGTTATACTTTTTGTTATCTGTTTATTATTACTGTTCATGATAAGATCATTATGTTAATGGGAACATGGAGAACCACCCGGGAAAACAGTGCTACCACAAGGGTTTAATGGGACGCCCTTGGCTGATTAACTAGGAAAGCTAGTGGATGACTACCTTACCTGAAAGGGGCAAGGGCAGTAGGCGAGTGGTCAGTGTAGGGTGGTCCTTGGGTTGATTTTGCTGCGATGGTGGTCAGGCGAGGGATTCCTGCACTGGAGCTTCCTATAAACTGTAGCGGGTTTTCTGAAGCTAGTGGAACTTTGTAAAGGCCTCATAGTGGTACCCTGCCTCGCTTCCTAGGTAGAGGTGTATGGAGTCTGATCAACTCCGTGGCAAATGGGTAACATGACTTGTGGGTAAAGATGCGCAACCTCTGCAGAGTGTAAAACTGGTATACTAGCCGTGCTCACGGTCATGAGCAGCTCGGACACTCACATGATTAATTTATGGAACCTAAACTCAATTTGTCATTTCATTGCATCTGGGATTATTTTTATTATTACTTTTATTTATATTTACTATGGTTTGGTATTTACTTACACTTAGTAATTGCTAATCAAATTTTGACCAACTTATAAAAGCAATGCTCAGCTTCAGCCTTTATTTCATTGATCAACCTTACACTTCATGAACTCCCACCTTTGGTGAGTTCATGCCACATTATTCCCCACAACTTGTTGAGCTATGATCGTATGTGAGCTCACTCTTGCTGTCTCACACCCCCCCACAGGAGAAGAGCAGGTGGTCGAAGAGGAGCCGCCTAACACTGAGGCTTTCGACTTGATCTAGGTGGCGTCTCCCAGTCAGCTTTCTGGCGCCAAGGATAGATTTTAGTTCCTGCTATATTCATCTTTTATTTTGTAAGACTTCCGCTATGTAATAAATACTCTGATTATTGTGACATTTATCTCTATACACTCTGTTATTATATATGTTGTCTCCTTTGGCGCATGTATGAGATGCACCCGGCTTTGTTCCTTAAAACCGTGTGTGACATTCGACAATTCTGCTTCTTGCGATAAACCCAAAGTTTTAGGCTGCTCAGCTACTGTCTCTGGGATTGGTTCTTCGGCCGATTCCACTTTGGCTTTGGCAGTAGCGGGGTGAATTGGCTCAATGGTAGAAGAAGGCCCTTCAGCAAGCTTCGGCACTTTGGCCGTTTCAATGTACCTGGGCCGGTGCATCAAATCATTAACCTTTTTCCCCTTCGGCATAGTAGAGATAGTCGAAGCAGCAGCCTTCCTCTTTTTCCCTGCTTTCGCGAGGGATAGCAATAGTCTAGGTAAACAAAACCAATAACATCAAAAACCATGTTTAATCTTTTCTTGCCTCGCCCTCCGAAGGCAGCAGCCATGGCATCATCTTCGGCCTTGTGTAGGCACCAAGCAACTCATCGCTAGTTGCTTCGATGGCATCCAACCAATCATCATTTGGCTCATCGAATTGGCTCCTATACTTGAATGTGTACTTCAGATAGACCAAACCACCTTTGCTAGACCCAGCAGTAGTTTCCTTCGGCATCTCCAACCCACTTGAGAGTGGCCACACTCTATTAGCAATATGCTCTTGGACTAAGACCCTGAAGCCTATGTAGGTACATACTGTGTTATAAGGAGCTTGGCACGCTTGAATTTTGTTTCCAAGGGCAAGAGATGGTCTTCTAATGCCAAAGTGAGACCATATGGGACATTGGATAATCCCCTTGATATCTTCTCTCTCAACCAGGTTGTGACACCCCAGTGTCACCTAAGGTTTCTTCCTTAAGCTAACTTAAACTATTATCACATGTGAACCAAATAGAGGCATGAACATCAGAAGAAAAACTAATAATCAAGGTTGAAGTAAGTCCTTTCATCTTAATAAACTCTCCCTAATCATGTCATGAATCTTAAAATAGGAAAAACTCTCAAACCCTAATTGATCCTAAGTGAGCCATTAAGCACATAAAAAGGGAAATTAGGAAAAGGCTTGGGAAAAATACAAAATTTTGGTAAGAACTCAATGACAAAATTTTAATACATTAAATGACCAACAAAACATAGTAGGAAGGTTTTGCCATTCGGTTTTTCTAAAATCCTCAAAACAGCCCTCCAAGGTCCTATGAGAAATTCAGAATTCTGAATTCTGAATTTCAGAACCCTTTTTCAAGAACAGATGTGTTCCCTGTTTTCCAAAACTCGAAACTAAAAAGTCCAAATATCAAAGTAGTGCCAAATTTCCTTGAACACGCTCTGGAAAAATTTGAACTCAAACCAAATTCGTTTGGCACGGTTTTGGCACCGTTTGACCTCGGGACGCGGTTATCGGACACTTGCGACTTGGTGACGTTACAACTCCCTGTCCCTAGCCTAAAACCGTGCGACGTCCACACACAAACGACAAAGCACAGTCAGGGGAACAAATCCTTCACAGCGATCTTGCCCAAATTCACGAAGATTAGCGCCCAATTGGCGTTAGAATGCGGGCAGAAGCAACGGTTCCATGTGTTTGACCGTGGCTGACACCCCCGGTTCACGCTCGTTCACGCTCGTCGGTCCACGACCGCCTGTGCACCGCGACGTGCCTATAAAGTAGCCTCCGACTCCAGCCGTACCTCCCCGCGCGCTCTCAAGTCCTGCCCGAGCCAAAGATCACCAGAATTCGCCCCGAGCACGCCGCGCCACCGCCCGCCAAGCCATCCAAGCCTCGGCCACCGTGGCCAGCTCCCTCCGGTCACTTCTAG
This sequence comes from Zea mays, assembly GCF_902167145.1. Lineage (NCBI taxonomy): Eukaryota > Viridiplantae > Streptophyta > Magnoliopsida > Poales > Poaceae > Zea > Zea mays. The sequence goes on from NC_050097.1 coordinate 100,357,971, forward strand.
GCCGCGCCAGCCGCTCGGTTAGCTTCGCCAATAGCCCGTGAAGCTTCCCAAGCTCTTGGACCCGACAGAACTTCACCAGAGGCCCGAGAACATCTTCGCCAGACTTCGGTCACCCGGCGCCGCGCGTGACCGAGCTAACCAGTAAGGCATTTTCCAATTCCTTGCACCCACATCTTCCCTAGCACCTAGTGAAGCTCTCTGACCCGTTTTATTGAACTATCGCGCCGTGAGCAGGCCGGACTCCTCGCCGCCGACGAGCTTCCCCGCCTGCGCACGTGGACCGACCAACTCCGGCCATCCCCGACGGCGACCCACACATCGCCGTGACCCTCAGGACCTCCCCTACACCCTCGGCCACCTCACCGGAGCAGTCTCGCCGCCGGTAAGCCCCTCCGCCCCTTTCTTCCTTCGCGACCACTGTTCCATTAGGGAAGGTACGCAGGTTTGATTTCCAGGAACCCTAGGGGGTTTTCTGCAGAGCAGTAGACTCATGTGAATAGTGCACCGAGGACCTGTCTGTAATTCACTTAAAGACTTTCGCCAGGGACCCAGCGCAAAACTGTATTTCCTCTATCCATTTCTATTTATCCTTTTTAAATTCAATAGAGAACTTAGAAAATTAATATCTTGAGTTATATTCAACCAAATTTAACCAAACCACTTTTGCTGGATTCAAAATATTATGTACTATCAAGTAAAAATACTGAACCCCATGCTTTTTGTTTTAAACTTTAGAGTTTAAAATTGATTATGGAAAATGACCAAACCTTATTAAATTAAAGAAAATTAGTTATGCTTCTGTTCTAAACTTGAGAAAAATTTTAGATGTTTAAACCCTATTTAGACACTATTTAAAAATAGTGAGCACCCCAGTATTGAAAGTTTAAGTAAGATTATCTATTAAAAGTTATTTTTGCCCAAAACTTAGGAAAATCAGAAAGGCATTAGAAAATAATGAACAGAGAATGCAATTATTTTTCCTAGTCTACTTGAATAACAGAGAACCTAGGAAAAATAAAGGGATCCCTAGTCCAGAACAGATTCAAAGTGAAATGTTTTACTAAGCACTAACCAAACTAGAAAAAACACTTATTATAATTATGAAAACAATTTCAAAATTCTTAATAAAAATCCAGTGGACTTGTAACCACTAAGACACCACTAGAAAAATGATAAACACCTCAGTCCATCATTTTAAGTAGGATAAACAAATTGAACTTGGTATTAAGCCATATTTCAAATAAATCATGAGCAAACCAAAAATAGTGCAATAATGGGCAAATAAAATTTTACTAGATTAATAAAGAAATAGGTCACCAGAGAAAAATGCAAAACTCATTGGAAAGCTGCAAAATACTACCCATTGCCAATACTTCATGAAAAAGGCTATTTAGTTCAAGAAATTCCTACCACCTGTCCCTTAAGCAAAAAGCTACCAATTTTCAGAATGATAGCTCTTGCACAAAGAAGAAGATAGGAAAAATCAGAAATATGTTGTTTGATATTTTTCAAATAGAGTGGTAGTAGAAAGCACCCGTTTGGCTTGAAACTTTAGAAAATCATAGCAAAATGACTAATGAGTATTAATGGCTAGAAATTTGTACAAAGTCATGATATCGCATCTAGATGCCAGCAAAAATATGTCTTAGGGAATAACCCTCTGTTAAAAAGGAGTTGTAGTTCAAAACACCCCCTCTGCCCTAATAATTGATAATTTTATACAGAGAAAACTACTCACTTTTTAAGCCCCAAATTTTACGACAGAGAATTATACACCGATAAGAAGCCACTGTAATTTTTACAGAATATTTGGAAATTTATTAAGTTAACTTGTAGTTCAAACCCATCTTAAAAGGCATAAGAGAAATAGAAGGAAAGAAATGAAAGATAAACCTCGCTCCAATAAGTTCAACTAGAAATCTTGATAAATTCTCACTAAGACATTAAGGGAATTCAGTAAAACATCAAAATAGACTTACCACTTAGTTTAACTAAGCTTGACCCTAAACTGCTAAGTATACCCCAAGAATCTTCAAGTAGCAAGATTAAGCTCTACCTAGTTAATTTAATCATTCACCATCAAAGTTTAAGTGCTAGATTTCATATCATACCATGCATGTGTCTTACTCATTGCATTCATTAGATTGCAATCTCGCTGACGGAGAGTACGTGCTCATCCCCGAGCAAGGAGCTGTCCACGAGGAAGACCAGGAGCAAGCTCCCGAGACTGCCATCGAGGATCTCTCCGTAGCCCCAGCTATTGAAGGCAAGCCCCAGTTTTATGCATAACCGTATCTATATATGCTACTTTACTACACTTAATGTTTGTAGGATTGTAATGCGCACTTAAGTGTACGAGTTGCTTGAAACCTCTAGATGCATGAACTTAGGATTCCTTTTTGAGATGGATACTAGTATGCTAGGTCGAGTAGCTGCTTGCTAATCGGGATCTCGGTAGAAGTCGACTGATTTTTCTAGCACTCACGCGAGGTCAGGAATTGATTGTATTCATCTTGATAACGGGGTATTTGTTGGTCTATGGACTTGGATCCATGGATGATGCCTTGTCCACGAGACGGGAAAAAGGAATTAAGGATTAATGTGTGGATACCTGAGTCAAGCTTTTGTCACACCCGGTTTTAAAGGACAAAGCCGGGTGCATCTCATACATGCGCCAAAGAAGACAACATATATAATAACAGAGTGTATAGAGATAAATGTCACAAAACATCAGAGTATTTATTACATAGCGGAAGACTTATTACAAAATAAATGTAAAACGAACTAAGGATCGTTGGCGCCGATGTCGACTGAGAAACGCCACCTAGATCAGATCAAACTCCTCGCCTTGTGGCTCCTCCTGAACCATCTGTTCTTCTCCTGTGGGGGGGGGGGTGTGAGACAGCAAGAGTGAGCTCACATACGTTCATAGCTCAACAAGTCGTGGGGAATAATGTGGCATGAACTCACCAAAGGTGGGAGTTCATGTAGTGTAAGGCTGATCAATGAAATAGAGGCTGAGGCTGAGCATTGCTTTTATAAGTTGGTCAAAATTTTATTAGCAATTACTAAGTGTAAGTAAATACCAAACCTTAATAATAATAAAGAACAGTAATAGTAAAATAATCCCAAATGCGATGCAAATGTCAAATTGAATTTAAGTTCCATAATTAATCATGTGAGGGTCCGAGCCGCTCTTGACCGTGAGCACGGCTAGTATACTAGTTTTACACTCTGCAGAGGTTGCGCATCTTTACCCACAAGTCATGTATCCCATGTTGCCTGGGTTTGCAAGGCCCTTAGACACTACCGAGGTGAATGGCTAGGGATCCACTACGAGGCCTTTACAAAGTTCCACTAGCTTCCGAAAACCCGCTACAGTTTATAGGAAGATCCAGTACAGGGTTCCTGGCTGACAGCCATCGCAGCAAAATCAACCAGGGACCTCCCCGCACTGACCTCTCCCCTACTGCCCTTGCCCCTTTCGGGTAAGGTAGTCTTCCACTAGCTTTCCTAATTAGTCAGCCAAGGGCGTCCCATTATACCCTTGTGGTAGCACTGTTTTCCCGGGTGGTCGCTCCATGTTCCCATTAATTTAATGATCTTAACATGAACAATAATAATAACAAGTTAATAACAGAATAATCATGAATAGTGTATCTCCATACCCAATCCACATAAAGCAATAGCAAGTACTACCCAAAAATATTTCAGGGGTGAACAAGGTATAGAGGTAATCAAAACTGGGGTAACATAAAGGCTCCCATCAAAATTATCCTATGCAGATCATTAAAATTAATAAGAACATGGCTGGGAAAGTAAGTGATCAAGGGCACAACTTGCCTTCAATGAGCTCCTGCTCAGCTATCTCTACTTGTTGAACCTCAGTTTCCACAGTGGCTTGCTCGTCTACTCGCATCAACACAATACATACATAGTATAGCCAAAATCAACATCACACCAAACAGATGAATGAAATATACAGTAAAAATCTACACATTAAAATGAAACCATAGGAACTGGAATCACTAAATTTGGAGTTATAGAACTCAAGTTATGAATTTTCTAAGATTTAACGTGATTAAAGTAGGATTAAATGTTAAATTAATGTTCTTACTGTTTTCATGCCAAAACAGAGACACTAAATGGTAGTGAATATTATTACAAAATTTTAGAAATTGGAATGGCTAAATTTGGAGTTAAAATGAATTTTCTATGCATTTTACAAGTTTCTAGATTTGTTTTTGTATTAAAAATGAATTTCTATAAATATTTCTCTGTTTTTAAACACCTCTGGACTGGGCCTCATTTACCAGGAAGGTCAGGGACTAATCTACAAACTTTCCCAGACTCAGTGAACAACCCCCAGTGGACGACGGGTTAATTCACTGAAACCCGAGGGGCTCTTAAGGAAATGTGCAGGGCCGAAGGGGTATGAAGCGATCCTAGCCGTTCGTTTCCCAACCGAGGGCCCGGATTAGATCTAATATATACCAAACCGGTATGCGACACGAGCGTTCGGATCAACATCCAACGGCTCGAATTTAATGAAGCCGAGATCTCGCCGCGGCCCACGGATCTCAATCGCACGGCCCACATGAATCGACGTCATAATCAATCGTGAACCCTACGATCCAAATCTAATTGCCATGATCACCCTGAGTGAAACGGTACACAGATTCTAATCTCAACCGTTGGCCGCCAGATCAACGGCTGGCGATCTATCCCCTACCCCGAGCACCCGAGACGGCGGCGCCGCCCCGCGCCTACGGCGGAGGCCATGGCCGGCGGCCCAATTCCCGTGTTCCAGCCTCCCAAACCTAATTCCGAGCTGAGCTAGACGTAGAGGAGAGTAATACAGAGCGTAGGGAGTTGATTTTACCTCGGATTTGGGGTAATGGCGGCACGACCCCGAGGTTGCGCGTCCGCGGGTCTCCGGTGAGGAATTCCGTGGCCTCTGTAGACACCCCTTCCTCACCGATGCCGCGGACACTTCCGCCACAACCTGATGAAGCCTCCGCACTCTCCAAGACCGATCGAGGTGGCAACGAAGAGCGGTCCGACGTCGAGCTCGCGGTGACCGAACACCCGTAAGCGACCCTCCTCACGATTCGTGTAGCGGAGTTGTGCCCTGGCCGTCACGGTGATGAAATAGGGCAGGGGAGGTGCGGCGCGTGGGTCCTTATGCCCTGGGGCGCGCGGAAGACTCCGTCCCTAACTCCCCGATCGATCCGCGCGTGTTCGTTGTAACGCCCGAACGCGAACTATGCGGTGAGGAAGACTCTGACCGCGTGGGTCCCGCCAATCAGTGGAACACGGCCGCGCGAGGTGGGGAGCAGGCAGTCCTGACGCGTCGGGCCCACCAACCGGTGAGATACCGCAGCGCGCGCATGTGGGAGGTTAGATGGGCCGCGCGTTATAGTTTTCCTGGGTGGGCCGAATTAGATCCCGCGGCCCAGGTTAGCTTTTAATTCTTTTTCTTTTATCTTTTTCTTTCTATTTTCTATTTTCCTTTCTTGTTTTCAAATTCAATTTGAATTTCGAACTCGAATTCAAACTTGTGTCAAGTTTATTCTTAATTTATAATGTGACTTTAAAAGTATTAAATTTTGGAAATATATATTAATTTTCTTTACATTTATATTCTTTCCTCTTCCCATTTTCATTTCCAAACCCTAATTACCATTTGGGTTTCAATTTCATTTATCTCTTGTTATGCCTTGATTAGTAGTGTTGAGATGGTTGTTAATATTTAAATGCATAGCAAACAAAACTCCAACGAGATGCACTTCTTTTATTTTAGTGTCTTTGGTTTGATTTAATCACTCTTCAATTTATGTATGCTCTGTTCATAATGCAAATAAGGCACATAAAATGAGGAAATCTCCATATAATGCTTTTATATCATTTTGAGTATTACAAATCCTACCCCCCTTAAAAATAATCTCGTCCCCGAGATTTAAGAAGATCTAGGGAAAAGGTGGGGAAAATCTATGCGAAGCTCTTCTTCTCTTTCCCAAGTTGCTTCATCTTCACCGTGGTGACTCCATTGAACTTTGCACATCTTTATAACCTTATTCCTCGTGACTCGAGTCAAAGTGTCCAAAATCTTGATGGGGTATTCAGCATAAGTCAAATCTTCTTGAACACTAAGGTCTTCCATTGGTAATTGTTCTTCAGGCACCCTGAGACATTTCTTCAGCTGAGATACATGAAAGACATCATGAACATCCGCAAGATGATCCGGTAACTCCAATTGATATGCAACTTCTCCCACTCGCTTTAAGATTAAGAAGGGTCCAATAAAGCGAGGGGACAACTTTCCTTTGACTTTGAACCTTCTCATGCCCCGGAGTGGTGACACCTTCAAATAGACATAATCTCCCTCTTTAAACTCAAGCAGTCTTCTCCGGGTATCAGCATAACTTTTCTGCCTGGATTGTGCAGTTCTCAAATTCTCCCTGATCTGTTGGACTTGTTCCTCTGCTTCTTGTATAATCTCAGGTCCAAACAACTGCCTTTCACCAGTTTGATCCCAATACAATGGGGTCCTGCACTTTCTGCCATACAAGGCCTCAAACGGTGACATCTTCAAACTGGCCTGATAGCTATTATTGTAAGAGAACTCCGCATAAGGCAAACTCTTATCCCAACTTCCACCATGTTTAAGAGCACAAGCTCTTAACATATCCTCTAGCACTTGGTTAGTCCTCTCAGTCTGCCCGTCGGTCTGGGGATGGTAAGCCGAACTAAAATTCAATCTCGTATCCATTGACTCGTGTAACTTCTTCCAATACCGTGAGGTAAACTGTGATCCCCGGTCTGATACAATCTTCTTTGGCACACCATGCAGGCAGACAATCCGTGTCATGTACAACTCTGCCAACTTAGCTCCTGAATACGTGGTCTTCACTGGAATAAAGTGGGCTACTTTAGTTAGCCTGTCCACAATCACCCATATAGAATCATATCCAGCAGACGTGCGGGGTAATCCAACAATGAAGTCCATGCCAATCTCTTCCCATTTCCACTCAGGTATCTTTAGTGGGTGTAACAGTCCGGCTGGCCTCTAGTGTTCAGCCTTAACTCTTTGGCACACATCGCACATAGCCACATGTGCAGCCGCATCTCTCTTCAATCCATACCACCAATACTTTTGCTTCAAATCCTGATACATCTTAGTACTCCCATGATGGATAGAATAAATTGAATCATGTGCCTCCTTCAATATGGTTTCTCGAAGACTATCAATATCGGGAACACAGATCCGACTCTTGAACCATATCGTGCCTTGCTCATCCTCTGTGAACTCTGGGCCTCTACCCTCTGTTATCAGATCCTTGATCTCCTGGATTTTGGCATCACCAACCTGACCTTTACGAATTTCTTGCTCCAAGGTAGGTTCCAATTCAATAGTAACTCCTTCCGTATGTGTAACAATTCCCAGGTTGAGCCTCTCAAAATCCTTTGCTAATTCATCAGGTAGCTGGACAACGAAAGCGGAGTGAACATGCTCCTTCCGACTCAAGGCATCTGCAACCAAATTCGCCTTGCCTGGGTGATAGTGAATCTCCAAGTCATAATCCTTAATGAGCTCCAACCAACGGCGTTGCCTCAGGTTGAGATCCTTCTGAGTGAATATATACTTCAAACTCTTATGGTCTGTGTATACTTGGCACTTAGTTCCCATAATGTAGTGTCTCCAAATCTTAAGTGCATGCACAACGGCAGCCAACTCTAAGTCATGGGTGGGGTAGTTCAATTCATGCTTCCGCAACTGACGAGATGCATAGGCAATCACATGACCATCTTGCATAAGCACACATCCAAGTCCTTGGCCACATGCATCACAGTAAATATCAAATCCCTTCTGCAGATCTGGCATAATCAATACTGGAGGTGACATCAATCTCTCCTTCAATTGATCAAAACTCTCTTGGCATTTCTCATCCCACTTGAATTCTTTCCCTTTCTCCAAAAGCGATGTCATGGGCTTAGCAATCTTAGAAAATCCTTCAATAAATCTCCGATAATATCCTGCGAGTCCCAAGAAACTCCGAATCTCAGTAACTGTAGTGGGCACTCTCCACTCCATAATCTCCTTTACTTTAGCAGGATCCACAGCTATTCCTCCATTAGAAATAATATGACCAAGGAATGGCACCTTGTCAATCCAAAACTCGCACTTGCTGAACTTAGCGTAGAGTTGATTATCTCGTAACTTCTGTAGCACCAACCTTAGATGTTGTTCATGATCACTTTCATTCTTAGAATAGATAAGAATATCGTCGATGAATACCACGACGAATCTGTCCAAATACTCCATAAACACCTTATTCATCAAATTCATGAAGTAAGCTGGTGCATTGGTTAGTCCAAATGACATAACAGTAAACTCATATAATCCATATCGAGTCGAGAAAGCCGTCTTGGGGATATCCGATGGTCTAATCCTCATCTGATGGTAACCGGATCGGAGATCAATCTTCGAGAATACTCTAGCACCTCGCATCTGATCAAATAAATCCTCAATACGGGGCAACGGATACTTGTTCTTCACCGTAACATCATTAAGAGATCTATAATCCACGCACATCCGTTGCGATCCATCCTTCTTCTGCACAAATAATACCGGCGCTCCCCAAGGTGAGGAACTCGGACGAATGTAACCGGCCTCTTGTAACTCCGTCAACTGCTTCTTCAGTTCCTTCAACTCCTCTACGGACATTCTATATGGCCGTTTAGAAATAGGGGCGGTTCCAGGTAAGAGATCAATAACAAACTCAACTTCTCTATCAGGTGGCATCCCTGGTAACTCCTCTGGAAAGACATCCGGAAAATCTCTAACCACCCGGATGTTGTCACCAACAAACTCCTCCGGTATAAAGAACATTGCACGCATGTGTGAGGAGGTTACTGCAATATTAACTTGAAACCTTTCTCCTTTAGTGGTAGTAAGTTCTATGGTACCTCTACCACATGCTATAACGGCCTTTGCCTTTCTTAGCCACGACATACCAAGGATCAGATCTATACTGCTTGACTCTAATATTATAGCAGTAGCTCCAAAATCTCTACCCATAATGGTTAACTAGGTAGGTGCCCGTGCGATGCCACGGAACATAAATCTCAATTTGTATATCAGATATGCTTCCTGTGAAGCAAGGAAGCGAACGCAAGCCAACCTTTTGTATTAGTGCATTATGTTCAGTTCTTACTTGAGCATCTCGTGTTCTCGTGTGTGCCATGGCCGAGTGGCAAGCTCAACACTGGTATTGTTGTCTTGTCTCAAATGAAGTCCGCTTCCACAAGTTAATCGGATTTCTTCATGGGTGATAGTTGTGTCAGATTCTTCCGCGCATAGGGCAAGTAATGCAAGTGATAGCTGTGTCAGTTTACCCCCATTTTCTTGGGCATCACTTGTCTCAAATGAAGTCCATTGGAGGTTCTCAATTTATGTTCCGTGGCATCGCACGGGCACCTACCTAGTAAAATTTAAAGTTCAAACACATCATATATTAAAAGATAAAAAAGAAAATTCTAAGATAAAAAAGTGAAATTATCTCTTACAGTTTTCTCTTCTTTTATCTCTTATCATATGATGAATTTGAAGTACATCTATAATTTAATGCTTTTTTGGGACTTTTGTTAGTTATAATTTAATAATTTTTTGTGGCTTTTGTTAATTGGTTTGCACGAAAAATTGATTTTAAAGTACATCTATAATTTAATAATTTTTTGTGACTTTTGTTAGTTATAATTTAATAATTTTTTGTGACTTATGTTAGTTGGTTTGCACGAAAACTTGATTTGCACTTAACACGTTGCCAACAATATTATATTGATCTCTTGTTCTCGCACAAGTACTGAATTTGGGACACGCTCCATTGCTCCAAGCCATATCGCTTCTCATGGCCTCTTGCACAGGCGCATCAGGTTGAAACAACTTATCACACGCCAAAGCGCATTAGTAGGATAGCGAACTTGATTTCTTACAGCCACGAAATCCATGCACTACAGCAAATCTGCAATGTGAACACAACAAACACCTGGGTATCGATACAGCACACAAGAACGTGAATCACATAAACAAACTGCAGAGACTGTCAAATACAACATCCATCTTACGTATCTCATTTGTCTACAGTATGCGTTCAGGAGGGTTTCAAATGTAAACATCACATGTCGCTGGAGCAAATCAGTTTACAGAGTGATAAAACCAAGACATGTCGCTGGAGCAAATCAGTTTACAGAGTGAAAAAACCAAGACAAGCTTCAGGCTGGCTGCTCATAAGTGATGCTACTATTCTTGTTTGAAACAGTAAATCATCAACAGACAACTTACTCCACCTCTTCCATGAAATCCTTGATCTCTGATGGGCTTAGAACTCTGTTATTTGTATGGAAACTGTTAGTTCTCACCAAACCATTTGAAGTAGCAAGGAGTTTGTAATATCAAATAGCCTTAGATTTCCAACAACAAAAACATAGTAAACAGAAACATTTCCCCTACAGCTAGAGGAGCACAAGTTGTTACCAAACCCTAAAGAACAGAATGGGAGCAATGAGTGATGCAGTGATTTGATCATTTGATGAGGCAAGAGGAACATGGATCATATAAAGGTGGCAGTAATAATTGAGTCTGTGTAACTTACTTGAACTCACGGTCAGCTCGAATAATTCCGATTTCAATGTTGTTGGAGGAAATTTGCCCCTCATATCTGCAAGTCCAAGATGCAGAACCAATTAGTAACTATTTAGGATGTTTTAAACTAAGCAACTACAAGTGGGTTGCAATACCCTTCTTTCAAAGTCAAAATTGCAGTGTGGATGGCATCATCAAGCTCCATATCCTCTGTGTATCTACAATGAAAACATATTATAAATATAAGATGTGAAATCAGAAGGAAAGGATGATCTGTTATGGCACACAGGGGGTGGTAATGGGCTCTAAATCTTACACTATAAAATTTAAGGATCGAATCGGATTAGGATTCGGTCTCTATTCCTATTCATTTTTGTACTAAAATTTATTAAGGGCCACAATTTATTGTGAAGAAACACTTGATCATAATCCATTACCATCCCTAGGCACACATGCCTCTTATATTAATCAATGATGAGGAACATAGAATCAACTGGAATTTATTTACAATCAATGATGGAAGAAAATTATCAATGATAGAAGAAAATTATCAGCGGTACTATGTCACAACTCACAACAGTGTATCTGTATATAGTGCAAGTGCACAACATTACTACCATGAGATTATGTACCTCTTTTCAAGAAATGTCTTTGCATTTGACACATTTTTTCCCATGGCTGATGCCTTCCAGGAGAAGTATGATCCTGAGGGATCAACCTGAAGAAATAGCCAACAATGTCAGTTGTCTTGACTCTTGAGTTTACGAAGGTACATCCTACAGTATCATGGTGATTGTTAACACATATGTGCACATTTTTCACTTTATAAGTACTACTTGTGATGATCCCTGTGAGACAATAAACAGGTTTCCTTTTTTTTGAAAGGTTGATAAACAGGTTTGAGGTTTCTATCTTGTAACTTCTTCAGTATACCTGATACAACTGTGGGCCATTGTCATCATACCCAGCAATCAACAGCGATACTCCAAATGGTCTTACACCACTGAAACAAATAAGGATCACAAGTAAAACTCATTAACATATACGTATCTCAGGCTTTCACTAATCACCTTAACAGCCCCAGACAATAGAGGCTAGTACAATCCTTTTGACTGGATGGTGTATATCCTAGTAATCTCTATTAGTTTAACTGTCTGGTCAAGCCATCACGACGACGTCAAGTGCGTCGATCAATAAATGGAAATATCTACTAAATGTTATAGATATAGTGCATATTCTATGTATGATGTTGGTTGGCTCGCTTGGCAAATAAACAATATTTAACCCTCGACCACTTAAATATCACCAATTAATTGAAAATCAATAGCTGGATTGCACACAGGGACAATACATTTCGGTAATGTACAAATAAAAAAATGGTAGACCGAGTACCAGAGGCAAGCCTTCCTCCCGCAAATGCAGAGAGGCTGCTTCGAACCCGCGATCTGGTGACTCAATGAACCAGATCTTCCAAGTGTTTAGCTATTTAGGTAATGTACAAATAAGGCACTAAAACAGCTAAAAAATACAATGCTGTTCCAAGTGTTTAGCCCGGAAGAAAAGTTGTTTGAAAGTTTAGTGCCAGAATATATTGATTATGGAGTGGCCATCCTGCAGTATGCAGATGACATTATCCTCTATATTCAAGAATCTGTTTTCAAGTCGTCCGATTAATTGTGATTAATCGTCCAAGTTGATTTGGACCCAATCACGATTAATTGCCCAAGTTGGTCAGCCAGAACGACCAGCAAGTCGTCCGACTTGAAAGCAGATGACAAAGAGCAAGCTACAAATTTAAAGTTGCTCTTTATATCTATGAGATGTCTGGTTTAAAAGATAACTTTTCCAAGAATGAGGTTATTTTGGTTAGCCAGGATAACTCCAAAGGTTTGGAATTTTCCAACATGTTCAACTATGCTTAGATCTGATCAATTACCGGGCCGGGCCGGGCCATGCAAAACCCGACATGAAAATCCATTGGCCCGAGCCCGCCTGTGGCTCGACAGAAAATGCAAAATCACAGACCGAGCAAAATACTACCTCCGTTTTCGAATATTCGTCGTCGGTTAGTTCATTTTTGAACTAAAACGTGACAAATAAAAAAGAATGGAGGGAGTAATATGCATATAGTAACCAACTAATGAGCATCTAGAAAAATGCTTTACAATTTGGAATGGAGGGGAGTATAAACCATTCAGACTCATGGCAGTATACAGTTTGTGGATTCTACGTTTCAAGCATAAGCAAACAGGCATACCTTGTACAATTCGTCAACAGCTCCCACATTGATCTTTGAACCAAGTCCCTGTGAGAAGGGACGTTAGATATTGAATTTCAGGCTCTTAGTCTGTTTGCACACCGGATTCCAAATGTACGTGCATTGTACAAAGGACAAGTTTATTTTGGATTGTATGTGACAGCAACAAGCGAATACCTTCCGTTTCAGCATGTTGCACGTGGCTTCTGCTGGTGTTTCAGCAGGTGTCGAGCTCTTCATGTCTTCATTACGTTTTCGTTTCTATGTTTTGAAACAGATACAGATAATCATACGACTCAAATTAAAATGGTAAACAGGAAGTTTGGTTGCCCAAAATTGTTCCTTACTTTCTTTCCCGCTTCTGGATCAATCCCTCTAGCTGCCAATTCAGCTGCCAAAGCTTCCTTGGCTGCTTGTTCCTGTAAAATAAAAAAGAAGGTAGTAGCATTCTCTGATCAAGATGAAAAAAATGCGACCATAGATAGAGTTACTTACCTCAAGGTACTCTTTGTTCATTTCCTCCCAGATAATCTTTTTATATTGTGTTTCTTCCTCATTGTGAAAGTACCCATCAACCTACAAAATTGATAGATAGCATCACAACTAATTGCAAAGGCTTCCTCCACGCACATAAGGAACATGCAATAATTCAATTTCTTGTCTTAGAACTGAAAATGTTAGTTTAACTTTACCTGCATCGAGCAATAGAAAAGACTTGGATTAGAAGAACCAAGAAGCACTATTGTAGCACAAAGGAAAACTAAACCATAATGTTCGTCCCACCAATATACTTAAGTTTGCACCTTGCATGTATATACTTCAGATATTAATAAAAAAATATTCCAAACCTGAAGATCCTCCTTATTCTGTAAGTTCTAACATGAAGGATTAAGATCATTTACAACCTATAAAACATGACCCTCTCAATCAATACAATATAAGAAAAGCAGAAGAATCATATGCAATTCAGTTGATAAGTTGATGAACGGCAATTATAATAGTCAGTGAGCGCAATTCAGGATGTTATTGCGATGTGCACCTCCTGCATGACCAGATCACGAGCAACCTCCATGGAGTTCTTGCTGACCATCCCGGCGAGGAGGTGCCAAGCGCCAAGGTTCGATGGCATGATGATCACTGTGTTCCTGAAGTCCACCGTCCTGCCTTGCCCATCCATCAGCCTGCCGTCATTGAGGACCTAGAGCAGGGTGTTGAACATGGCGACATGGGTCGTCTCTACCTCATCAAATAAGATCACGTTGTACAACCTCCTCACTTGTTCAGTCAGCTACCCACCCTCTTCACGGCTGACGTAGCTTCAGTCATAGTTAAAAAAAAATCCAGCCCAAGTCAGAACATGAGTCCATCCGATAATACAGTTAAAATACAACATATAGCAAGTATTTAAGGAGAACTGTCGTTGGGACAAAGACGGTATAGTTTTCTCTCATGTTTGATTATTGTAGAGTACTGTAGGACAAGCACAAAATCTGTAGAATTTTACAAGCTAAAAGCTCATACCTTATTTTGGACACAGATGTTCTACCAGACAATGCACCTGCGGTTTTCCAAGCACACATGGCACATCTCGCCAAAGCATCCAGGCAAGGCATCTAAGGTGGGGGCACTGCATCCAGCCAAGGCGCCAAACCACGATAGTCCTAATTAGTTTTATCATCGAAGAATGAGAAGTATTACTTGGAAAAAAACCTATCATTCTGATCTGAACACTTGCTAATATATACCTTGTATAGAAAATATCAAAAGGGATTAGCTACAGTGACCAATAAAATGTAATATCTAACGACAATTTGTGGAAAAATATCATACAAATACTCGGCACAAAGAACTGGCAGTTAAATAGGACTGCATTTTTTAACGTAGCTATATAGGACTGATGACCAATTATAGTACTTAGTTCAAACATAATTTCACTGGTATGGATTTGGTTTGCCTTTAATCTACAATATCCTGTAAATATTGCACAATTAGGAGATGAACTCACCACAATTTTAGACCTCTGGATGAATCAGTGGTAGCTCACAGACCCCAATCTGCAGATTCACCAGCGAAGAGGCAAGATAATTTTTTCGCCAGCTTGCAGAACTGAGTAAATCTATTTATGAGATAGTGCAAGATTTGGTGATGGGACAAAAGCAAACACCTATCGGCAGTCTATGAAGGCTCTCAAGACAGCCGGATAGAGTGGGTGGGACATGATCTTGGCCTTGATTATTTCGGATCCCCTCTCGCTGTTGGCAGCACAATTAACAGGTAAAATAAGAGCAGAAATACATTGAATTACTAAAGTAACCAAAAATTACAAAATGATCAGAAGCAGCAGAATTTCCACTCACGTCACTTGAAGCGAATGCGCTCTTGGGCTATTCTCCTTATTCCGGTAGATATTTGCACCCACGTCACAAAAAGAACAAACCAGCTCTGTATCAGCAATGGGCCAATAACAACAAATTTCATGAGATAAAATGAAGACAGAGCAATGACAGGTCGACAACTTTTGATCAGTTTCTAAAATGCAACAGGGTTAGTGGTGCTCCCATGTTAATTACCTCTATGTTTTCATATTCAGACTGATGACGGTGTACACTGGTCAGATCATATCAGTGTTTTTCTTTTTTTTTGGGGGTGTCTGTTTAACTTTTTCACATGATGGTGGTTATAAAAAGAAAATGCAAACTTCAGAGCAGGTTGCTTGCAACTTTATGTGAGCAGGGGAGGGAAAAGGATGCCCTAAACAAAACCAATAGCAAGAACAAGATGATGGGTGTTGACCAAGACATGGAAAAGATAATTATATCGGATGACTGTAGTAAGGTTGAAGGTAAGAAGAAGGTCCACACCACATCCCTTGAGAAGGAGAGGAAGAAGAAACTTCACAATGCTAGCACTGGGAAGAACATGCAAAGGGATGATGACGAGGAGGGGGAGGAATATGAGTAACTCTGCTACTAAGGTGAAAAGCAAGGTGTCCAGCCAATTATGTGAGGAGAAGAATGAGAACAAGCTGAACAAAACATACCGGGGGAAGAAGATGCAGACTGCTGACAGCAAGATGAAATATGACAGTGGAGTAAAGAAGGGGGATTGTGTTCACAACATTTTGTGGTATAGAAAAGAAAAGGAAAAGGCCAGCGAATACCAGTACTGAGAAGGAGACTGCACCAATCACTTCTCTTGTTAAAGAGAAGAAATTGAGGATGACTGAGAGCGTGGAGTTTAAGATGAGACATGACAAACAGAATAGGATAAATGTGTTGCTTGATATATCCGATGAGAATATGGGTACATCAAGTGGCTCTAACTATAAAATAAGCAAGAAAAAATTACCACACACACTATTCAAGGGAAAAAAGAAGATGTGGTGCAATGATAGTGATAAGATTCATGATGGCAGGATGAAGGAAATGGAAATATTTAGTGGCATCAAGGAAAGAAATAATCAGATCCCCATTGCATTTTTAAAGTTCGTATGCAGCAATGCCGAGAAATTTCTGGTATGGTTTTGTTTGTTGCTACTTTCCATTACAACTCTACTATCTTTTTCTTTCATATATTTGTGCAGGTGATACCACCAAATGTTGCACCCAGATTGGAGTATTTGACGAATCAACTTTTTATATCTTAAAGATTCAGAGGGGTGGTTTTCAAAGGTCCTCGTATCGTAGGTGGCTGATTCCCTTGCTTTTCATCAAGGATGGGATATGTTTGTTTCAAACCATTTGATTAAATACAGTGAATTTCTATTGTTTAAGTACATTGCTGAGAGTACATTATCTGTGCAGGTTTTTAGTATAGACTCTTGTGAGAAAGACTCGACTTCAACCCTGAGAGCATAAATAAAGGTGAAAGAAATAAACAGGCATGTAGTAATATGCCACCTGATGATTTGGTCGTCACCGATGGTAGTTTAGAAAACAATGGCTACTATGTTTCTGGTGAATGTCCCAGGACCAAAGTGCCTCAAACATGTCATGTGACTTGCAATACAAAAAATGACCAAAGTATACTGGCGACAACAAGTAGTAAGCGCTCAGGTTGGGTACTGAATTCCAGAGAAAAATAAAAAGTTGATGCCTCACCTTAGATAGGATGCGTGGAAATGTCGTTGTGTCTACGACTGGTCACCTTCAAAGCATTAATTCTGCAAAGATAACTATGAACCGGGTAAGTGCTTGGGAATAAGTGGCATTAGAAACTTCAGTTATATGAGAATGAAGTGAAACATAATCACCAAGTAGCCTTCAATTTGTTGCTTTCAGATTCCGCTATTCTGAGCACGGCTCCGAGCATCATCATGAGCTTTGTTAAGAACCTAAACAGAAAAGGATTCTACTGAGGTTAAAACAACTCAACCAAAAAACTGAATACTCCCCTGATTGACATAAAAAAAGTTATACATACATAATAATGGAAGCAAAAAAACAACACGTTTTAGCGGAATTCTAGTTTTCAAATTCAGATCTAGCATATTTGAGAAGCAAGGAAAATGAAGCACGTACACCCCTTGGTGGAGGTCTGGCGGTGGCGCTTGGCTTCTTGATGTCGTTCTTTTGCGCCTTGTACGACTGGTTATGCGCCAAGTAGTTCTTCAACTTAGCCCTGAATCCCTCTTGCTCCTGCTCCTAGTCACCTGCGGTTCTGCCAAGAAATCAGGAGATGAACAATCGAATCCAGAGAAGGCCTCAAGAGGAAGACGAGGAGTGGCGTAGTTGACAAGCAAGGAAAAGGAAGCACATTCAGATCTAGCATAGTTGAGATTTGAGAAGCAAGGAAAAGGAAGCACGTACCCCCTTGGTGGAGGTCTGGCAGCCGCGCATGGGTTTCTTGATGTTGTTCTTGTGTGCCTTGTACGACTGGTTATGTGCCATGTGGTCCTTTGACTTAGCCATCGTGAATCCCTCATCTGTTATGGGCCATGAAGTATCAAATCCGAAGGCCTCATGAGGAATCTGCATTTAATGTTATGGGCACACCTGCCGCCACACCCTGGATGCGATCTCGATCTCGTCGTGTCGCCGCCCTGGCATAGCCGTGCTCCCAGCGTGTCGCAGCAAATGGACACCTATTTATTAGAGTTAGTAGAGAAAAATAAGCTAAGCATGACATCATAATAAGCACCATAAAAATTCTATCATGAAAAGAATAACATAAGCAGCACACGTTCAGCTGGTGTGTACCTAAGGAGCATTTCGGCGAACACATGGTGGTCGTCATCCGTCTCCACAACAGCTGGTGTGTAGTGTTATGTTTGCATGAAGTAATTTACTCACTGAACTTAACTTTTATATCGGTAAAACTTGATGTTTGATATTACCATATGAAGTTCCACTGTCATGAAGGGCTTTTCATTCCTTGGAGGTCCTTTTCATCTTGGCAAAAGAAGTTTACTATATAATGAGCAGAAATTGGTGTATTCAAACAGGATGTCGATTTCGAACAGACATAGTCATGTTCAAAGTAGAATTACATTTTGATTTTGCCATTTCAGTATCATGCTTTTTACTTCACATGAAAACCTCATCATCCCCCAAACTAACAGATGTACCTGCTAGATTTGTTTATCCCTAGATAGTTGATAGAATAAGACAAATTGTCCTGGGTGTATGACGACATTTTAGCCTTACCTTCAACCCAGATAGCAACATAATCTTTTCAGTCCAAAAAACATGTAGGCTAACCAATAATCGTCAAAAACTAAGAAATATGTAGAAGGTGCATACCCTCTGGCCATAACGGCTAAGAAAATCTCTTTCATGATCTGCTTTCAAGTGAGTTAGAGCTGACTTGAGTGCCTTCTTCACAAGGTTGGAGATCTCTGCCAGCATATTAGTTGGAGAGAGTCAAGAATAGAAATAAAATCCACCCTCTCTATATAGGTTAAAAGCGTCGCCCATTGCACTTCTATTATTTTCACGAGCAATTGCAATTCTATTATTTTCTAAATGTGCATGGTAGAGCGTCTGATTCGACACTTTTAACCTGCAATACCCTCTAGCCATGGCGGCTAAGAAAATCCATTGAAGTCCTCCTCCCAAGTGTATGTAAGATGTGCACATGAGCAGACACTGCTATAGGCTCCAAGCAAGTGATGCAACGCACAGAAACCTGCAATACATCAAGGTGCACATATTTTTTATCTAATTCTGAATAAAGCATTAGACAATAGGGTGCACTGCACTGAATGGCAAAAGATTTCAAAGTGAAAAACTCCAAAAGTAATGCATACTCAGTGCATAGAATAAAGTGTGTTCTTCTCAGCTGAACAAACAAAAGTTGTCGGGGACGGGATGGCGTGGGCCGGCCATGTCGCCAGAGAAGGGGCCGCCCATCAGGGTGCCGAGCGCGAGGTCGGAGCCGAGACCGGGGGCGGGGGGCGCGCGCAACACGACGCCCCGCGTCATCGCCGAGTACGGGGTCCTGGATTGGGAGCACAACCACGAGCATGCCGTGGGTGAGCATCGCCTGCTCCTGTGGGATCTGCGTACGCAGCGGTTGGAGGACGGCTAGGGGGAGGGGGCTATTGCGATGGGGCGCAGAGTTGGGGCGCAGAGTTGGGGCACGATATCACCTGCTGTGGAGGCCCGCTCGTCGTTGAGCCATTGCCGCACCCCTCGCGCGGTGTCCACCGCGGCCTCCTTCTCCCCACGTCGTTGTCGCCTCCAGCTCCTCGGGGAGAGAGCAATCTCTGAGGGGCGGACCTCTGAGAGCAATCTCTGAGCAATCTCTGAGCCCAGTTAGGGATGGGATACACACACACTGGGTGCCGGGGCGGTGGTATCGGTGTTGGTGAGGAGGCAAGGAGGGAGGAAAGGGAACATCAGCACCCCGATCTCCGTTTGGCTGTCGTCGTCTGGCGACCGGGGGTGGACCTCTGGTCATCGCGCCGAGGATGGGGATGGGACGATGCGGCTCTCTCGGGCGGGTGGGCAGGGAGACGAGGGTGGCGAGGGAGTCGGGCGTGACGGAGAAGGAGGGAAGGGGGCGGGCACGGTCCTCTCAGTCATCGCGCTGGGATGGTGGACGGGGCAGAGCACGATCCGTGGGAGAGCGGCGGACTGGAGGTGGGAGGCAGGGCGGCCGCGGCTCACGCGGGGTGGGGGTGGGGAGGTGGGGGAACGAACGTGGGCGTGGGCGGGCGAACGGTGTAGATTTGCCGAACAGAACGGACGGTGCAGATTCACCGAAGGCAGAACCAGGGGAGGCAGCCTACCCCTTACAGCCTTAATAGGTAGTATAGATGTCAATCTACGTGTCATTTGATTCGCCTCAACAGGCCCTTTAGGTGTAATTACTATCAGGGGTTTTCTCATATTTAGCAGTGGTATTTCATTTGTGTTGGCATATCGAGCAGACATGAATGAATGTGTAGCACCAGAATCAAATAATATGGTTGCAGGAATTGTATTAACATAAAACATACCAATTACGAGGTCCCCACCATCAGGAGTATCATCAACGCTGACTTGATTCACCCTGGCTATAGAATATCCCTTGCTAGGGGTCTGTTGCTTGTTCTGAGCTGGAGTAGTAGCAATCCTCTGTGGGCAGACATTTGCATAATGACCAATCTTCCCACACTTGAAACATTGAGTGCCCGGACTCTGTCCTGCAAACTTTGTCGGGGTGCCCGTGGGAGTAGCCTGTCGAGGAGGTGGAGTCCTCAGTGGTGATTGCTGAACTGGGCGTGGTCCTCCGGGTCGAGTCGGTGTACCCTGTGGTGAACTGTAGCGAGGACGAACACTGCTGCTACCCTGTCCCTGTGAGATAGCCTTCCTCTTCAAATCGCCCAGTTGAACACGCTTGTGTTCAATAGCAAGAGCCTTATCCAACAGTCTCTGAAATGATGGAAATGTGTGTGCCACTAGAGCATACTGCAAGGGTCCATTAAGTCCTTCAATGAAATGCTCCTGCTTCCTCTCGTCTTCAGCAACTTCTTCAGGGGCATATCTGGATAACTGAATAAACTTGTCGCGGTACTCGCTGACTGACATACTTCCTTGCTTCAGCGACAGAAATTCCTTCTTCTTGATCTTTATCATCCCAGCTGGAATATGGTAGTTCCTAAACTGCGTACTGAACTCTGCCCAGGTAATAGTATCCGCAGCATCATGGGCAGCAGTATAAGAATCCCACCAGTCAGCAGCAGGACCCGTCAGACGTCCAGAAGCATATAAAACCTTCTCTCGGTCAGTGCATTGTGCAATGTTGAGCATCTTTTCAATTGCTTTCAGCCAATCATCTGCATCAAGTGGATCTGGAGAACTGGCGAAGGTCGGTGGCTTATGACTCATAAACTCCCGGTGCTTATCACGAGGTGGAACTGGTGGTGGTGGTGGAGGCAATGGCACTTGTTGCTGCTGTTGCTGTTGTTGCATTTGCTGTTGCAGCCTCCTTTCTTGGCGTATCTCATCTCTCTCCTGGCGCAACTCCTGGCGTATGTCTTCTCTTTCCTGACGCATTTCTTGGCGTTCTTGCTGCATCTGGGCACGCATATCAGCCATAGTGTCCGCCATTTGCTGCATCACCGCCATCTGAGCAGCAACCAGTGGGTCAACTCCGCCTGGTGGAGGATTAGGAGGATTCATCTCTGCAGGCTGCGGCTGAGGTTGTCTATAAATTCTTCGAGTGTGTCGGTTAGGAGGCAAATCAATTCCACCACCCCTCCTGGTATTGACCATCTGAGTTAGATACATATGGTAAGAAAGAGCAGTAGACAAGGCAGTAATTACAATCGTGTTACTTTGGGGGATTTATTAGCTAAGCAGATTAATATTTCACCTACTATAGCTAATTCAATACCTTATGTTGGTACATGCTAAGATGTCCATCTATAATAATTCAATCAATCAAAGAAGCAAATCAGACATTTAGCATCAGCACAATCAACCAACATTTTTTTTTAGAAAATAGTTTTAACTTTTGTTTCGGGTTCCCTAACTCTTAAGAATGTCATAGGGGTAGGGATTCCAAGGTTTGAAATCCATCTTGTCTCAGAGTAGAAAAGGTAAGAATGATCAGAGTAGAACAGTAGAAGGTGAGATAGGATCAAGATAAGGTAAGTATGGAATGAATCAGAGTAAGATAAGTAGATAAGGGTTTTGTCCATTTCTATCTAGGTTTCGTCCTACAGTCAACATTTCCTCTGATACCACTTCTGTCACACCCGGTTTTAAAGGACAAAGCCGGGTGCATCTCATACATGCGCCAAAGAAGACAACATATATAATAACAGAGTGTATAGAGATAAATGTCACAAAACATCAGAGTATTTATTACATAGCGGAAGACTTATTACAAAATAAATGTAAAACGAACTAAGGATCGTTGGCGCCGATGTCGACTGAGAAACGCCACCTAGATCAGATCAAACTCCTCGCCTTGTGGCTCCTCCTGAACCATCTGTTCTTCTCCTGTGGGGGGGGGGGTGTGAGACAGCAAGAGTGAGCTCACATACGTTCATAGCTCAACAAGTCGTGGGGAATAATGTGGCATGAACTCACCAAAGGTGGGAGTTCATGTAGTGTAAGGCTGATCAATGAAATAGAGGCTGAGGCTGAGCATTGCTTTTATAAGTTGGTCAAAATTTTATTAGCAATTACTAAGTGTAAGTAAATACCAAACCTTAATAATAATAAAGAACAGTAATAGTAAAATAATCCCAAATGCGATGCAAATGTCAAATTGAATTTAAGTTCCATAATTAATCATGTGAGGGTCCGAGCCGCTCTTGACCGTGAGCACGGCTAGTATACTAGTTTTACACTCTGCAGAGGTTGCGCATCTTTACCCACAAGTCGTGTATCCCATGTTGCCTGGGTTTGCAAGGCCCTTAGACACTACCGAGGTGAATGGCTAGGGATCCACTACGAGGCCTTTACAAAGTTCCACTAGCTTCCGAAAACCCGCTACAGTTTATAGGAAGATCCAGTACAGGGTTCCTGGCTGACAGCCATCGCAGCAAAATCAACCAGGGACCTCCCCGCACTGACCTCTCCCCTACTGCCCTTGCCCCTTTCGGGTAAGGTAGTCTTCCACTAGCTTTCCTAATTAGTCAGCCAAGGGCGTCCCATTATACCCTTGTGGTAGCTCTGTTTTCCCGGGTGGTCGCTCCATGTTCCCATTAATTTAATGATCTTAACATGAACAATAATAATAACAAGTTAATAACAGAATAATCATGAATAGTGTATCTCCATACCCAATCCACATAAAGCAATAGCAAGTACTACCCAAAAATATTTCAGGGGTGAACAAGGTATAGAGGTAATCAAAACTGGGGTAACATAAAGGCTCCCATCAAAATTATCCTATGCAGATCATTAAAATTAATAAGAACATGGCTGGGAAAGTAAGTGATCAAGGGCACAACTTGCCTTCAATGAGCTCCTGCTCAGCTATCTCTACTTGTTGAACCTCAGTTTCCACAGTGGCTTGCTCGTCTACTCGCATCAACACAATACATACATAGTATAGCCAAAATCAACATCACACCAAACAGATGAATGAAATATACAGTAAAAATCTACACATTAAAATGAAACCATAGGAACTGGAATCACTAAATTTGGAGTTATAGAACTCAAGTTATGAATTTTCTAAGATTTAACGTGATTAAAGTAGGATTAAATGTTAAATTAATGTTCTTACTGTTTTCATGCCAAAACAGAGACACTAAATGGTAGTGAATATTATTACAAAATTTTAGAAATTGGAATGGCTAAATTTGGAGTTAAAATGAATTTTCTATGCATTTTACAAGTTTCTAGATTTGTTTTTGTATTAAAAATGAATTTCTATAAATATTTCTCTGTTTTTAAACACCTCTGGACTGGGCCTCATTTACCAGGAAGGTCAGGGACTAATCTACAAACTTTCCCAGACTCAGTGAACAACCCCCAGTGGACGACGGGTTAATTCACTGAAACCCGAGGGGCTCTTAAGGAAATGTGCAGGGCCGAAGGGGTATGAAGCGATCCTAGCCGTTCGTTTCCCAACCGAGGGCCCGGATTAGATCTAATATATACCAAACCGGTATGCGACACGAGCGCTCGGATCAACATCCAACGGCTCGAATTTAATGAAGCCGAGATCTCGCCGCGGCCCACGGATCTCAATCGCACGGCCCACATGAATCGACGTCATAATCAATCGTGAACCCTACGATCCAAATCTAATTGCCATGATCACCCTGAGTGAAACGGTACACAGATTCTAATCTCAACCGTTGGCCGCCAGATCAACGGCTGGCGATCTATCCCCTACCCCGAGCACCCGAGACGGCGGCGCCGCCCCGCGCCTACGGCGGAGGCCATGGCCGGCGGCCCAATTCCCGTGTTCCAGCCTCCCAAACCTAATTCCGAGCTGAGCTAGACGTAGAGGAGAGTAATACAGAGCGTAGGGAGTTGATTTTACCTCGGATTTGGGGTAATGGCGGCACGACCCCAAGGTTGCGCGTCCGCGGGTCTCCGGTGAGGAATTCCGTGGCCTCTGTAGACACCCCTTCCTCACCGATGCCGCGGACACTTCCGCCACAACCTGATGAAGCCTCCGCACTCTCCAAGACCGATCGAGGTGGCGACGAAGAGCAGTCCGACGTCGAGCTCGCGGTGACCGAACACCCGTAAGCGACCCTCCTCACGATTCGTGTAGCGGAGTTGTGCCCTGGCCGTCACGGTGATGAAATAGGGCAGGGGAGGTGCGGCGCGTGGGTCCTTATGCCCCGGGGCGCGCGGAAGATTCCGTCCCTAACTCCCCGATCGATCCGCGCGTGTTCGTTGTAACGCCCGAACGCGAACTATGCGGTGAGGAAGACTCTGACCGCGTGGGTCCCGCCAATCAGTGGAACACGGCCGCGCGAGGTGGGGAGCAGGCAGTCCTGACGCGTCGGGCCCACCAACCGGTGAGATACCGCAGCGCGCGCGTGTGGGAGGTTAGATGGGCCGCGCGTTATAGTTTTCCTGGGTGGGCCGAATTAGATCCCGCGGCCCAGGTTAGCTTTTAATTCTTTTTCTTTTATCTTTTTCTTTCTATTTTCTATTTTCCTTTCTTGTTTTCAAATTCAATTTGAATTTCGAACTCGAATTCAAACTTGTGTCAAGTTTATTCTTAATTTATAATGTGACTTTAAAAGTATTAAATTTTGGAAATATATATTAATTTTCTTTACATTTATATTCTTTCCTCTTCCCATTTTCATTTCCAAACCCTAATTACCATTTGGGTTTCAATTTCATTTATCTCTTGTTATGCCTTGATTAGTAGTGTTGAGATGGTTGTTAATATTTAAATGCATAGCAAACAAAACTCCAACGAGATGCACTTCTTTTATTTTAGTGTCTTTGGTTTGATTTAATCACTCTTCAATTTATGTATGCTCTGTTCATGATGCAAATAAGGCACATAAAATGAGGAAATCTCCATATAATGCTTTTATATCATTTTGAGTATTACAGCTTTTGAACGTACTAAACACATGTTGGAAAATATGGTAACCGGTAAACCTAGTACCTGAGTGAAGCCGGGCACGGACTTTATCCCTCACGCGACCTGAGACTGGGTCTCACATGCTAGCTATGGTGGGTACAAGTGAGGTCACTGCACGGCGGCAGCCGGGGTCAGTGGAGCATTGTATGCCAAGGCGGTGAGGCCTAGACGCGAACGGGGAATCGATGGGGACGGTTGACATGTGTGGGGATGGAGTGCCCTGACATGTCGTGTGTTTAGGTTTACCTTGCAAGGTTAAAACTCGATTCGAATCGTCTGCTTCTCGCAGCTAATCAGACTGCTTGATGTAACACCCCTGGTGGTTATATTCCGCTCGACAACGAGTATGGATTTAAGCACGTAATATCAGTGGATAAAACAAATACTAAATTATTTGTCATCTTCGCCTATCGCGATTTTAATATCGCATTTGTTTCGTTTGTCGCGAGTTCGACATCATTTTTTATTTTTATCTATCCGGGCTCTTCCTGAATTTTCGTGATGTTCGGAACATAATTGTTCCAAAAAATCGGCGAGTCAGGTGATTATTTAAAATTCATCGCTCGCGCAAAGACGAATTTAAAAATTTAGTTCAGCTCTCTGAGTTCATCCCAAACAAATTAAATAGAACTTGACGACTAAAGTTTTCGGTGCAAAGTAATTCAGTCTCCACTCGTCAACTGAGAATTCATGTCTAAGGAATTATAATTGAGATTTGATTCTCCAATAAATCATCTATGACAGAGCGATCAGGTGTTCGAGTGGCAGATGAAGTTATCTTATTTTAAGTCGTATCAAATATAGTTTAAAATATCAGTTTTGATCCCGTTTGGGTTCATTCTGTTTGCATCTTATCCGAACCCGATATTATCCGAGACAAAGAGATTAGGTCCGAAATTATACTTAAGATCGCTTGCGTTACCAAGAAATCGTGCGCAAGATTAATAATTAGGATTATTCTTTAGTGTGCTATTCTAGGTAGAGAAATTAAATAGGTTTGGAAAACACATAAATTTTTATTCAGGTTTAACCAAATTAATAGCGTTAACCCGATAATACTTCAGTCTGGTCTTTCGGCATCGTACCGAAACTCTAATTCTGAATCCAAATATCTACGTTACTTTTGTTAAAAATGAAAGGCAGGAAATCATTTTTCTCTTCTGTTGGCTTTATCCAACCCACCGCTAGCACTGCGTGGCCAAATCACAGGATTAGCGTCATTTTTACTTCCACGCGTCCTTCTCCCATTCATACGCCGCTCAACAGATAGATGGCCATCTCCTTAGCCTTATCACTTGGCATCTAAAATTCTACAAAATCGTGCATATATCCTGGCAAGCTCATTCTTATCTCACGTACAGCTATGCACCGTTCTTCATCTGACTCTCTCACGGCCACACGTACTCGGTCTCATCCTGAGCCGTTCTCTACGTGCACTCTTTGCTCTCTCTGACCAACAAGCCATGTCTCCTCCGCGTTTGGTTCCTGCTGTACGCGCCTCCTCCTTGTTGTCCGTCCATGGAGCTCGCTCCGGCCTCCTGCTCCCTCAGTCGGCACTGTGCTCGGCTTCCAGCTCATCAAGCTCAGCCCCCATGGCCGAGCGCCCTCCCAGCCATGACCCCCCCGGTGTTTGGCCCTAGTCGCTCGCCCTCAACTGTGCTGCGCCAACGCTCCAGCCATGGAGTCCCTACGCGCACACCTCCACTCGGATTTCGCCAAGGCTCGTGCTGTTCCCTGGCGCTTCTTCCTGCGCCGCGCCCCTGGCTCCTCTGTTGGCCGCGCGGCCGTCTCCTGCTCCCTGCTCGCCGAGCTCCTTGTGCAGGCCGCATTCCTCTACTCGGCCACGGATGTCACATTGTCGGCCGCGGCTTTCTCTCTCTACTTCACCTCCCTGTGCGTGGTAGTGCCCCTCTGCTCGCCACGGCGCGTCGAACTCTCGCGCCGAGTCCTTTTCCTGCTCGGCCGCCCGTGTTGCTGTTCTTTGCATGTGCGCAGCTCCCTGTGCGTCGCTGTCCTCCCTCCCCAACTCCCTCTGGTCCGCGCTTTCTTCAGTTCGGCCAGACAGGACATCGTTCCCTGCTGCAGTTCGTTGTTGAATCGCCTGCTCGTTGTCTGTGCCATCGAAACTTTCCGAGCTGTGCGCTCCTCTGTCCGGACCACCAGCCTACAATTCCAGTATTCTCGCCATTGAAGAATAGTCGCCGCACTCTGCGTCCTCGCCGTGTTCGTGAAGCTGTCGTGGAGTTGTTGTCATTTTTCTTCGCGTCGTGTGCACACCACGCCGCCGCCTTCGTATTTTTGGCAAGCCCCAACGTGCGCTCACGCTCATCATCCCCTGTTCGACCTTGTCGTCGAGCTTCGTCTCAGCCTTAGCTTGTCGGTCACGCTCGCCAGATGTTCGATCGAGGACTTCAGCTGAAGGCCGTCGTCGTTCAGGCAACTACCAAATCAAATTGAGATGTGGTGAGCCGATTCGCTATTTTTACTATTGGTTTTATGATTGTAAAATAAGACGCATCGTATGTGTATAAGATTAAGTTAGAAATACCAGTAATGCGAAAGGTAGATTAAATTATGTGATATTCGGGCGAGCTGATGACGTAAAAAAATAGACTAAGTATTTCTATCAGCTAGTTGATAGATTTTCTAGAGTTATTATGTCAATTTGGGTAATTGATGTAGTCGATACCCTGCTTAATTAGTTAGTTTATTCTAGATTTGGTATTTAGTTCGATGTCATGAGAGATGTGCAAATTACCTTGTATAATTAACGGTGAATGGCATCGACCTATCTAATTAGCGTAGAATTTAAGATAATTGAGAAACCCAATTTAGAAAGTTAGTTAATATGCCCCTTACTCTCAATTGTCGGTATTCAAAAATAGTGAATAAAAATGTGATGAGTAATTTGATATTGGGTGTTTTGACAAAAGACTTGTGCTTAACTTATTATTGTTTGATGTTTGAAATAGATGTGATTATGCTAAAAAAGGTGATAATTGGGCATAGTCGTATGTCGATAAATAGTGTTTTCGTATGAAATAGTACGACACTTCATCACTAAGTTTTTAATTCTTGTCGGTGTAGTACTATTTAGATCTGTGCTATTTCTGTCTATATGCATTCATGTGCATAATGCATTTCATTTAGGTACGTGAATTAACCACATGATGCGGAGAACCAGAACTGAGTCGACCACAAGATGGTGCTGATGAACGGAACTGAAGATGGACAGACGAAACAAGTATCAGAACAAAAGATGGTCGTCAAGTGATCGACGTCTAACAAACACTAACCTAGTGTTACCCAGGCAAGACCCGGTGCATGCAACCCCTTTCTTATGTTTTTAAAAGATTTTTATACACTTTAAGTCTAGTGAAATGTGCATTAAGTTTATAGGAGTTGCTTGGAAACTATTGGATGCATTGCCTACCTTAATATCCATACCTTTATAAATACTTCTGATGAAGTATCAAAATATGATTTACAAAAATGCCTAGCCCTGCTTAAATCTTGTGGATAGAGGTTGTCTTTTGCATTAATGCCTAGCTCAGGGGTTATCCTAAGGAAGGACGGCTTCTACCTGCAAGAATATTTTCATTGGGAGCATGGTGGGATCTTACTGCAAAGTTCCCTATAATGCTCTTTTCATCCTAAGGAACACAAACAATCCTAAGGATGGAAGTACATAAATCGGGACTTGGGCTAGGAACAGGTGATGTTCTACCCAGGTTAATTAAGGATTGGATGTGTATGTAGGCCTGTTGATCAAGGACTATCTTAACTAGCCACATGCCCTGGATATGGCACAGGGTAAGCTTGAACCCAGCTATTCCATACATGAAAAGACAATCGCGCACTGGGAGTAGAGAGATGGCGAGAGTGGCACGTACCCTCCTGGCAAAGGATCGCCTAAAAGGGGTGGTGTGCTCTCGGGTGGCGCGGACCTATTCATGCAGTGGAGGATCCGTGGTAATGGTAGACATATGCAAGAGTTACGAGAAACATATGTCGTGTGGTTAGAGATCCTCAGCTGAGTAAATCGATTCGGATCGCCGTTATATCCCCGAAGAGTGGAGACTTGATCTCCGACCTACAACCTAAGTCAGGATGTAAACATTATGAGTAAAAAATGATGTTGTATTGATGAGATGGTGAAATTAGACTAGGTGCAACCAGAGTCTATTAATATTTAATCTGGCGTTAAAATATTGAAAGTAAGGACTCACTTTAGTAAGCTAGTTCTGCAAAAGTATCTAAGTTGATTCTTGCTAAGAGCCTCTTCTTGATTCCTAAATCCAGCATATCCTTGAGAGTCTTTTTCCTTAGTTGGATAAGACTTGCGAAAGTACACTTCGTACTCAGGGCTTTGTCCCATGTTGTTTTAGGTGAAGAGCCTGCGGAGCTTTGCTACTTTTGTGCAAAGGTGGTTCCCAAGTAGAAGGAAGAACCGAAAATAGAAGTGTGTTGCTGTGGATGGTGCTAAGTGCCGGTGGGCTCGGTCTTCTTATAAGTCTAAGTACCTCTTCTATACTTCTTATTAAGGATGGTCACTTAAGCTAGCATATATTTAAAACTTACAAGTAGTTTATAACATTTCAAAGTTTATTTCTTTGAATCACTTTGTAATCACTCCGATAAACATAATGTAAAGTTGATGTAACTTGTAACCTTTTGTAATAAAGAAATTCCGCTGCAAAATGTTGGTGTGTGATTTGTGTTTACTTAATCTTGCGGTTCTGGTTGTAAGTGTTTGATCCGGGGTCCTTGGGACACTCGGACGGATCCTGTTAAGTTATTTGGTGCACATGCATAGCCGTCTGAGGTCTTTGAGACAAGGATAGGTGCATGTGGGCCCAATAACTTAGGAGGTTCTGCCACAGCTGGTATCAGAGCAGGATTAAGTATATACGGTCACATACGTATTTTCAAAACAAAAGTTTTGGTTTTATAAAACCTATTTTCAACTAAACACAATGTTTGGCTTTGAAAAATAGTTTTGAAAAAACTATAATGCTAGCGACATCCTCTATTAAGCCCTAAATTAAGGACTATCAAGTGGCTTAGTTGAAAACAATAACCCATAACCGGGTGGATATTGCATACATGTGTATTGTTATTTTTGAGGCCATTCAGTTTTGAATGGATTGACACTCGGGTAAGGTGAGATGTGAGAGCATGACTGGACAACCATCGGTCTAGGGAAGAGTATAAAATGCGCTTGATTATATACATGTTCCACATATGTATATATGAAGGCTGCGAAGTGGAGTATTTAATTTTCTGGGAATTTAGTACCCCATGGATGTGTATGGGTATACATACATGGGAATACTGAGAAATGTAATGTATTTGTAACGACGCACCTACGCTCAGGTAAGAAGGTGAGTTACCATAATGAGTTGCCCTATGGTTAAAGTTTAGCAACGACGCCTATGCGTGGCTCGGCGCTTAATGATGAGCTGGCCTCCATATAGCAATATATGGAGTATAAATTGTGATAAACTGTCATGTGTGAATAGCATCATTGGGAAATTGGGCTGTGATGGAATTTTCGGCAGGTACACTAACCTCGAAAACGTATGTGTAGTTGACGACTAGCAAAATACCGTGAGAGTCGTAAGTATGCCACCGATATAGAACGCTATCGCCACATTATGTGGGCAAAATCAGTGAGGACGAATAAGACGAGCATGCATCCTGATTGTTGCATCATGTTTGTCACCTATACATCCAAAATGCTTCTCTCGCCTTTATTCCAGTAACCAGTGATTGTAGATAATGTGGTGTAATGTTGTATTATGAACTTCAATGAAATAGTTGTCCTCTGTTCTTTAGGTAATCTATTTAGATGTTATACGAGTTAGCTCTTGTACTTGATGTGCCGATAGAATGTTGGTGATTTGTTTGCCAAAACCCAAAACTAGGCTAGGTTCTTATTTAGTGAACCATGACCCAAAGTTGATTTTTCCATTATCACTCCATGACCAAACACATAAAAATAAATGCCAGAATAATTTTTTGTTGGACCTAAAGTGTACCCAGACTTAAAACAAGGATATCGAGTCATGTTTCCTTCCAAAACCATTCCCTTGTTCGATTTGTGCAAACTGATGTCTATATTCTACTTTTGTATCTTCTTGGGGATCATGTCGATACTTTATCAACTTAACCCAGGAAAGACATGTCTGATCATTTTCTTAAGTTTGATGCCTTTGGTTTCTTCATATCTCTCGAAGGCATACCAATTTAATCTGATGATTGTTTTCCCTTTGTATCTAATCAGATGCTAATCCTTGACCTTGCAATCTTTGCGATGGCATAGAAATA
Organism: Zea mays; assembly: GCF_902167145.1. NCBI lineage: Eukaryota > Viridiplantae > Streptophyta > Magnoliopsida > Poales > Poaceae > Zea > Zea mays. The sequence continues at coordinate 100,389,707 of NC_050097.1, forward strand.
TGCTTGGGGCTAAAGTAACAGTCTCCCACCGTACTCCTTTCATCAATTTAGGTTATGGCCATACCTTGTTCATTTCATCGGGCCATGATCTATTTGGCTCTCTACTTGTAACCATTCTTACAGGTGGAGTATCTCTTTGTATATTGTCACCCTTGCTCAATCCATTGGTGTTGCGCGAGATTTTTTATTGGTTATGTCTGGTAATGGTGCTATGACTAAAACTGATGGTGCCGTGATGAAACCGAGGGCCTTCTGTGGGTGCGCACACATGGTTGTGCTACTCGGCACGGGCTGGTATCACGGTTAGTAGTTGTAATCCATTATGAGACTATGTCAATGCGTTATCTTGGCACAATCTGTTTTTGCTACGTGAGATTGTTATTGGTGCCAGTTCAGTAATGGTGTCATGGTTAATGACTTATGGTGCCGCAGCGAAACTGAGAGCCTCCTGTGAATGCGCACACAGGACTGTGCTACTCGTCGGATGCTGGTATCAAGGTCTCTAGTCATGATCAGTTATGGAATTACACTGATGTGTTATCTTCCGTAAACATTTCCCTTGAAACGATTTCGGTGTTGTTTGTCAAAGTGACCAAGCAACATTTATCATCTTTGTTGGATCAAAAGGGCATACCACTTTTATGTGTGGTCTCTTTTCTTTTGATCTCGGTAGTGACTACTCATACAAGTTCCCTTTACATCCTTTCTTGTAAAGGTGAAGCCATCGAGCTTTTTAGTGTTGGAAAACAACTGATTAGCTCTCAAAAATAGACATATGTTTCCCCTGCTGCTGAGATGCAGGAGTTTGTTCATTCGCTCTCTTGTTTAATTCATGTATTCCCTAAGCAAGTCAGTTCATCTCGCATGCAGAAACGGATGAACAACCTAATCAAATGGATTTCTACCCAAGTGCATGATCTCCTATTAATGAGAATGAACTCTCAACCCTTGTCTTACCGATGGTACTGAGAGGACTTGCTCAATGTCAAAAGTAGTTCAACAAGTTGGTTTTACTAACTTGTAACTGCATTGTGAACAAAGATTGAGTTTAGAGATTGTTTTATCGAGTTGTCTGAACTCACTTTGGTTCCACCCACCCTAAAGAAAGTACTTACAAGAATCGGGATAAAGTCAGACAGTAACCACCTAGTCATCGCTCTAGTCATGCCTCGATTGCCTCACGTGTGCCTTTTCCAACATGTGTGATCAGGTCGAGTCATGCTTAGTGCTTAAAAAAGCGGATTGATTGTGAAGCCAACATTTGTTGATAATCTTCACTGATGTTTCCTCGAGTCTCCATTAGCACCATTGGACTTGGATTTTCTGGCTAAAACGAGTTAACTGTGATGTTATTCGACATTCACACCCATCTCGTGTGCTACGAACTTACTGTGACCACTTGTTGGTAAACCTCTTTCTATGTGTTTTACCCAAGAGGTTGCATCTGATTCTGTTTGGGTAAAGTCGCATATCCACAGCTCGCTCAACAGACTCAGATAGTACATTATCATCAGAAAAAGCAAACTGCACACATGGAACCTTATGTGTTCTTCTGGCAGACAGCGTCTCTATTGTTGGACATCTCTAAAATTAGCCTAAGGCGATACATGATATGTCCACTAGAGAAACAACCCTCTCAGACACCTGCCTTTGCTTGGAATTGTCTTATGATTACCGCTGATATGGACATGGGTTACACGCTGCTCTACTCTTAAAAGTTTTTCGCTCCGAATCTCGGGACGAGATTCTTTTAAGGGGGGAGGGCTGTAACACCCCTGGTGGTTATATTCCGCTCGACAACGAGTATGGATTTAAGCACGTAATATCAGTGGATAAAACAGATGCTAAATTATTTGTCATCTTCGCCTATCACGATTTTAATATCGCATTTGTTTCTGTCGCGAGTAAAACATCATTTTTTTTATTTTTATCTATCCGGGCTCTTCCTGAATTTTCGTGATGTTCGGAACATAGTTCTTCCAAAAAATCGGCGAGTCTGGTGATTATTTAAAATTCATCGCTCGCGCAAAGACGAATTTGAAAATTTAGTTCAGCCCTCTGAGTTCATCCCAAACAAATTAAATAGAACTCGACGACTAAAGTTTTCGGTGCAAAGTAATTCAGTCTCCACTCGTCAACTGAGAATTCGTGTCTAAGGAATTATAATTAAGATTTAATTCTCCAATAAATCATCTATGACAGAGCGATCAGGTGTTCAAGTGGCAGATGAAGTTAGCTGATTTTAAGTCGTATCAAATATAGTTTAAAATATCAGGCTCGATCCCGTTTGGTTTCATTCTGTTTGCATCTTATCCGAACCCGATATTATCCGAGACAAAGAGATTAGGTTCAAAATTATATTTAGGATCGCTTGCGTTACCAAGAAATCGTGCGCAAGATTAATAATTAGGATTATTCTTTAGTGTGCTATTTTAGGTAGAGAAATTAAATGGGTTCCGAAAACAGATAAATTTTTATTCAGGCTCAATCAAATTAATAGCGTTAACCCGATAATACTTCAGTCTGGTCTTTCAGCATCGTACCGAAACTCTAATTCTGAGTCTAAATATCTACGTTACTTTTGTTAAAAATGAAAGGCAGAAAATCATTTTTCTCTTCTGTTGGCTTTATCCAATCCACCGCTAGCACTGCGTGGCCAAATCACAGGATTAGCGTCATTTTTACTTCCACGCGTCCTTCTCCCATTCATACGCCGTTCAACAGATGGCCATCTCCTTAGCCTTATCACTTGGCATCTAAAATTCTACAAAATCGTGCATATATCCTGCCAAGCTCATTCTTATCTTACGTACAGCTATGCACCGTTCTTCATCTGACTCTCACGGCCTCACGTACTCGGTCTCATCCTCAGCCGTTCTCTACGTGCACTCTTTGCTCTCTCTGACCAACAAGCCATGTCTCCTCCGCGTTGTTCCTGCTGTTACGCGCCTCCTCCTTGTTGTCCGTCCATGAGCTCGCTCCGGCCTCTTGCTCCCTCGGTCGGCACCGTGCTCGGCTTCCAGCTCGTCAAGCTCAGCCCCCATGGCCGAACGCCCTCCCAGCCATGACCCCCCGGTGTTTAGCCCTGGTCGCTCGCCCTCATCTGTGCTGCGCCAACGCTCCAGCCATGGAGTCCCTACGCGCACACCTCCGCTCGGATTTCGCCAAGGCCCGCACTGTTCCCTGGCGCTTCTTCCTGCGCCGCGCCCCTGGTCCTCTGTTGGCCGCGCGGCCGTCTCCTGCTCCCTGCTCACCGAGCTCCTTGTGCGGGCCGCATTCCTCTACTCGGCCACGAATGTCGCGTTGTCGGCCGCGGCTTTCTCTCTCTACTTCACCTCCCTGTGCGTGGTAGTGCCCCTCTGCTCGCCGCGGCGCGTCGAACTCCCACGCCGAGTCCTTTTCCTGCTTGGCCGCCCATGTTGCTGTTCTCTGCGTGTGCGTAGCTCCCTGCGCGCTGCGGTCCTCCCTCCCTAACTCCCTCTGGTCCACGCTTTCTTCAGCTCGGCCAGACAGGACATCGTTCCCTGCTGCAGTTCGCCGTTGAATCGCCTGCTCGCTGTGACACCCCAGTGTCACCTAGGGTTTCTCTCAAATACGAACCCAAAAACCATTATTTTATGTGAACCAAAGTAAGCATGAGCATCAAATTAACTTAAAAAATAAAGAATTCACCAAGTATATACTTAAAAGTATCATGATCAAAACAATTGAGTCTTTTAAAAAGATAAGAATGTACAACCCTAATGAAAACCCTAAGTAAGCCCATGAGCAAAATTTAAGAAAATAAGAAAAAGGGGATGGAAAGTTTAAAATTATGACTTGAGCCAATTATAAAAATTGAAGTATATTTAATGAGCAACAAGAAAGGTTGAGAAAGCTTAGCCAAAATAACTCAAATAAAACCCCAAATCAAGCTTCTCATGTGGGGACTTAATGGGAATTCTGAATTTCAGAATTCTGAAATTCAGACCTTGAGCCAAAGATCAGGGATGTTCACCTTGATCCCTAACTCGAATCATAATGGCCCCATTGACAAAATTGTGTCTAACTAACCCCTCTGTCGTGTGCCAGAAGATGGCATTGGGACGCGAGCCCTAGACACGACAAAACCTTGGATTTGCCTCGGGTTTAGGCAGGGAGACAGACCGGATTTCCTGGCTCCATATCTCTGCAACCAGTAGGCAAAATCCTATGACCCCCACACAAGAATGGTAGCTTGTAGGGAAGAGAAGAGGTTTTGTGCACTGACCAAGGCGAGAGCAGGCTCGGATGAGTGACTACACGCGCCAGAACTTGGGCAGAACGCACGGGCACACGTGTTCGACCCTGGTCGGCACGCCAGAGCTCGCCCAACCCGCGCGCGCGCTCGCCCTGGCGTCCGGTCAAGTCCGCCGCGCGCCCACGCCCTCGGTCGTGCCCGCCCGCGCCTATAAAGCCTCCCCGGGCGCACCTCACTTCGCCCCGCACTCACCCTCACCGGCCAGCCACTTTCCCTTAGCTCCGGCGAGCTCAATTTCGCCCGCCATTGCCGCCAGAGCTTCGGCCACCGTGGACAGCCCACTCCAGCCATCCTCTGGGTAAGCCAGTGCTTCGGCTAGCTCCGCCAGTAGCCCGTGAAGCTTGCCAAGCCCTCGGACCCGGCCGGACTTCACCGGAGGCCCGAGATCGACCTCACCGGACTTCGGTCTTCCGCCGCCGCGCGTGGATCGAGCTATCCAGTGAGTCTCCGCCCAATTCCTTGCGCTCATGTCTTCTCTGGCACCCCGTGAACCTCTCTGACCCATCCAATTGCTCTATCTCGCCGTGACCAGGTCGGACTCCTCGCCGCCGACGAGCATCCCCGCCTGCGCGTGTGGACCGACCAACTCCGGCCATCTCCGACGGCGACCCGCACACCGTTGTGATCCCCGAGACCTCCCCTACGTCCTCAACCACTTCACCGGAGCCATCTCGCCGCCGGTAAGCCCCTCCGCCCTTTCTTCCGCCGCGGTTACTGTTTAAGGTAGAAGAAGGACCTCGGGTTAGGATTTGTAGAACCCGACGGGTTTTCTGTAACGTCAGTGACTCATGTGAATAGTAGCTTAAGGACTGATTCGCGAAGAAAACTTAAAACACCCGCCAGGGACCCCAGTGCAAAGTAGTTTTCCATTTAATCAATTATGTTAATATTTTTAAATAACCAGAGAACTTATAAAATCCATAACTTGATGAATTCTTAATCAAAAGTTGTCAAACTAATTTTGCTAGATCTTAAATATTATGAACTATCATCTAAAAATGATAAACCCTATGCTTTCTGTTCTAAATTTTAGAGTTTAAAATTAAAAACAGAAACCCACCATACCTTGTTTAATTAAGGAAAATTAGTTTTTCTTCTGTGCTGAACTTAAGAAAATTTATAGATGTTCAAACCTCATTTAGACACTGTTTAAAAATAGTAGGAACCCCAGCATTAGTAATTATGGTGTAGTTATTCATTTAAAGCTATTTTGTCCAAAACTTAGAGAAAATCAGAATGGCATTAGAAATTAATGAACATTGATTAAGATTATTTTTTCTAGTTTACTTATGTAACAAGGAACCTAGGAAAAATACAGAGACCATTAATTTGGACCAGTTTTAAATTAAAATGATTTAATTAGCCTTATTTGGACTGAGAATCAATTATTAGAGTAGCAAAACTATAACCAAAATGATTAATAAAAATCCAGTGGACTTACAACCACCAGAGCCCCACTACAAAAATATAGAGCACCCTAGCCCAACTTTTTAAGTAAGGAAAATAAATACAAAGTGTTGATAAGGCATTTTCCAAATAAATCATGAACAACCCCTATTAATGTGATAATGGGCAACCAAAAATTAGCTAAGTCCATGATGAGATAAACTACCAGAGAAAAATGCAAACCCATGAAAAGGAAGCAAACTCATACCAATTGCTAATGATTTAAGAGAAAGGCCAATTAATTCAAATAATGCATACCACCCCTTCCCTTAAGCAAAAAAGAGGCCAAACTTCAGAATGATTGCTCTTGCACAAAATAATAACCAAGAAAAATAAGCACCCTGTTGTTTGATGTTTTTCAAATATAGTGGTAGTAGAAAGCACCCATTTGGCTAGAAACTTGAGAAAACCATAGAAAAATAATTAAAAGGTATTAATGATTAGAAATTTGTATCAAGTCATGTTATAACACCTAAAAGCCAGCAAAAATAAGTTTTGGAGAATTGCCCACTGTTAAATAATAGTTGTAGTTCAAAGCACCCCTTCTGCCCTAGAATTTAATAATTTTGTCCAGAGAAAACTATTCACTTTCTGATCCCCAAATTTTGAGACAGAGAAACATATACCAGTACCCAGCCACTGAAATTTTTGCAGAATTTTTAGAATTTTATAAAAGCAACTTGTAGTTCAAACCTACTCCAAAACATTAAAGAGAATAAAAGAAAAGGAAAGGAGAAGTAAACCTCACCCCAATAAGCCTAACTTGAGTACTTACCAATTCTCACTAAGACTTAAAAGGAATTCAGTGGAACCCCAAAATTGTAATCTACTTACCTTAGCTAAGTTTAACCCAATTTACCAAGTATACCACCCAAGAGTCTTGCGTGAGTAAAGTTAACCTTGTTTAACTCAAGAAAAATCATGCACCTTTAAAGTTGTGATTTCTAAAAGCACATGTCATATCATGCATATATCTTACGCATTGCATTCATTAGATTGTAATCTTGCCGACGGAGAGTACGTGCTCATCCCCGAGCAAGGACCTGTCCAAGAGGAGGACCAGGAGCAGGCTTCAGAGGCTGCTATTGAGGATCTCCCCGCAGCCCCAGCAATTGAAGGCAAGCCCCGGTTTTATGCATAACCGTATTATTATATGCTACTTTACTACACTTAATGCTTGTAGGATTGAAATGTGCACTTAAGTGTAGGAGTTGCTTGAAACCTCTAGTTGCATGAACTTAGGATTCCTTTTTGAGATGAATACTAGTATGCTAGGTCGAGTAGCTGCTTGCTAATCAGGATCTCAGTAGAAGTCGAGTGATTTTTCTAGCACTCGCGCGAGGTCAGGAATTGATTGTATTCATCTTGATAACGGGATCTATGTTGGTCTATGGACTTGGATCCAGGGAGGATGCCTTGTCCATGAGACGGGAAAAATGAATTAAGGATTAATGTGTGGATACCTGAGTCAAGCTTTTGAACGTACTAAGCACATGCCGGGAAAAATGGTAACCGGTAAACCTAGTACCTGAGTGAAGCCGGGCGCGGACTTTATCCCTCATGCGACCTGAGACTGGGTCTCCCATGCTAGCTATGGTGGGTACAAGTGCGGTCACTGCACGGCGGCAGCCGGGGTCAGTGGAGCATTGTATGCCAAGGCGGTGAGGCCTGGACGCGAACGGGGAATCGATGGGGACGGTTGTCATGTGTGGGGTCGGAGTACCCTGACATGCCGTGTGTTTAGGTTTACCTTGCAAGGTTAAAACTCGATTCGAATCGTCTGCTTCTTGCAGCTAATGAGACTGCTTGATTCCTTGTACTGCATCGAGTAAGAAGTGAAATGTGGTTACCTGAGATAATTTGTTGATTGAACTAATTGATTGTTACCATGTATGCTTAGAAGGAGCAAATCTAGCTAAGTTAATGATGATAGAATTTGAAAAGCTAAAATTTGCTTTTAGAAACAGCTAGTGCTTTTGGCAAACCAAACCCCTCAGCCAAACAGCTGCATAGTCTAGAGGTAGAGGAGTAGACTCCTCACACCGGTTAAGTCTAGCTGAGTATTAGTATACTCAGCCTTGCTTGTGGCACAATTTTTGCAGGTACCATTCAGGAAATGGTTGATGGTGTGACTTGGCCTACCACCCTGCCACCGGGTTGGACGGTCGAGTGGGATGTTGCTCCGGCAGGAGAGGAGCACGAGGAGTAGTGGGCTAGGCCTTGCCCGATTCCTCGATACCGACGACATCGATTATCCGCTGCACTTTTATTTCGTGAACTTTATTGCTACGCAAAAACTCTGATTTATGTAATAACTCCGCACTTAATTTGAGGTTTCCTGTTTTATTGTATTTCTTCTGTGACTCACCTTCGAGTGAGATTGTGGAATTTGATCCTGGTTAAGTGGCTCTATCAGACTAGATCTGAGGGACTGACGGGTTATTCCGATTTAAGTGTGTTACGGCCCCTGAGGCGTGACTTAGGCACTTAAGCTGGAATAATTCGGGTGGTTCTGCCATAGCTGGTATCAGAGCAAATTCCACCACAGAGAAAAACAATAAACCATGAATACCAATTTTCAAAATCTAAAACTTGCCTAGAAACTGTTATGGATCGTCAGGACTAGACCGCTAGACCTAGGACGAAAGGCCTTAGGCATAGAGGGAGAAATAGGTGGCTAACTAATTAGGCCCCGTGGGCCAATACTTATATTTTAAGGATGCCCTAAAAAGCACCCTATTTTCTTTTTAGAGGCAGCGTTTCTTCTAGCATGCATGCATTATAAAACACAAGAAGGAATTAAAATTTTGAGCTAACCCCCTTTCTTTAAAACCATCCGGGCTCTCTTTTTCTTTTTCCTTCCACCATAATCTTTACCTTTGATTCCCTTCCGCAGATGAATTCACCCACCCCCGCCAGTGGAGGAGACTCTCGTTTCAGTTCTGACTTCCTTTCTCGCGATGGCTTTCCTTCCATCTTGTGGGAAGTGCTTAACTCCGCCGGTTACCCTACGCCCCCTTTGTACACGGTGCAGTTGTATGAGGAGCATCGGGTACCTCGTTGTCGGGTCTGGTTGACTTTGGAGGCTCATCCCCTTCAGCCGGGTTGGCGTTCTCTTGACTCTGAGACGATTGGTCTCAGGACGGACGACACCGTTGAGGCAGCAGCCATGAAGACTCTGACGACTTTCTGTGGCTACCATCCCCTGGAGATGGTGATGCACCCCTTGGGACTCTTCCCTGCTGAAAAGAAGGATGATCCCATGTGGTGTAACCGCGTGAGCCATGTAAAGCATGTGTGGGCGATGTATCCTGACTTGGTTGGGAGGGTCACCGTTCAGTGCATGAGTGCGCTGTACCGCCTTCAGGCCCTTCAGAGCGATGCTATGACACTTCTTGCTAACACCGCTCAGACTGCCAAGCTCACTCTCGACAGTCGGGAAGATTTTGTGGTCTACCTATCCACGGAGTTGGTGGAGAAGGATCTGCAGGTGGAGAGGCTGAGCCAGCGCATTGCCACCCTGGAGCAGCAGGTGGAGATCCGAGACAACACTATTGATGTCTTGGAGAACCAGCTTCACGATGTGCAGAGGGAACTCGAAGAAGCAAATGACCACTTGGACATGCACCACCTGTAGATGGAGGCCAATGAAGCAGGAAGCGAGGGAGAAGAGGCTCCCGAGGAGCTAGGACCAGCCCCTGGTGCCAATGGGACTACCTCCACGATGCCTCCTTCACCCGTATCCAGTGTCGCTTCCACCGCTCAGGGTTAAGCAGTCGCTTCGACACTTTTAGGCGGATAGAAACCTATGCGAGCTTAGTTAATGTCAGATTTTGGACTAGGCTTATGGGTACCTTCCCCTGATTGATGTAACCCTATAAACTTTTGAAATCTGTGGGATCTTTGTCACCATGTTATCTTCCTTTCGAACCTAATATTATGATTATGGCATTTTTCCTTCCATATGAAATGATATCTCGTCGTTCGAAACTGTGAGTTGGGATAACAATGGCGGCAATCTCTGTTTTCAGATGGCAGCTAGGCAGCGTCGCGGGCAGAACGAGCAGGTTCCCCCGCCACCTCCTCCAGCTCCCACAGTGCAGGAGCTGATGGCCCAGCAGAATGAGATTCTGCGACAGCTCTTGCAGCGCCAGCCCCACCCTCAGCAGCATGGTGGAGGCCAGCATCAGCGACCTCCGGCTATGGCAACTTACCAGGAGTTTCTGAGCACGCAGCCGCCCTTGTTCACCAAGGCAGAGGATCCGTTGGACGCCGACGTGTGGCTTCGCGTCGTCGAGTCCAAGTTTCCCCTCCTCACGGGAGACTGCCCTGATGAAGCCAAGGCTCGCTTCGCCGCACAGCAGCTTCGCGGCCCTGCTCGGACTTGGTGGGATCACTTCCGTGCTATGCTCCCCGCTGATCGTGAGGTATCTTGGGAGGAATTCAAGACTGCCTTCAGAGGACACCACATCCCAGCTGGCATTCTGGATCGGAAGTTGAATGAATTTATGGCCCTTAATCAAGGAACCCGCACGGTACTGCAGTATGCGCAAGCCTTCAACGACTTATGCCAGTATGCAGGGTATCATGCTGATTCTGATGAAAAGAAGAGGGATCGCTTCCGCAGAGGTCTCAATACCAAGCTGCGGGAACGACTCAACACTGTCCGGGCTGATAGCTTCAATGAGTTGGTCAACATGGCCATCTCCCAGGAGGATTGCATTGTTGCTCACCGGGCAGAGAAGAAGAGGAAGGCACCAATGGCAGCACCATCCGCTCAGGCTCAGAGGTTTCGGATTGTTTCTCACAATCATAGCAGGGGTTTTCAGCAGCAGGCAGACAGATGGGTGATCAGGCCACCTCAGCAGCAGCAGCAGCCGGCACCCAACCGCTACCCAGCTCCTGCCCCAAGGAACAATCAGCCTCCGCAGCAGCAGCAGTTCCGCCAGGGCAATGGGAACAAGTGTTTCACTTGTGGCAATGTGGGCCACTATGCCAAGAATTGTCCCAGGAACCAGCAGAGGCAGATGCCAGCACCAAATCAAGACAAGGGAAGAAAGCAGAAGGTGCAAGTCAGGCAAGGGAAGCTCAACTTCACTACTCTGGAGGAAGTACCTGAAGGAGCTCCTATCATGACCGGTACCTTTTCAGTTTATAATCAACCTGCTTTAATTCTGTTTGATTCTGGTGCATCTCATAGTTTCATTAGCCAAAAGTTCAGTGCTAAATGCAAACTGCCATTCTCTCACTCAAAAGGGTCATTTATGATAGTCACACCTGGGGGTAAAATTTCAACTAATCAATTAAACCAAAGTGTGCCTATTCAACTGGGAAGCCACATTGTCAAAACCACTCTTCTTGTGTTGGGATTGGAAAATGTGGACATTATTCTAGGAGCAAATTGGATGACCTTGCACCAAGTTGTGCTTGATGTAGCCAGCCGTACCGTGGAAGTTAATTCTCCATTCTGCGGGAATTTCACTTTAATTCTGCCTAGTTAGGGTTCTTCTTAGTCATGTGCTTTCTCTATGACGGAGCTACCTCTGAAGAAGATCCCAGTGGTCTGCAAGTATGCAGATGTCTTTCCTGATGAATTGCCAGGAATGCCACCGGACTGGGATATTGAATTCGCCATCGAGTTGCAACCGGGAACGACCCCAATTTCCAAGAGGCCCTACCGAATGCCACCCGCTGAGTTGGCAGAGTTGAAGAAGCAGTTGCAAGAATTGCTGGATAAGGGTTTTATTCGCCCAAGCACTTCGCCTTGGGGATGTCCAGCACTATTTGTGAAGAAGAAAGATGAAAGCTTGAGGCTGTGTATAGATTACCGCCCTCTTAATGCGGTAACTATCAAGAACAAGTATCCTTTGCCTCGTATTGATGTTCTTTTTGACCAGTTGGTCGGGGCCAAGGTATTTTCCAAGATAGACCTTCGCTCTGGCTACCATCAAATCAAGATACGAGCAAGTGATATTCCGAAGACGACATTCTCAACCAGATATGGGCTATATGAATTCTTGGTAATGTCATTCGGGCTGACAAATGCACCAGCATACTTCATGTATCTGATGAATTCTGTTTTTATGCCAGAATTGGACAAGTTCGTGGTGGTTTTCATCGATGATATTCTGGTGTACTCAAAGAACGAAGAAGAACATGCCGGGCATTTGCATGTAGTGCTTCAACGTCTGCGAGAGCACCACCTTTATGCCAAGTTATCCAAGTGTGATTTTTGGCTAAAGGAAATCAAATTTTTGGGTCACACTATCTCTCAGGCTGGAATAGCTGTTGATCCTGATAAAGTGCAAGAGGTGATAAACTGGAGGCCACCAACAACTGTTCGCCAGATTCGGAGTTTTCTGGGATTAGCTAGTTATTACCGAAGATTTATTCCGGACTTCTCTCGAATTGCGAAGCCTATTACTGAGTTGCTGAAGAAAGAAGTCAAGTTTGTGTGGAGTCAGAAGTGCGAAGATGCCTTCCATGCATTAAGGCAGCATCTGACCACAGCACCAGTATTGGCGCAACCCGACAGCAGCAAGCCTTTTGACGTATATTGCGATGCCTCTGGCACCGGGCTAGGTTGTGTCTTGATGCAAGACAACCGAGTCATTGCTTATGCCTCAAGAGCACTCAGGCCTCATGAGCAAAATTATCCCACTCATGACCTCGAGTTAGCAACAGTGGTTCATGCATTGAAGATGTGGAGGCACTATCTAATGGGAACCCACTGCAACATCTTCACTGATCATAAGAGCCTTAAGTACATCTTTACTCAGGCTGATCTCAACATGAGGCAGAGAAGATGGTTAGAGCTGATCAAGGATTATGACCTGGAGGTACATTATCACCCAGGAAAAGCTAATGTGGTAGCAGATGCCTTGAATCGGAAGTTGCAATGCAATTGTATCCTGATGGATTCTCGCATTAACACCTTGTGTGATGAGTTGAGCAAGATGCAAATTGAAGTGATTCCTTCTGGTTCTTTGTCTCACATTTCTGTTGAGCCAGCTTTGCAAGACCAGATTATCATGGCCCAGCTCAGTGACAAGGGAGTGCAGATTATCAAGAAGAATCTCCATTAGAAGGTTGAGAAGTATAATTGTTTCCGCCAGGATGAAAAGGGTGTGTTATGGTTCAAAAGCAGATTGGTGATTCCTAAAGACCAGGACATCAAGAGGAAAATTTTGGATGAGGCTCATCTCTCCAAATTCTCTATGCATCCGGGAAGCACCAAGATGTACCATGATTTGAAGCTTTTATACTGGTGGACCAGAATGAAGAGGGAGATAGCCCAGTATGTATCAGAATGTGACACCTGTCAGAGGATAAAGGCAAGCCACTTGAAGTCAGCTGGAGCTTTGCAACCACTGTCCGTACCTTCGTGGAAGTGGGATGACATCAGCATGGATTTCATTGTGGGTCTGCCCAGCACCTCTCGTCATCACGATTCAATTTGGGTTATTGTGGACCGATTGACGAAAGTGGCACATTTTCTTCCTGTGCACACCACTGATAAGGCTCAGAAATATGCAGAATTGTATATTGACCGGATCGTGTGTTTGCACGGATTACCCTGGACCATTGTTTCTGACCGAGGAGCCCAATTTGTTGCCAGATTTTGGGAACAATTGCAAGAGTCTTGGGAACCAAGCTAATCAGGAGTTCAGCTTACCACCCACAGACTGATGGTCAGACGGAAAGGGTAAACCAAATCCTGGAGGATATGCTGAGAGCTTGTGCGATCGATTGTGGCAAGAACTGGGATAAGCACCTCTCCTTGGCAGAGTTTGCTTATAACAATAGTTATCAATCCAGCCTAAAGATGGCACCTTTTGAAGCTCTCTATGGAAGAAGGTGCAGGACACCACTCAATTGGTCTCAACCTGGTGAAAGAGAAGTTTTTGGACCTGATTTAGTGACTGAAGCCGAAAGGAAAGTCAGGCTAATCAGGAAGAATCTAGAAGCTGCTCAGGCCAGGCAGAAGAGCTATCATGATAAAAGAAGGAAACCTCTCCAGTTCGAGGTGGGAAGTTTTGTATACCTCAAGGTATCACCCACCAAGGGAGTGCAGAGGTTTGGGATCAAAGGCAAGCTAGCCCCTCGTTACATTGGACCTTATGAGATCATAGAAGCATGTGGACCCGTGGCATACAAGCTGAAGTTACCTTCAAAGATGTCTGCCATTCACAGTGTTTTCCATGTATCTCAGCTGAAGAAGTGTGTCCGATTGCCGATCGAGATCATAGCAGAGCCAGAATTGGAGATAGAGCCAGATCTATCGTACCAAGAGTACCCCTCCAAGATTCTGGATTGCAAAGAAAGATCAACTCGGGCTAAATCGATCAAGATGTACAAGGTCCAGTGGAGTAATCACTCAGAGGAGGAAGCTACTTGGGAAACCGAGGAATTCTTGAGATCCAACTTCCCCGATTGCCTACCTAAGGAAGCTGGTACGTAATCACCCCCAACCCCTCCTCCTGCCCTTCGAATCTAATTTTCAAAAATATGATCTTAATTCAGAATGAAGTAACTATGAAGTAAAACTTAAAAGGACTTCCTTCTGAAGTTGCAAAGAGAATGACATTCGAAGAGCAGTTTTACCATAATAATAGCAACACTCACCCATTTCCTATAAGTCTCACCCTTCGCTTCACCCTGGGAGGACTCTGGCCCGAATCTCGGGACGAGATTCCTTTAAGGGGGGAAGGCTGTGACACCCTAGTGTCACCTAGGGTTTCTCTCAAATACCAACCCAAGAACCATTATTTTATGTGAACCAAAGTAAGCATGAGCATCAAATTAACTTAAGAAATAAAGAATTCACCAAGTATATACTTAAAAGTATCATGATCAAAACAATTGAGTCTTTTAAAAAGATAAGAATGTACAACCCTAATGAAAACCCTAAGTGAGCCCCATGAGCAAAATTCAAGAAAATAAGAAAAAGGGGATGAAAAGTTTAAAATTATGACTTGAGCCAATTATAAAAATTGAAGTATATTTAATGAGCAACAAGAAAGGTTGAGAAAGCTTAGCCAAAATAACTCAAATAAAACCCCAAATCAAGCTTCTCATGTGGGGACTTAATGGGAATTCTGAATTTCAGAATTCTGAAATTCAGACCTTGAGCCAAAGATCAGGGATGTTCACCTTGATCCCTAACTCGAATCCTAATGGCCCCATTGACAAAATTGTGTCTAACTAACCCCTCTGTCGTGTGCCAGAAGATGGCATTGGGACGTGAGCCCTAGACACGACAAAACCTTGGATTTGCCACGGGTTTGGGCAGGGAGACAGACCGGATTTCCTGGCTCCATATCTCTGCAACCATTAGGCAAAATCCTATGACCCCCACACAAGAATAGTAGCTTGTAGGGAGGAGAAGAGGTTTTGTGCACTGACCAAGGCGAGAGCAGGCTCGGATGAGCGACTACACGCGCCAGAACTTGGGCAGAACGCACGGGCACACGTGTTCGACCCTGGTCAGCACGCAAGAGCTCGCCCAACCCCCGCGCGCGCTCGCCCCGGCGTCCGGTCAAGTCCGCCGCGCGCCCACGCCCTCGGCCGTGCCCGCCCGCGCCTATAAAGCCTCCCCGGGCGCACCTCACTTCGCCCCGCACTCACCCTCACCGGCCAGCCACTTTCCCTTAGCTCCGGCGAGCTCAATTCCACCCGCCATTGCCGCCAGAGCTTCGGCCACCGTGGCCAGCCCACTCCAGCCATCCTCTGGGCAAGCCAGTGCTTCGACTAGCTCCGCCAGTAGCCCGTGAAGCTTGCCAAGCCCTCGGACCTGGCCGGACTTCACTGGAGGCCCGAGATCGACCTCACCGGACTTCGGTCTTCCGCCGCCGCGCGTGGACCGAGCTATCCAGTGAGTCTCCGCCCAATTCCTTGCGCTCATGTCTTCTCTGGCACCCCGTGAACCTCTCTGACCCATCCAATTACTCTATCTCGCCGTGACCAGGCCGGACTCCTCGCCGCCGACGAGCATCCCCGCGTGCGCGCGTGGACCGACCAACTCCGGCCATCTCCGACGGCGACCCGCACACCGTTGTGATCCCCGAGACCTCCCCTACGTCCTCGACCACTTCACCGGAGCCATCTCGCCGCCGGTAAGCCCCTCCGCCCTTTCTTCCGCCGCGGTTACTGTTTAAGGTAGAAGAAGGACCTCGGGTTAGGATTTGTAGAACCCGAGGGGTTTTCTGTAACGTCAGTGACTCATGTGAATAGTAGCTTAAGGACTGATTCGCGAAGAAAACTTAAAACACCCGCCAGGGACCCCAGTGCAAAGTAGTTTTCCATTTAATCAATTATGTTAATCTTTTTAAATAACCAGAGAACTTATAAAATCCATAACTTGATGAATTCTTAATCAAAACTTGTCAAACTAATTTTACAAGATCTTAAATATTATGAACTATCATCTAAAAATGATAAACCCTATGCTTTCTGTTCTAAATTTTAGAGTTTAAAATTAAAAACAGAAACTCACCAAACCTTGTTTAATTAAGAAAAATTAGTTTTTCTTCTGTGCTGAACTTAAGAAAATTTATAGATGTTCAAACCTCATTTAGACACTGTTTAAAAATAGTAGGAACCCCAACATTAGAAATTATGGTGTAGTTATTCATTTAAAGCTATTTTGTCCAAAACTTAGAGAAAATCAGAAAGGCATTAGAAATTAATGAACAGTGATTAAGATTATTTTTCCTAGTTTACTTATGTAACAAGGAACCTAGGAAAAATACAGAGACCATTATTTTGGACCAGTTTTAAATTAAAATGATTTATTTAGCCTTATTTGGACTGAGAATCAATTATTAGAGTAGCAAAACTACAACCAAAATGATTAATAAAAATCCAGTGGACTTACAACCACCAGAGCCCCACTACAAAAATACAGAGCACCCTAGCCCAACTTTTTAATTAAGGAAAATAAATACAAAGTGTTGATAAGGCATTTTCCAAATAAATCATGAACAACCCCTATTAATGTGATAATGGGCAACCAAAAATTAGCTATGTCCATGATGAGATAAACTACCAGAGAAAAATGCAAACCCATGAAAAGGAAGCAAACTCATACCAATTGCTAATGATTTAAGAGAAAGGCCAATTAATTCAAATAATGCATACCACCCCTTCCCTTAAGCAAAAAAGAGGCCAAACTTCAGAATGATTGCTCTTGCACAAAATAATAACCAAGGAAAATAAGCACTCTGTTGTTTGATGTTTTCAAATATAGTGGTAGTAGAAAGCACCCATTTGGCTAGAAACTTGAGAAAACCATAGAAAAATAATTAAAAGGTATTAATGATTAGAAATTTGTATCAAGTCATGTTATAACACCTAAAAGCCACCAAAAATAAGTTTTGGAGAATTGCCCACTGTTAAATAATAGTTTTAGTTCAAAGCACCCCTTCTGCCCTAGAATTTAATAATTTTGTCCAGAGAAAACTATTCACTTTCGGATCCCCAAATTTTGAGACAGAGAAACATATACCAGTACCCAGCCACTGAAATTTTTACAGAATTTTTAGAATTTTATAAAAGCAACTTGTAGTTCAAACCTACTCCAAAACATTAAAGAGAATAAAAGAAAAGGAAAGGAGAAGTAAACCTCACCCCAATAAGTCTAACTTGAGTACTTACCAATTCTCACTAAGACTTAAAAGGAATTCAGTGGAACCCCAAAATTGTAATCTACTTACCTTAGCTAAGTTTAAACCAATTTACCAAGTATACCACCCAAGAGTCTTGCGTGAGTAAAGTTAACCTTGTTTAACTCAAGAAAAATCATGCACCTTTAAAGTTGTGATTTCTAAAAGCACATGTCATATCATGCATATATCTTACGCATTGCATTCATTAGATTGTAATCTTGCCGACGGAGAGTATGTGCTCATCCCCGAGCAAGGACCTGTCCAAGAGGAGGACCAGGAGCAGGCTTTAGAGGCTGCTATTGAGGATCTCCCCGCAGCCCCAGCAATTGAAGGCAAGCCCCGGTTTTATGCATAACCGTATTATTATATGCTACTTTACTATACTTAATGCTTGTAGGATTGAAATGTGCACTTAAGTGTAGGAGTTGCTTGAAACCTCTAGTTGCATGAACTTAGGATTCCTTTTTGAGATGAATACTAGTATGCTAGGTCGAGTAGCTGCTTGCTAATCAGGATCTCGGTAGAAGTCGAGTGATTTTTCTAGCACTCGCGCGAGGTCAGGAATTGATTGTATTCATCTTGATAACGGGATCTATGTTGGTCTATGGACTTGGATCCAGGGAGGATGCCTTGTCCATGAGACGGGAAAAATGAATTAAGGATTAATGTGTGGATACCTGAGTCAAGCTTTTGAACGTACTAAGCACATGCCGGGAAAAATGGTAATCGGTAAACCTAGTACCTGAGTGAAGCCGGGCGCGGACTTTATCCCTCATGCGACCTGAGACTGGGTCTCCCATGCTAGCTATGGTGGGTACAAGTGCGGTCACTGCACAGCGGCAGCCGGGGTCAGTGGAGCATTGTATGCCAAGGCGGTGAGGCCTGGACGCGAACGGGGAATCGATGGGGACGGTTGTCATGTGTGGGGTCGGAGTACCCTGACATGCCGTGTGTTTAGGTTTACCTTGCAAGGTTAAAACTCGATTCGAATCGTCTGCTTCTTGCAGCTAATGAGACTGCTTGATTCCTTGTACTGCATCGAGTAAGAAGTGAAATGTGGTTACCTGAGATAATTTGTTGATTGAACTAATTGATTGTTACCATGTATGCTTAGAAGGAGCAAATCTAGCTAAGTTAATGATGATAGAATTTGAAAAGCTAAAATTTGCTTTTAGAAACAGCTAGTGCTTTTGGCAAACCAAACCCCTCAGCCAAACAGCTGCATAGTCTAGAGGTAGAGGAGTAGACTCCTCACACCGGTTAAGTCTAGCTGAGTATTAGTATACTCAGCCTTGCTTGTGGCACAATTTTTGCAGGTACCATTCAGGAAATGGTTGATGGTGTGACTTGGCCTACCACCCTGCCACCGGGTTGGACGGTCGAGTGGGATGTTGCTCCGGCAGGAGAGGAGCACGAGGAGTAGTGGGCTAGGCCTTGCCCGATTCCTCGATACCGACGACATCGATTATCCGCTGCACTTTATTTCGTGAACTTTATTGCTACGCAAAAACTCCGATTTATGTAATAACTCCGCACTTAATTTGAGGTTTCCTGTTTTATTGTATTTCTTCTGTGACTCACCTTCGAGTGAGATTGTGGAATTTGATCCTGGTTAAGTGGCTCTATCAGACTAGATCTGAGGGACTGACGGGTTATTCCGATTTAAGTGTGTTACGACCCCTGAGGCGTGACTTAGGCACTTAAGCTGGAATAATTCGGGTGGTTCTGCCACACTCGCTGTCTGTGCCGTCGAAACTTCCCGAGCCGTGCGCTCCTCTGTCCGGACCACCAGCCTCCAATTCCAGTATTCTTGCCATTGAAGAATAGTCGCCGCACTCTGCGTCCTCGCCGTGTTCGTGAAGCTGTCGTGGAGTTGTCATTTTTCTTCGCGTCGTGTGCACACCACGCCACCGTCTTCGTATTTTTGGCAAGCCCCGGCGTGCGCTCACGCTCATCATCCCCTGTTCGACCTCGTCGTCGAGCTTCGCCTCAGCCTTAGCTCGTCGGTCACGCTCGCCAGATGTTCGATCGAGGACTTCAGCTGAAGGCCATCGTCGTTCAGGCAACTACCAAATCGAATTGAGATGTGGTGAGCCAATTCGTTATTTTTACTATTGGTTTTAAGATTGTAAAATAAGACGCTTCGTATGTGTATATGATTAAGTTAGAAATACCAGTAATGTGAAAGGTAGATTAAATTATATGATATTCGGGCGAGCTGATGACGTAAAAAAATAGGCTAAGTATTTCTATCAGCTAGTTGATAGATTTTCTAGAGTTATTATATCAATTTGGGTAATTGATGTAGTCGATGCCCTGCTTAATTAGTTAGTTTATTCTAGGTTTGGTATTTAGTTCGATGTCATGAGAGATGTGCAAATTACCTCATATAATTAACAGTGAATGGCATCGACCTATCTAATTAGCGTAGAATTTAAGATAATTGAGAAACACAATTTAGAAAGTTAGTTAATATGCCCCCTTACTCTCAATTGTCGGTATTCTAAAATAGTGAATAAAAATGTGACGAGTAATTTGATATTGGGTGTTTTGACAAAAGACTTGTGCTTAAATTATTATTGTTTGATGTTTGAAATAGATGCGATTACGCTAAAAAAAGGTGATAATTGGGCATAGACGTATGTCGATAACTAGTGTTTTCGTATGAAATAGTACGACACTTCATCACTAAGTTTTTAATTCTTGTCGGTGTAGTACTATTTAGATCTGTGCTATTCCTGTCTATATGCATTCATGTGCATAATGCATTTCATTCAGGTACGTGAATTAACCACGTGATGCGGAGAACCAGACTGAGTCGACCACAAGATGGTGCTGATGAACGGAACTGAAGGTGGACAGACGAAACAAGTATCAGAACAAAAGATGGTCGTCAAGTGATCGACATCTAACAAACACTAACCTAGTGTTACCCAGACAAGCCCCGGTGCATGCAACCCCTTTCTTGTGTTTTTAAAGATTTTTATACACTTTAAGTCTAGTGAAATGTTCATCAAGTTTATAGGGTTGCTTGGAAACTATTGGATGCATTGCCTACCTTGATATCCATACCTTTATAGATACTTCTGATGAAGTATCAAAATATGATTTACAAAAATGCTTAGCCCTGCTTAGATCTTGTGGATAGAGGTTGTCTTTTGCGTTAATGCCTAGCTCAGGGGTTATCCTAAGGAAGGACGGCTTCTACCTGCAAGAATATTTTCATTGGAAGCATGGTGGGATCTTACTGCAAAGTTCCCTATAATGCTCTTTTCATCCTAAGGAACACAAACAATCCTAAGGATGGAAGTACTTAAATCAGGACTTGGGCTAGGACCATGTGATGTTCTATCCAGGTTAATTAAGGATTGAATGTGTATGTAGGCCTGTTGATCAAGGACTATCTTAACTAGCCACATGCCCTGGATATGGGACAGGGTAAGCTTGAACCCGGCTATTCAATACATGAAAAGACAATCGCGCACTCGGAGTGGAGAGATGGCGAGAGTGACACGTACCCTCCTGGCAAAGGATCGCCTAAAAGGGGTGGTGTGCTGTCGGGTGGTGTGGACCTATTCATGCAGTGGAGGATCCGTGGGAATGGTAGACATATGCAAGAGTTACGAGAAACATATGTCGTGTGTTAGAGATCCTCAGCTGAGTAAATCGATTCGGATCGCCGTTATATCCCCGGAGAGTGGAGACTTGATCTCCGACCTACAACCTAAGTCAAAATGTAAATATTATGAGTAAAAAATGATGTTGTATTGATGAGATGGTGAAATCAGACTAGGTGCAACCAGAGTCTATTAATATTTAATCTGGCGTTAAAATATTGAAAGTAAGGACTCACTTTAGTAAGCTAGTTCTGCAAAAGTATCTAAGTTGATTCTTGCTAAGAGCCTCTCCTTGATTCCTAAATCCAGCATATCCTTGAGAGTCTTTTTCCTTAGTCGGGTAAGACTTGCGAAAGTACACTTCGTACTCAGGGCTTTGTCCCATGTTGTTTTAGGTGAAGAGCCTGCGGAGCTTTGCTACTTTTGTGCAAAGGTGGTTGCCAAGCAGGAGGAAGAACCGAAAATAGAATGTGTTGCTGTGGATGGTGCTAAGTGCCGGTGGGCTCGGCCATCTTATAAGTCTAAGTACCTCTTCTATACTTCTTATTGAGGATGGTCACTTAAGCTAGCATATATTTAAAACTTACAAGTAGTTTATAACATTTCAAAGTTTATTTCTTTGAATCACTTTGTAATCACTCTGATAAACATAATGTAAAGTTGATGTAACTTGTAATCTTTTGTAATAAAGAAATTCTGCTGCAAAATGTTGGTGTGTGATTTGTGTTTACTTAATCTTGCGGTTTTGGTTGTAAGTGTTTGATTCGGGGTCCTTGGGACACTCGGACGGATCCTGTTAAGCTATTTGGTGCACATGCATAGCCGTCTGAGGTCTTTGAGACAAGGACAGGTGCATGTGGGCCTAATAACTTGGGAGGTTCTGCCACACTTGACCCCTTGTACTACATCGAGTAAGAAGTGAAATGAGGATTACTTGAGATAACTTGTTGATTGTACTAAATGATTGCTACCATGTATGCTTAGAAGGAGCCAACTTAGTTAAGCTAATGATGCTAGAAATTGAAAAGCTAAAACTTGATTTTAGATACAGCTAGTTCTTTTGGCAAACCAAACCCCTCAGCCAAACAGCTGCATGGTCTAGAGGTAGAGGAGTAGATTCCTCACACTGGGTAAGTCTAGCTGAGTATTAGTATACTCAGCCTTGCTAGTGGCATAATTTTTGCAGGTACGCTTCAGGACATGGTTGATGGTGTGACTTGGCCTACCACCCTGCCACCAGGTTGGACGGTCAAGTGGGATGCTGCTCCGGCAGGAGAGGAGCAAGAGGAGTAGTGGGCTAGGCTTTGCCCATTTCCTCGCTACCGACGACATCGATTATCCGCTGCATCTTATTTTATGAACTCTTACCAGCTACTTGAAAAACTCTGATTATGTAATAATTCAGTACTTTAATTTGAGGTTTTCCTATTTTATTGTATTTCTCCTATGACTCACCTTCGAGTGAGTATGTGGTATTTGATCCTGGTTAAGTGGCTTTATCAGACTAGATCTGAGGGACTGACTGGTTATTCCGATTTAAGTGTGTTACGGCCCTTGAGGCGTGACTTAGGCACTTAAGCTGGAATAATTCGGGTGGTTCTGCCATAGCTGGTATCAGAGCAAATACCACCATAGAGAAGGACAATAAACCATGTGTTGGGGGTATGCTTCGTTGCCGAAGATCCTGTAAGAAGAAACACAACAGATCCTCTCAGAAGCAGTGTCGAAGCTATCATCCATAAAGCTTCGGCATAGTGGCATGTCTCAAGACGAAGGAACGAACCGACTTAAAGATGAAATGATCGATTGATCCATGAGAGCCTGTGTCATAATTGTAATCTTTTGAAAAGGGCATGAATGTAATATCTCACAGGCTGTGCCCTGTGCCTATAAATATATGAACAGTACCCCCGTACTGTTCACACAATCTTGTACTTGCTCGTGCATTACGCTTGTACTTTTACCTTCTATCAAGCCGAAGGTACCTTTGTAATTTAATATTGCTTCTATTAATTCATGATAATATTATAAAGTCATATTGATAATGTTATATGATTATTCATGTCGTCTTTCATGTTTCATATGCTTCGTCTTTTCATTAATATATATTGTGATGACGAAGGTACGTCCTTCATAACCTTCGTTCGAAGATCATTATACCCTAAGGGAAATAATGCTTCAGAGGACGAAGGGCATTAACACTTAACATTCTGTGTTGCCTTGTTCTTAACTCATAGCATTTGAGAACAAGTCCCCAACATTGGCGCCCACCTCCGGTGAACTCACTTCCACTTTCGAGTTGATGGCTTCGTCCGACAACCAAGCTGAAGCTGCTTCGGCTACAAAGCTGGTGCTCCCAATAACAGGCGATTCATGCTCAGAACCAGCCAACAAGAAGCAGAAGAAGGAGGCTCAGAGAAGGGTGCAACATGTTGGGGTGCAGGGACCATTCATCAAGTCAAAATGGTCCCACATCCCAATCACCTTCTCCCAAGAGGACCTTCAGCTCAAGGATTATCCTCACAATGATGCTATGGTCATATCTTGTGTCATAAAGGGATTTCTAGTCCACAATGTTCTAGTTGATACAGGCAGTGCAACAGATATCATATTTGCTAAGGCCTTTAGACAGATGCAGGAGCCAGAGGACAAAATTCATGATGTTACACACCCTCTTTGTGGCTTCGGAGGAAGGCAGATCGTAGCATTTGGCAAGATCACAATGCCAGTTACCTTCAGATTTGTCCACAACACAAGGACTGAACAGGTTGTGTTTGATATTGTTGACATGGAATACCCCTACAATGCCATCATTGGTCACGGGAAGCTCAACGCTTTCGAAGCAATACTTCATCCAGCATATCTATGCATGAAGATACCTTCGGAGCAAGGACCCATTGCTATTCATGGTAGTCAAGAAGCTGCTAGAAAGGCTGAAGGAAACTGGAAAGATTCAAAAGCAATCCATAACATAGATGGAGCCGAAGCTTGTGAACAGTATAAGTACGGAATAGAGAAGGCTGCTTTGGCTTATCAGCCGAAGCCCATGCTCCTATGTGAAGACATAGCAGAGCAGAAGATATTGCTGGGGTCCCAATTATCTGAAGAACAGGAGAAAACCTTAATAAGGTTTTTATTCAACAACAAAGATGTTTTCGCATGGTCAACCAACGATCTCTGTGGTGTCAACAGGGACGTCATTGAACATTCACTCAATGTCGATCCATCCTTCAGACCCAGGAAGCAAAAGCTTCGGAAAATGTCTGACGATAAAGCCGAGGGTGCTCGCAACGAAGTAAAAAGACTTCTTAGTGCTAGTGTCATCAGAGAAGTAAAATACCTAGAATGGTTAGCCAACACTATTATGGTGAAGAAGGCTAATGGTAAATGGAGAATGTGCATTGATTTTACTGATCTGAACAAGGCTTGTCCAAAGGATGAGTTCCCATTACCAAGAATAGATTCTCTAGTAGATGAAGCAGCTTCGTCAGAGCTCATGAGTCTACTAGATTGTTATTCAGGCTACCACCAATTCTGGATGAAGAAGGAAGATGAGCCAAAGACCAGCTTCATAACTCCGAGTGGTACATATTGTTATCTTCGGATGCCTGAGGGGCTCAAGAATGCTGGAGGAAGCTTCAGCAGGATGACAGCCAAGGTTCTTCATTCTCAGATAGGCAGAAATGTACTAACATATGTTGATGATATCATAGTGAAGAGCACGAAGCAAGAAAACCACATTACTGATTTGCAGGAAACATTTGCCAGTTTTAGGCAAGCTGGCCTGAAATTAAATCCAGAAAAATGCGTCTTCGGAGTGAAGAAGGGCAAATTCCTTGGCTGTCTAGTTTCAACGAAGGGGATTGAAGCCAACCCAAGCAAAATCGAAGCTATCCTTCGAATGGAGCCGCCAAGCACAAAGAAGGGGGCCCAACGGCTGACAGGAAGACTGGCATCTTTAAATCGATTTATATCTAGATCAGCAGAAAGAAATTTACCATTCTTTGAAGTACTAAAGTCAAATGAAGTTTTTCAATGGGGACCAACTCAACAGAAAGCTTTCGAAGAGCTGAATCAATACCTGATTAATTTAACAACATTAACTCCACCCGTGCTAGGGGCTCCATTGCTGTTATATGTGGCAGCTTCGCACTCTGCAGTAAGTGTGGCGCTTGTACAAGAGAAGCTTGAAGGACAAGCTAAAAAGCAAGTCCCAGTATACTTTGTCTCCGAAGTTTTGAGTTTATCAAAGAAAAATTATACAGAATTGGAGAAGGTGTTATATGCTGTGTTAATGGCGTCCAGGAAGCTTCGACATTATTTTCAAGCATATCACATAATTATTCCTTCATCACAGCCCCTGAAGGACATCATGAGGAATAGAGAAGCTACTGGAAGGATTGGAAAATTGGCCGCGAAGCTTAATGAATTCACTATTGACTACGTACACAGATCTTCAATTCAATCCCAAGCGCTAGCAGACTTCATCGCTGATTGGACGACAGGGGCTCACGAAGAGGGGACAAGCAAAGATGCCGAAGCTTGGATAGTGTTTTGCGATGGTTCTTGGGGAGCCTTCGGTGCAGGAGCAGCTGCGATCCTAGTGGCACCTTCAAAAGTCAAAACTTTCTATGCAGTAAAACTGGATTTCAGTTGCACAAATAATATTGCTGAGTACGAAGAACTTCTATTGGGGCTTCGGAAACTAAGGGCAATGGGAATAAGAAGGGCCATCCTAAAGACTGATTCTCAAGTTATTGCTGGCCACGTGGACAAAAGTAGCAAGGCCCGAGATCCAAAGCTTGAAAGATATCTGGATACAGTTCGAAGGCTGGAAGCTTCCTTCGAAGGTTTTTCTGTCAAAAATATTCCAAGAGGTGAAAATGAGCATGTAGATTTGTTAGCCAAATCAGCGGCTCAGGGGCTCCCCCTACCTTCGGAAGTATTTTTTGAAACAATAAAAGCACCTTCGGTTGAGCTCATGGAGAGAGCAGTGCTTACTATTTCTCCAGTACACAGTGAAGACTGGAGAACTGAAATAATATCTTTCCTCCAAGGCAATTGTCTTTCATGTGACGAAGCTTATAACAAGAGCATATGTGATAATAGAAGGGGAATTGTATAAACATGGAGTTTGTTCACCACTCCTCAAGTGTTTATCAAGAATTGAAGGTATGGAATTAATGAGAGAAATACAAGCATGTCTGTGTGGATCTCACATCGGATCTAGGCCCTTGTTGGGAAAAGTTTTTTGGCAAGGATTTTACTGGCCGAAGGCAGCTTCAGATGCAGCAGAATTAGTACAAAAATGCGAAGGCTGTCAAAAATGTGCAAGAGACCAGAAGCAACCTTCATCTCTCACTCAGTTAATATAGCCCACTTGGCCGTTGCAAAGGTGGGGCCTCGATTTGCTAGGCCCACTTCCACCAGCACAAGGAAATCTAAAATATGTTGTGGTCGCGGTAGAGTATTTGTCCAAGTGGATTGAGGCGAAGCCTTTAGCCACAATAACTTCGGTTACCGTCCAGAAATTCTTCTGGCAAAACATTGTTTGTCGCTTCAGAGTGCCGAAGGCTATTACTGTAGACAACTGAACACGGTTCGATGCCGAAGCCTTGAAGGAATTCTGTGAACAAATTGGCACGAAGATCCATTTTGCATCAGTCAGACATCTAGAATCAAATGGACTTGTTGAAAGAGCTAATGGCATTATAATGATGAGAATAATGAAATTAATCTTCAATCAGCCCAGAGGAAAGTGACCGGATGAATTGATCAAAGTGGTGTGGAGCCACAACACAACAATATCAAGGTCAACAGGTTTTACACTATTCAAACTATTGTTTGGTGACGAAGCGATAACCCAGAAGAAGCTAAGGCAGGATCAATAAGAACAGTGGCTTCGGCAGAGGACGAAGCTGATTATTCTATGACAAAAGATGCTATAGAAGGGATCAAGCTTCAGGCCGTGGAGAATATCAATAAATACCAAGCCGAAACAATAAAATGGCGTGACAGAAAAGTTCAGCTAAAGAACATTAAGCCAGGGCATTTGGTGCTTCGGATAGTGGCCAACCCACATACAGTAGGCAAGCTGCAGCTGAAGTGGGAAGGACCTTTTCTGGTAGTATCTTCGTCAAGACCCAGTTCTTATAGATTGAAGGATATGGACGGCAACGACATTCCTAGATCTTGGAATGCGAATGAGCTTCGGCGATATTATGTCTAGCATGATGTAATCGTTTTTATTTTTTTTATGGCACCCTTTTCCTTTTCAAAGGGGAGAAAGGTTTTTAATGGGGCCATACCATGTAATTTTTCTTTTTCTTATTCAGCTCTACGAGAGCAAAATCCCCCAAATATGTAAATGTAAAAACTGAGCATGCACCATCGAGTGCAGGGAAAAAGGAAAAAACAGGGAGAAGCTCGAAAGTCATCCCTAAGAGGATGTAGAGCACGACGAAGCTACAAAAAGCCGCTCCTAAGGGAGCGCAGCGTAAGTTTTTTGCTCAAAAGTCGTTCCCAAGGGAATGCAGAGCTTACAGTGAAAAGTCAACGATGATACCTCCGAAATATAAGGCGAAGCGCAAAAAGTCAACGCGAATACCGCCGAAATAGAAGGCGAAGAAGTTCAAAAGACATTCCTTAGGGAATGCAGAACTTACACCGAAAAATAAACGGTGCAGCCAAAAAATAAACGGCAAAGAGATTTTAGTCATTCCTTAGGGAATGAAGGTTGTGGATGAAGCTTCGGATGTGTGTGTTTTGGGCATTCATCTGCACGATACATTACATCATACATTGCATACATAAACATGCATTTAGACATACATAGGATCATCAACATCATAACATACAGACACAAGCAGATGCTTCGGTTATAAGGATAAGGCTTCGGCAAAAGAGAAGCAGTTTCACGTTTCGTTGTGTACGAAAAGAAGGGAAGGTGTTTTTTGCCTTCTGCTCAAAAAATATTAGTTTCGTCCACATCAAAGTAGTTCATGCATAGACGAAAAGGTAAAAATATATTACAAGGTATGTACAAATTTACAGAGTTAGTATTTGATTCTTAAATTACAAATATTTTTACAATGATATTATAAGATTCTTCTCTAGAACTTCTACAGCAAGGTCTTCAACTTTGACATCATTGAGATTCGGATCATCTGAGCTTCGGATCACCTGTCAAAGCTTCGGCTCATTATTCCTCAGCATCGTCATCCTGTACATATTCAAACGGTATGAGAGAAGCGTAGAGTTCAAAAAGAAGGTAAAGTAACAGGCACAAATTTTTTACTGGCTTAAGGTGGCTTTGAGCTTCGTCGCCAGCCATTTTTCGCCCACCTTTTACCCAAACTTGAGTTATAAATCTATTTCCTATACTCCGAGCTAGGCTGGGGATATCAATTAAATCAGTCGGTGATAAGTTAAAATTTGGTCTGTTGACAATCTTTCCATGTTCACAGCCAGATTTTATGAAGGCAACAGCTGTGCCTCGAGAAGCTAGCAGAGCGCAGAAATCGGCGTGTCCAGCTATAACTTTGTCGAGTGCATCAACTTCGCCTTCAATATGTTCGAAGGTTTCCGGCAGGTTCTCAACTGAAGGACTGAATTTCTCGGTGCTGGCTCCAACCAAGTTGAAAACCTGCTTCAGCCACTGCAGGCACTGGTTGCCAAATTTTATGCATTTTTCTTGAAGTTCTTTCAGTGATTTCCGCAAATTTAAATTTTTCTCAGTTTCAGCTTCGAGTTTTGCTTCAAAATTTTTCTTTTGCATGGAGAGTTCATTATTCAATCTAGCAATTTTGGCCTGGGCCTCAGCCAGTGAATCTTCCATGGTTTGAAGTGCGAAGTCTTTTTTCTCCATGGTAGCCTCATGGTCTTTAATCTTCTTCTCCAGGCCCTGAATTATAATTTCGTTCTTTTTGTCCTCGAGGTCTTGTTGCATCCTCAGGACTTCGCTTAGCAGTAAGCTCTGATAAAACAAGCTTTATCAGCAAACAATCTTCATATCAAAGCAATAGAAAGTTAAGAATTTTACCTTAAAATTAGCATAAAATTGGCTACCGGCGATATGCTGTCACCGGTACCTGCTAAGGTCTGCCTCAACCTTCAGGAAGCCAACACTTTTCGATAGAGTGCCAACAACCTTCGCCCCAGTATGGTCCCGAAGGCATCCTAAGCTTTCTTCGTTGACTCCCCCGAAGAGTAACACACCTGGTCTGTACCCGCAAGATATAGCATATTCTTTCAGTTCTTCTTTCTTAGTATTTGACAATTCTTGCCCAAGTATATCTTGGAAATTGAAGTCCTCTTCTTTCGAAGTATTCTCGGCTTTCTCTTTTCCTTTTCCAGCCAATGTACCCGGGATCTCTTCAGCGGCTGCAGCAACTTCTTCCGCGGCTGCATCTAGAAGCATGGTATCAATTTCAGAGAGTGTGACATCTAGATTCACATCTTCAGCGGTTTCAGCTTCGGCATTTTCGGCTTCGGAGGGTGTAGCTTCGGCAGCAGCAGTGCTCTCAATAGCTGGAGTCCTTGACGCCGATGCCAGTGGCGGTGTCTGCTCGATAACTTCAACCACATGAATAATTCTTCGTTTTTTCGGCTCATCTGGCTTCTTCGCCACCGAAGACTCCTTTTCCTTCTGAAAAAGCTTCGTCAGATGTGGCCCTAGTGGACTTAGCTTGACAGGCAAAGATTCAGTCATTACCTTTAAAATTTCTTCCACATCGGCAGCAACAGGTGTTGAAGGAGCTTCGTCCTCAGTATCAGTCGTTTTTCGCTTCAAAGCCGCAGCTTTCTTCTTCTTCGAAGCAGCTATCTTCAGCTCAGGGCTTAGTTTCCTTTTCTTCAAAGTTTCTTCATCCTTTTTCACCAATTTAGCAGCTTCTTTATCCAGGACGCTAGCAACTCTTTTTCTCTTTTGTCCTTTGGCACCTCTGTCCAATCGCTCATAGTCCGGATACTCAAAATTCAAGGCATCCATCACCCGGTTCAACCTGCGCTTCGGTCGAGTGCCGAAGGCTGCAGTCATTAATTGATCTTCTTTTTTAGAATAGTTGCCGAGGATCTCGTTGCACATAACTTCAATCATGTCTAACCATTCCTGGTAGGTTCTTTGAAGTGTTTCTTGAATTTATAGTAATAGGGCAACCTAACAAATTCCTTCTTTTTCTTTTTCCCTTTGAGCTTCGGCATGTACCATTCTTTCAAAGTCGGGAATACTCTAAAAGCTAAAATTTTTTGCACCAGATCCCTAGTACCAATGTGCTCCGCAAACAACTCAAAATTCGCCTAGTGCAATCTGGCATGGACTCTCCGGTGCCATGTTGCATTGGGGCCTAGTCTCTCCGAAGATTAATTCTAACGGGCTTTGAACCAGCTTCTCCTTTTTCTCATCAACTTTGACATAAAACCATTCAGTCTTCTAGCCAGCTGGCCATTTGGTACAATAGCTAATAACTGGAAACTCCACATCTTTGCGATAAGCAAAGTTGTAGCAGCCAAAGTTATCGTGCAGCCCGTCTTCTCTAGCTTTTGTCTGATAATGAAGCTCATGTGCCCGGCAGAAGCCTTCGGCAAGCGATTCTGCCCCCTGGCTTTGCAGAGCCCAAATGTAGACGCTAAGCCTAACGATGGCATTAGGAGTTAGCTGATGAAGATAAATCCCAAACTTCCCCAAAACATCTGCAATCATCTCATTCAAAGGAAATCTTAATCCTGCTTTGAAGAAGCTTTTAAAGACTACCACCTCATCCTTTTCTGGCTTCAGAGTAATTTCCTCTCTGCCAAAGCGAATTAGTTCCTTTTTGGCTTCACTGAAATATCCTAACTTCATCAACTTAGGCATATCATCTTCGGTAACAGTGGGCCTCCCAAACTCTAGGTGGCTGGGTTTAGATGGCACGGCGCTATAATCATCTTCAGATTCACCTTCCTCAGCACCAACCCCAACCTTCTCAGCTTCAGCGGCAGGTACACCTTCGTCAGAAACATCCTCCGGTGCTACCAGCCCCGACCGTTTCATCACTTCGGAAATCGGAGCGGTTTCAGCAGTTTCGGCTTCTTCTCCATCACGTGTAACCCTGGCAGTGGAGCGTACCCTTGCCATTTGATGATGGATTTCTCACAATTTTTGATGAAATTGTTGACTTTTTTAAAATTTTTCCGAAGCTCTTCTTCTTATGACGAAGCAAAACCAACAGCGGTGCTTCGGTTGAATGCGATGAACGAGCTTCGGCTATGGTCAAATTTTTGGCAGCAAAACAGTGCAATAGCAATGAATGCTATGGTAACTTCACACCTACCCGTCTGTTTATATAGTGCCACAGGTGGGAAGGTAAATCGTCAAGTCTCTCGCATCGGACGAACAGTCGCCCGCACCCACTGAATGGTGGGCCACAGAACCCAAGAAGGTGAATAGCCAGGACGCACGTACCCGCAGCATGATGGGGCCACCTCGCGCTCGGAATATTTTAATCGTTTATCAGCAACGAGCTCAGGGAAGGTGTTTTTCGGATCTTCGGCATTCCGAAGCCTAGAAGACTTTTTCACAGTTCAAGCTCGTTATGAAAAACGATCTAGCACCGCGAAGGGGCTACTGTTGGGGGTATGCTTCGTTGCCGAAGATCCTGTAAGAAGAAACACCTTAGGCAGATCCTCTCAGAAGCAGTGCCGAAGCTATCATCCATAAAGCTTCGACATAGTGGCATGTCTCAAGACGAAGGACCGAACCGACTTAAAAATGAAATGACCGATTGATCCATGAGAGCCTGTGTCATAATTGTAATCTTTTGTAAAGGGCATGAATGTAATATCTCACAGGTTGTGCCCTGTGCCTATAAATAGATGAACAGTACCCCTGTACTGTTCACGCAATCTTGTACTTGCTCGTGCATTACGCTTGTACTTTTACCTTCTGTCAAGCCGAAGGTACCTTTGTAATTCAATATTGTTTCTATTAATTCATGATAATATTATAAAGTCATATTGATAATGTTATATGATTATTCATGTCATCTTTCATGTTTCATATGCTTTGTCTTTTCATTAATATATACTGTGATGACGAAGGTACGTCCTTCATAACCTTAGTCCGAAGATCATTATACCCTAAGGGAAATAATGCTTCAGAGGACGAAGGGCATTAACGCTTAACATTCTGTGTTGCCTTGTTCTTAACTCATAGCATTTGAGAACAAGTCCCCAACACCATGAATACCAATTTTAAAAATCTAAAACTTGCTTAGAAACTGATAAGAATCGTCAGGACTAGACCACTAGACCTAGGACGAAAGGCCTTAGGGATAGTGGGAGAAATAGGTGGCTAAGTAAGTAGGCCATGTGGGCCGATACTTAGATTTTTAAAGGATGCCCTAGGAGCACCCTTCTATTCGGAGAGGAGACGTTATTTTCAGCATGCATGCATTATAAAAACTAAAAGGGATTAGACACTAAAGGAGTAAAATTTGAGCTAACCCGCTTCCTTTTAAACCCCTCAGGCTCTTTTATTTTCTTCCTTCCACCATAATCTTTACCTCTGATACCCTTCCGCAGATGACTTCACCCACCCCCGCCAGTGGAGGAGACACTAGTTTTAGCTCTAACTTCCTTTCCCATGATGGCTTTCCTTCCATCTTGTGGGAAGTGCTTAACTCCGCTGGCTACCCTACGCCCCCTTTGTACACGATGCAGTTGTACGAGGAGCATTGGGTGCCTCGTTGCCAAGTCTGGCTAACTTTAGAGGCTCATCCCTTCAGCCGAGTTGGCGTTCTCTTGACTCTGAGGCGATTGGATTTAGGACGGACAACACCACTAAAGCGGCAGCGATGAAGACTCTGACAACTTTCTGTGGCTACCATCCCCTGGAGATGGTGATGCACCCCTTGGGACTCTTCCCTGCTAAGAAAAAGGATGACCCCGTGTGGTGTAACCGTGTGAGCCATGTGAAAGATGTGTGGGCAATGTATCCTGACTTGGTTGGGAGGGTCATTGTTCAGTGCATGAGTGTGTTGTACCGCCTTCAGGCCCTGCAAAGCGATGCTATGGCACATCATGCTAACATCGCTCAAACCACCAAGCTCACCCTCGACAACTGAGAAGACTTTGTGGTCAACTTATCCTCCGAGTTGGTGGAGAAGGACCTATAGGTAGAAAGGCTGAGCCAGCGCATCACCACCTTGGAGCAGCAGGTGGAGATCCGAGACAACACTATTGATGTCTTGGAGAACCAGCTCCACGATGCGCAGCAGGAACTCGAAGAAGCTAATGACCACCTGGACATGCACCACTTGGAGATGGAGGCCAATGAGGCCGGAAGCGAGGGAGAAGAGGCTCCCGAGGAGTTAGGACCAGCCCCTGGTGCCAATGGGACTACCTCCGTGATGCCCCCTTCACCCGCATCCAGTGTCGCTTCCATTGCTCAAGGTTGATCAGTCATTTTGACTTCTTAGAGGATAGAAACCTATGCGAGCTTAGTTAATGACAGATTTTGGACTAGGCTTATGGGTACCTTTCCCCTAATCGATGTAACCCTTGAGAACTTTTGAGATCTGTGGGATGTTTGTAACCATGTTATCTTTATTTGAACCTAATGTTATGATTATGGCAATTTTTCTTTCCATATGAGATAATAGCATGTCGTTCGAAATTGTGAATCGGGATAACAATGGCGACAATATCTGTTTTCAGATGGCAGATAGGCAGCGTCGCGGGCATAACGAGCAAGTTCCCCTGCCACCTCCTCTAGCTCCCACAGTGCAGGATCTTATGGCCCAGCAGAATGAGATTCTGCGACAGCTCTTGCAGCGCCAGCCCCACCCCCAGCAGCATGGTGGAGGCCAACAACAGCGACTTCGGCAGCGGCAACCTACCAGGAGTTCTTGAGCACGCAGCTGCCCTTGTTCACCAAGGCAGAGGATTCGTTGGATGCCGACGTGTGGCTCCACGTCATTGAGTCCCAAGTTTCCCCTCCTCACGGGAGGCTGCCCCGATGAGACCAAGGCTCGCTTCGCCACGCAGCAGCTTCGTGGCCCTGCTCGTACTTGGTGGGACCACTTCCGTGCTATGCTCCCCGCTGATCGTGAGGTGTCTTGGGAGGAATTCAAGACTGCTTTCAGAGGGCACCATATTCCAGCAGGAATTCTTGATCGCAAGCTGAATGAATTTCTGGCACTCAATCAAGGAACCCGCACGGTATTGCAGTACCCTCAGGCCTTCAACGACCTGTGCCAGTATGCAGGTTATCATGCTGATTCTGACGAGAAGAAGAGAGACCAGTCTCAACACCAAGCTGCGGGAACGTCTCAACACAGTCCGTGCTAATAGCTTCAATGAGTTGGTCAACCTGGCCATCTCCCAAGAGAACTGTATTGTAGCTCACCGAGCAGAGAAGAAGCGAAAGGCACCGATGGCAGCACCATCCGCTCAGGCTCAGAGGTTCATGATTGTTTCTCACAATCAGAGCAGGGGATTTCAGCAGTAGGCAAGCAGATGGGTGATCAGGCCACCTTAGCGGCAGCAGCCGGCACCCACTCGTTTTCTAGCTCCCGCTCCCATGAACAATCAGCCTCTACAGCAGCAGTTCCGCCAGGGCAATGGGAACAAGTGCTTCACTTGTGGCAATGTGGGCCACTATGCCAAGAATTGCCCAAGAAATCAGCAGAGGCAGATGCCAGCACCAAATCAAGACAAGGGAAGAAAGCAGAAGGTACAAGTCAGGCAAGGGAAGCTCAACTTCACTACTTTGGAGGAGTTACCTAAAGGAGCCCCCATCATGACTGGTATCTTTTCAGTTTATAATCAACCTGCTTTAATTCTGTTTGATTCTGGTGCATCTCATAGTTTCATTAGCCAAAATTTCAGTGCTAAATGTCAACTGCCTTTCTATCACACAAAATGGTCATTTATGATAGCCACACCTGGGGGTAAAATTGCAACTAATCAATTAAACCAAAGTTTGCCTATTTAACTGGGAAGCCACATTATCAAAACCACCCTTCTTGTTTTGGGTTTGGAGAGTGTGGATATTATTCTGGGAGCTAATTGGATGACCCTACACCAAGTAGTGCTTGATGTAGCCAGACGCATCGTGGAAATCAATTCCCCAATCTGTGGGAATTTCACCTTGTTTCTGCCCAGTCAAGACTCTACTCAGTCATGTGCTTTTGCTTTGACAGAGTTACCTCTAAAGAAGATTCCAGTGGTCTGTGAGTCTGCATATGTCTTCCCTGATGAATTGCCAGGAATGCCACCAGACCAGGATATTGAATTCGCCATCGAGTTGCAACCGGGAACGACACCTATTTCCAAGAGGCCTTACCGGATGCCACCCACTGAGTTGGCAGAATTGAAGAAGCAATTGCAAGAATTGCTAGACAAAGGTTTTATTCGCCCAAGTACTTCGCCTTGGGGATGTCCAGCCTTGTTTCTGAAAAAGAAGGATGAAAGCTTGAGGATGTGTATAGATTACCGCCCACTTAATGTGGTGACTATCAAGAACAAGTATCCTTTGCCTCGTATTGATGTTCTTTTTTATCAGTTGGTCGGAGCCAAAGTGTTTTCCAAGATAGACCTTCGCTCCGGCTACCATCAGATCAAGATACGAGCAAGCGATATTCCTAAGACCGCTTTCTCAACCAGATATGGGCTATATGAATTCTTGGTGATGTCTTTTGGGCTGACGAATGCACCAGCATATTTCATGTATCTGATGAATTCTATTTTCATGCCTGAATTGGACAAGTTCGTAGTGGTTTTCATCGATGATATCTTGGTGTACTCAAAGAACGAAGAAGAACATGTCAGGCATTTGCATGTAGTGCTTCAACGTCTGCGAGAGCACCACCTTTATGCCAAATTGTCAAAATGTGATTTTTGGCTAAAGGAGATCAAATTCTTGGGTCACACTATCTCTCAGGCAGGTATAGCTGTTGATCCTGATAAGGTGCAAGAGGTAATGAACTGGAAGCCGCCAACGACTGTCCTTCAGATTCAGAGTTTTCTGGGATTAGCTGGTTATTACCGAAGATTCATTCCAGATTTCTCTCGAATTGCGAAGCCCATAACTGAGGTGTTGAAGAAAGAAGCCAAGTTTGTTTGGGGTCAGAAGTGCGAAGATGCCTTTCATGCATTAAGGCAGCATCTGACCACAGCACCGGTGTTAGCGCAACCCGACAGCAGCAAGCCATTTGATGTGTATTGTGATGCCTATGGCACTGGCCTAGGTTGTGTCTTGATGCAAGACAACCGAGTCATTGCTTACGCCTCAAGAGCACTCAGGTCTCATGAGCAGAATTATCCCACTCATGACTTGGAGTTAGCAGTCGTGGTTCATGCATTAAAAATGTGGAGGCACTATTTGATGGGAACCCACTGCAACATCTTCACTGATCATAAGAGCCTTAAGTATATCTTTACTCAGGCTGATCTCAACATGAGGTAGAGAAGATGGCTAGAGCCGATCAAGGATTATGACCTGGAGGTACATAATCACCCAGGAAAAGCCAATGTGGTAGCAGATGCCTTGAGTCGGAAGTTGCAATGCAACTATGTTATGATGGATTCTCGCATTGACACCTTGTGTGATGAGTTGAGCAAGATGAAGATTGAAGTGATTCCTTCTGGTGCTTTGTCTCACATTTCGGTTGAGCCAGCTTTGCAAGACCAGATCATCATGGCCCAGCTCAGTGACAGGGGAGTGCAAATTATTAAGGAGAATCTCCATCAGAAGATCGAGAAGTATAAATGTTTCTGCCAAGATGGAAAGGGAATATTGTGGTTTGAAAGCAGATTGGTGGTTCCTAAAAACAAGGGTCTCAAGAAGAAAATCTTGGATGAGGCTCATCTCTCCAAATTCTCTATGCATCCAGGGAGTACCAAAATGTACCATGATCTGAAGCCCCTGTATTGGTGGACCAGAATGAAGAGGGAGATAGCCCAATATGTATTGGAATGTGACACCTGTCAGAGGATAAAGGCAAGACACTTGAAATCAGCTGGAGCTTTGCAACCCCTATCTATACCTTCGTGGAAATGGGATGACATCAGCATGGATTACATTGTGGGTCTGCCCAACACCTCTCGTTATCATGATTCGATTTGGGTTATTGTGGATCGACTGACGAAAGTGGCACATTTTCTCCCAATGCACACCACTGATAAGGCTCAAAAGTATG
Organism: Zea mays; assembly: GCF_902167145.1. Lineage (NCBI taxonomy): Eukaryota > Viridiplantae > Streptophyta > Magnoliopsida > Poales > Poaceae > Zea > Zea mays. The sequence continues at coordinate 100,426,893 of NC_050097.1, forward strand.
CAGAGTTGTACATTGACCGGATCGTGTGTTTGCACGGATTGCCTCATACCATTGTTTCTGACCGAGGAGCCCAATTTGTTGCCAGATTTAGGGAACAACTGCAAGAGTCTTTGGGAACCAAGCTAATCAGGAGTTCAGCTTACCACCCACAGACAGATGGTCAGACCGAGAGGGTGAATCAAATTCTTGAAGATATGCTGAGGGCTTGTGCAATCGATTGTGGCAAGAACTAGGATAAGCACCTCTCCTTGGCAGAGTTTGCTTACAACAACAATTATCAATCCAGCCTAAGGATGGAACCCTTCGAAGCTCTCTATGGGAGAAGGTGTAGAACACCCCTCAATTGGTCTTAGCCTAGAGAAAGGGTAGTTTTCGGACCTGACTTAGTGACTGAAGCCAAAAGGAAGGTCAAACTAATCAGGAAGAATCTAGAAGCTGCTCAGGCGAGACAGAAGAGTTACCATGATAAGAGGAGGAAACCTCTCCAGTTTGAGGTGGGAGATTTCATGTATCTGAAGGTATCACCCACCAAGGGAGTGCAAAGATTCGGGATCAAAGGCAAGTTAGCTCCTCGTTACATTGGACCTTATGAGATCATAGAAGCATGTGGACCCGTGGCATACAAATTGAAGTTACCTCCAAAAATGTCTGTCATCCACAATGTGTTCCATGTATCCCAGCTGAAGAAGTGTGTTCGATTGCCGACTGAGATCATAGCAGAACCAGAAGTGGAGATAGAGCCAGATCTATCGTACCAAGAGTACCCTTCCAAGGTTCTTGATTGCAAAGAAAGATCAACTCGGGCTAAATCGATCAAAATGTATAAGATCCAATGGAGTAATCACTCAAAGGAAGTGGCTACTTGGGAGACTAAGGAATTCCTGTGTTCCAACTTCCCCAATTGCCTACCTAAGGAAATTGGTACGTAATCATGCCCAACCCCTCCTCCTGCCGTTCGAATCTAAATTTCAGAAAAATGATCTTAATTCAGAATAAAGTGTTATAAAACTAAAGTTAAAAGGACTTCCTTCTGAAGTTGCAAAGAGAATGACATTCGAAGAGCAGTTGCCCTAATAAATAAAGCACCCACATCATGTAAGTCTCACCCTTCGCTTCACCCTGAGAGGACTCCGACCCAAATCTCGGGACGAGATTCCTTTAAGGGGGGAAGGCTGTGACACCCCAGTGTCACCTAGGGTTTCTTCCTTAAGCTAACTTAAACTATTATCACATGTGAACCAAATAGAGGCATGAACATCAAAAGAAAAAACTAATAATCAAGGTTAAAGTATGTCATTTCATCTTAAGAAACTCTCCCTAATCATGTCATGAATCTTAAAATAGGAAAAACTCTCAAACCCTAATTGATCCTAAGTGAGCCATTAAGCACATAAAAAAGGGAAATTGGGAAAGGCTTGGGAAAATACAAAATTTTGGTAAGAACTCAATGACAAAGTTTTAATACATTAAATGACCAACAAAACATAGTAGGAAGGTTTTGCCATTTGGTTTTTCCAAAATCCTCAAAACAGCCCTTGAACCAAGGTCCTATGAGAAATTCTGAATTCTGAATTCTGAATTTCAGAACCCTTTTTCAAGATCAGATGTGTTCCCTGTTTTCCAAAACTCGAAACTAAAAAGTCCAAATATAAAAGTAGTGCCAAATTTCCTTGAACACGCTCTGGAAAAATTTGAACTCAAACCAAATTCGTTTGGCACGGTTTTGGCACCGTTTGTACTCGGGACCAGGCTATCTGACACTGGCGACTTGGTGACGTTACAACTCCCTCTCCCTAGCCTAAAACCACGCGACGTCCACACACAAACGACAAAGCACAGTCAGGGGAACAAATCCTTCACAGCGATCTTGCCCAAATTCGCGAATATTTGCGCCCAATTGGCGTTAGAACGTGGGCAGAAGCAACGGTTCCACGTGTTCGATCGTGGCTGACACCCCCGGTTCACGCCCGTTCGTGCAACCGCGCTCCGCAGTGCACTCCCACGCGCGCTCGCCGGTCCACGACCACCCGTGCACCGCGACGTGCCTATAAAGCAGCCCCCGGCTCCAGCCGTACCTCCCCGTGTGCTCTCAAGTCCTGCCTGAGCCAAAGATCACCGGAATTCGCCCCGAGCACGCCGCGCCACCGCCCGCCAAGCCATCCGAGCCTCGGCCACCGTGGCCAGCTCCCTCCGGTCACTTCCAGGCTACGCCAGCCGCTCGGTTAGCTTCGCCAATAGCCCGTGAAGCTTCCCAAGGTCTCGGACCCAGCAGAACTTCACCGGAGACCCGAGAACATCTTCGCCGGACTTCGGTCACCCGCCGCTGCGCGTGAACCGAGCTAACCAGTAAGCCATCTTCCAATTAATTGCACCCACGTCTTCCCTAGAGCCCAGTGAAGCTCTATGACCCGTTTGATTGAACTATCACGCCGTGAGCAGGCCAGACTACTCGTCGCCGATGAGCTTCCCCGCCTGCGCACGTGGACCGACCAACTCCGACCATCCCCGACGGCGACCCGCACATCGTCGTGACCCTCAGGACCTCCCCTACACCCTCGGCCACCTCACCGGAGCAATCTCACCACCGGTAAGCCCCTCCGCCCCTTTCTTTCTCCGCGGCCACTGTTCCATTAGGGAAGGACCGCAAGTTTGATTTCCAGGAACCCTAGGGGGTTTTCTGTAGAGCCATAGACTCATGTGAATAGTGCACCGAGGATCTGTCTGTAATTCACTTAAGGACTTTCACCAGGGACCCCAGTGCAAAACTGTATTTCCTCTATCCATTTCTATTTATCCTTTTTAAATTCAGCACAGAACTTAGAAAATTTATATCTTGAGTTATATTCAACCAAATTTAACCAAACCACTTTTGCTGGGTCGAGTAGCTGCTTGCTAATTAGGATCTCGATAGAAGTCGAGTGATTTTTCTAGCACTCGCGCGAGGTCAGGAATTGATTGTATTCATCTTGATAACGTGATATATGTTGGTCTATGGACTTGGATCCAGGGAGGATGCCTTGTCCATGAGAAGGTTAAAAGGAATTAAGGATTAATGTGTGGATACCTGAGCCAAGCTTTTGAACGTACAAAACACATGTCGGGAAATATGGTAACCGGTAAACCTAGTACCTAAGTGAAGCCGGGCGCAGACTTTATCCCTCACGGGACCTGAGACTGGGTCTCCCATGCTAGCTATGGTGGGTACAAGTGCGGTCACAGCACGGCGGCAGCCGGGGTCAGTGGAGCATTGTATGCCAAGGTGGTGAGGCCTGGACGCAAACGGGGAATCGATGGGGATGGTTGACATGTGTGGGGATGGAGTGCCCTGACATGTTGTGTGTTTAGGTTTACCTTGCAAGGTTAAAACTCGATTCGAATCATCTGCTTCTCGCAGCTAATGAGACTGCTTGACCACTTGTACTACATCGAGTAAGAAGTGAAATGAGGATTACTTGAGATAACTTGTTGATTGTACTAAATGCTTGCTACCATGTACGCTTAGAAGGAGCCAACTTAGTTAAGCTAATGATGCTAGAAATTGAAAAGCTAAAACCTGATTTTAGATACAGCTAGTGCTTTTGGCAAACCAAACCCCTCAGCCAAACAGCTACATGATCTAGAGGTAGAGGAGTAGATTCCTCACACTAGGTAAGTCTAGCTGAGTATTAGTATACTCAGCCTTGCTTGTGGCATAATTTTTGCAGGTATGCTTCAGTACATGGTTGATGGTGTGACTTCGCCTACCACCCTCCCACTGGGTTGGACAGTCGAGTGGGATGATGCTCCGGCAGGAGAGGAGCAAGAGGAGTAGTGGGCTAGGCCTTGCCCATTTCCTCGCTACCGACGACATCGATTATCCGCTGCATCTTATTTTATGAACTCTTACCAGCTACTTGAAAAACTCCAATTATGTAATAATTCAGTACTTTAATTTGAGTTTTTCCTGTTTTATTGTATTTCTCACGTGATTCACCTTCGAGTGAGTATGTGTTATTTGATCCTGGTTAAGTGGCTTTATCAGACTAGATCTAAGGGACTGACGGGTTATTCCGATTTAAGTGTGTTATGGCCCTTGAGGCGTGACTTAGGCACTTAAGCTGGAATAATTTGAGCGGTTCTGCCACACAGGTCATTCTTTACATAGAACCATTCTTACATCTAGGCTCCTGGCCATCTCTTATGAAACATTGGCACTGGATTGCTTACTTCAGAACGGGTTACGAAGCCATAACAACTGAAAGTGTTGTGGTATTGCTCTTTTCCAACAGCCTTTGTATCATAAGTTAATTCATGCAAGTTGCAGAAACATTTCGCATTCGGCTCTTGTCCTTGACTCCTCATGGCCCAAATATAAACCCCTATCCTGATGATGGCTTCAGGGGTAAGCTGATGAAGGTAGACTTTGAAGGTTTTCAACACTTCAACCAGCAAATTATCCAAAGGGAGTCGAAGCCCCGCTTTCATAAAACTTCCGTAGACAACTACCTCTTCAGCTTCGGGCAGAGGGACGTTACTCTCTCCTCTAGCCCACACAATAGAAATGTCACGAAAATACCTTACTCTCATGGCATCAATTTGTCCTTGTTTGATTGTCGACTTTCCGAAAACAATATGGCTTGGCCTCTAGGGCCGATCTTCGGCATCCTCGGTTTAACTCTCAGCATCGAAGTCTTCACTATCGCTGGAATCCTCAGATATTCCAGCTAATGTTTCATGTGCAATCTTTTCAGTGTTAGTCCTCTCCATAGCTTTATAAAACTCGGACAACATCGGGTCCACAGTCTTCTTATCACCAGCCATCAAATCAAAACTTGTTGAAATGCCGAAGCTCAAACTCGCGAAAAACAAGAGATTTTAAAATAGCAAACACAGTGTGAGCAACTGAAACAGCACAAGAAACACTTTCAATACGAACTCATATATATATATGCATAGCGCGCTTGGTGGGTCCAGCATGTCAGTGACATTCGCTATTCTAGCGAAGGGAAGGTGTTTTTTCGGACCTTCGGCTATAGGCCTTCGTCCATGTCGCAGTCTAAATTTGTTACAAAGAAACAAATCTATACTGCGAGGGGCTACTGTTGGGGGCCTTCCTACTCCGAAGGTCCTCAAAAACGTGACTAACCATATGTTTTCAGCACAGTATAGATTATCACAGGAGGTTTTCGGCTCCTGGATAAAAGACCTTCTCTAAATGGTGAAAGTATACACGGAGTAAAGAAGCAGCCCGAAGGTGATAGGGGTAAGCACCGAAGCTATCGCCAGAGAGCTTTGGCTTGATGTGTTGACGAAGACCAAGGACGACACCGACTTAAAGGGGCGAAAAGACTAGTTAGCACATGATAATTTGTATTGTAATCATGAGTAAATATTAAGGGCACGAATGTAATTTTGTCCGAGCTGTGTCCCGTGCCTATAAATAGATGAACAGTAGCACCGTTGTTGGGGCGAAGGCGAACACGCTACCCTTCGCCCGATGCCTTGTCTCCTCATTACTCCAACGAAGACTACATCCACAGCACATGCCCGAGCAAGCCAAAGGCGTCGACTGGATGAAGACCGTCGCGGTCCCCCTTCGTCGTCTCCGTTGCAAGACAAAGGCTCTGTCGAAGTCTATGAGTCTCACGTCGCCACTACTTCAAGAGGCCGACGTGGGATTCGGTATGACGAAACCTCCCAAGTCATTAGGCCCACCTATAGTTGTCCTTGTCCAGCGGACCTCGAACAACCCTGTAGTGGCACCTGATAACTTGACAAGTTCGGTATTTGTATCCTTTACCTTTCCCAAGAGCGTTTCACCCGTCACGCAGATATTACAACACATCGGAGGAACAAATAAGCGGAAGCAATTACAGTAATTTAATATACATTAAAATATAGAAAGAGTGTTATTATTACAGACCAGTCATATAGGAGCGCAGAAGTAATATTATTACAAACCCTGGGAGGCAAAAACCCCTCCCGCATAACAGTAAAGTGTTTCTAAAAGGAGGACAACATCCTCCTGAGGCTTCATTCCTGAGTTTCCTCTTTTGGCACCACCATAGAATAAAAGCAACAAAAGTTCGCTGCTTCCTCACCTACAACAACATGAGTTCGAAAACCCTGAGTACGAAGTGTACTTTCGCAAGTCTTACCCATCAAAATAAAAGACTCTCAAGGATATGCTAGCTTGAAGGAGTCAAGGTAAGGCTTTGAACAAGAATCAAAACTCTGTATGCAGAAATTCTTATTAATAATGGATCCTTAAAAATCCAGTTTTATTAGCAAGTTAAGTCATTACCTGAATCTAGAGTTCTTTCTACCCTAGTTCAAGCACTTGGCCTATACTAGCCATCTTGTTATAACCCCTTCTTGTTCACTAAAATGCTACGTGTAGGGCAGTGACCAAGTCTTCATGTCCGAGGAGTAACAGCGATCTGAATCGATTAATACCCAGCTCAGGATCTCCAATCACACGACATATGTAGCACTTAACCCTTGCATATGTCAACTCGCCACTGGGGTTCTTAAGACCAGATCAAGTTCACGCCAACCGAGAGCACAGATACACCACCGTCCAGCCTCTTGCCACGGAGGGTACACGCTACTCTCGCCATCTCTCCACTCCCATTGCGTGTTGTATTATTCTGGTATTAGTTTGCCCGAGGCAAAGCTTACCCATGATGAGGCATGTGACCAGTTAAAAGGTCCTTGATCAACAAGCCTACATTGACAAGGTCCTTAATCGACACAGATGGAGACACTACACCGAGACTCTCTTCTCGTGCAAGTCACCCACCTAGTCTCAGCTTTATCATTTCAACCCAAAGTTTGGTACCTATCAGAGGTACATCTTTTCCAATGTTGAACCCATCATGGCCATGATGGATCCACCATCAAGTTTTATTTTTGAAAACCTCCCGTCCCACTTGAAGCGTCATATTTTGTCAAAACAAAACATTTGTTTTTCTAGAGCAATACTAAGCATAAGAAAAACCTTTTCATAAAACAGATGATCAAGGAAAGGTAATCAATCTTCCAAGGAAGGAAATGCAACAATTGTTTAGCATAGAACTCCTATCACCTAATGCATCAAGCAAGTGAGAAAGATTTTAAAATAGCAAGGAGGTGGCAAATGCACCAGGGCTTGCCTTGTGTTATAGGAGAGTCGGGCTCTGCTCCACAAATATCAAAATAAAAGCAGTTCCCGGCAGGTGGGTCTTCAGGTGGTGGTGTAGCTCTTCCTTCTTCAACCTCTACTTCTTCTTCGTTTTCTATATAGAACCACATATAACCATGAATGCTCATGTAATGCTCATGAAAATGCAATGATAATAAAAGTACATCATATTAAGTCTTAAATACATTTTTCCTTCATGGTATTCTAGGAAACTAGGGGTTTTTGGAGTCAGATTATATTTCATAGGGCATGCACCACTTAGAAGATTAGGGTTTTGGGGTTTAGATATCAAACATTGTCCAAATCAAGTCAAACTTTACACATGGGTTCTAAATACCATTTTAAGCTTGTCCAAAAAGTTTAGTGATTTTTGGAGTTACTAATAAATTTCTAAAATTCCTGAGGTATAGGTTTAAGCCTTTTTAAATACTAGATAATTCCATGTTTGGACCAAAAATCTTAAAACTATTTTTATTTAATACTATAGAAATTTAGGAGTCTAAAAAAATTGGTCTTGTATTTTTAGCATTTTTCTACATTTTTCTAGGAATTCTCTAATCCTGGCAGAAAAAGAAAAAGAGAAAGGGTCAACAGTATTGGGCTGTAATCGGCCCAAGTCGGTCCGAGAACGTGGGAAACGCGCGTCCGCGCGTGCCCGCGGTGGCAACTTTGTGCAAGGCTCCTCGGTCGTTTGAAAAACTAGCTAATAGTCTCGCGCACTATTTCAATGGGTCACTGACATTTACACCGAGGCCCTCCACTTTCTAATTCTTCACATCCTACGATACCCGATGGTGAACGGCCACGGACCGAGCTCCGGCGAGCTCGTACTGGCTGGAAAGGGCAACGGCTAGGGCTCTAGCTTGGCGGACACTTAATTTAACTCCTAACCACCATTTCCCCTCAACTAATTTCAAGATTCAAGGTCTCATTCTCCCTGCCCACGGTGACAGCGCGATCAACGGATAACAAGGAGTGTTCCCGGCGATCTGATGGGTCCTAGCTTAATTGCATCGGTCGAGAAGCATCAGGGGCACATAAGGATACTGAAACGAGGAACCAGAGGACATGAACGGACCTGTAGCACGCTGGCCACGGCAAGGTCACTCCGCGCGGTGCTCTGGACCGATTTGGGGGAAGTTCCAAATTGGCGAGCTCTAGTGGATGATTTGAGGCATGAGTTGATGGATTGGGTGCTTGACTACCTAGCGAAGCCGACGACACACTCAATTTATAGGATCCCTAAGCGGTGGCCCGTGAATTTGAGATGGCGCGGTGGCGGTCGGAGAAAGAGGAGAGCACTGTCGCAAGAGATTCGTGGCTTACACCGTGGCAAGCTCACCGGCGATCACCGGACGTGTGTAATACAAGCTACTGCGACGTGGTAAGACACCAAGGCATGTGGCGCATGGTCGATAGGTGGCTAACTCCGGTGAGTTCATCCGAATCGACCGTGACTCAAGCGGGCACGGCGGCTGGAGTGAAACAGCGGCTCAAGTTCATCCACAAGGTGATATTTACTACCCTGAGCAACTAGCAGTTCTCCGTTGAGCACGAATCATAGCGTCTGGCGCGAATCCGAGTGTGTGGTCGCCGGCGGCGAGATGAACTGATTCTGATCCTATCCAGTTACTATACCATTAGAACCATTCATTAGAGCACCTGACAGAGTAGATTAAAGGCTTTGGTTCTCCAATTTTTGCATGACAACTTGATAGGCCTTCTGCAATAAAGTTGTTAACCTATGTACAGGCTTTAATTCGATCATAGGGACTTTGGTCATTCCCACACTCGATCAAGCACAAATCAGCCTTCAAACTCTTCAGAGTTCACTGTCAGCCATGTTTCGGTCTTCAGACTCGACTGACAGCCAGACTTTTGGCCCTTTTAACTCAAATTTTTGTACAGCACCAGTGCTTAGTCACTTAATCAAATTTGTACTCCTATAGTAGCTCTACAAGTTTGATGTGTTGACCCTAGGCAAATTCCTAATGGATTGAGAGTTACAAAGCTCTAAAGTTGATCCCACTCCACTAAACTTCAGACTTAGCCACATATGATTCATATGGTACTTTTTGCAAATAGGTCCAAATTCCATAATTTGATTTGCAAATCCACAAAGGTGTGAACCATATGATTTGAGGTGCCCTAATACCTTGGTTTTTGCACTTTAATCCAAAAGTGCACAAATTTACACATAGCCCCCTAGGGTTTCAACTCAGGGTTTTCTAGGGGTCTTTTTAGGGTTTTGACATATCTAGTGTTTTGGTGATATCAAAGTCCCTTAAGTGTGATATCTTATGACCATTTCTAATGAGTTTTGAAGTTTTCTCATGCTTGGGCTTTATTGTCAATCCTAAGCCTAGTTTAGGGTTAAGTACCCTACCCTAGGCTTTCACACATAACAAGTCACATCAATACAACTTGTTGAAATTTTTGCCTAGTGAATGCACTCTAAGTGTAACAAACTCATGATATGCTAATGCTCATGATGTTATGCTCAAGTTTTAGTGACAGTAACACCAGGTGTGTTACATCCTTCCCCCCATAAAAGAATCTCGTCCCGAGATTTAAAAGTCCTAGGGCAAGTAATGGAAAATGAAATGCGTCATATTTTTATTTCCTTATTTCTTGTACAAGGCAGGGGGTGGTATGGGGGTCTACTTCTCTATTACAACAATTGTAAACATCTCACAAATTACATGAAGCTAAAAAGTCTGCGAAATTCTTTTCTAAAAAGTCTTGGGTTTCCCATGTAGCTTCATCTTCCGTATGTTGGTTCCATTGTATCTTATAAAATTTGAGAGTTCTCCTTCAGGTAACCCTGTCCTTTTGATCTAGGACTCGAATAGGATGTTCTGAATATGTTAAATCTGGTTCCAAGGTAACATCCATCACTTCAATGGTTTGATCTGGAACCCGAAGACACTTCTTCAATTGGGACACATGGAACACATTATGCATTGCAGACAAGGTTTCAGGTAGTTGGAGTCAGTATGCCACTGGTCTACATTGTTCAAGAATGAGGAATGGACCAATGTATCGAGGTGCAAGTTTTCCTTTTACCTTGAAATGAGATACACCGTTCATTGGTGATACTTTCAAATACACATAGTCTTCAACTTGAAATTATAAGGGTTGGCGTCGTTTGTCTGCATAACTCTTTTGTCGAGCTTGTGCTTCTTTCAAATTATGTATAATTCGTTGAACTTTTTCTTCCGTTTCTTTAACCATATCGGGCCTGAAAAACCATCTTTCCCCTGGTTCAGACCAATTCAATGGAGTACAGCACCATCATCCATATAAAGCTTCAAAAGGTGCCATCTTGATACTTTCTTGATAACTATTGTTGTATGAAAATTCCGTCAACGGTAAACATTCATCCCATTTCTGTGGGAATTCCACAACACATGCTCGCAACATGTCTTCAAGTATTTGGTTTACTCTCTCAGTCTGCCCGCTTGTTTGGGGATGATAGGCCGAACTGTGGAGCAAATTAGTACCCAGAGATTTGTGGAGTTCTTCCCAGAATTTGGATACAAATTGTGGTCCACGATCCGACACTATTGTCTTCGGAACACCGTGCAAACTGAGAATACGAGCAATATATAGTTCCGCATATGTGGCCACTGTATACTTTACCTTGACTGGGAGAAAGTGGGTGATCTTTGTAAGTCGATCAATGATAACCCAGATGGAATCAAACCCTTTTGTTGTCCTGGGTAATCCCACGATGAAGTCCATACTAATGTCCTCCCATTTCCAAGTCGGGATAGGCAAAGATTGCAGTGGACCAGCAATCTTCATGTGGATGGCCTTGACACGTCTACAGGTGTCACATTTCGCCACAAAGCGTGCAATTTCAATCTTCATTTTTGTCCACTAATAATGTTGCTTTAGATGATGATACATCTTAGTGCTTCCGGGATGAATGAAATAGCGACTAAGATGAGGTTCATCCAAAATTTGCTGGCAGACTTCATCATTCTTGGGCACAACTATGCAGTTATTAAACCATACAATGCCTTGATCATCCTTTCTAAAACAGTTTTCTTTACCGGCCTTTATTTTCTCGTGAATGTGTTTCATTCCCTTATCATCTCTTTGGGCATCAACAATCTTTTGCAGAAGAATTGACTCAAGCTTCAATTGGTTTAAGTTTCCATGTTGAATCATTCCCAGGTTCAATTTTTCCATTTCTTGGCATAATGTGATGTCAGAAGTTTTCATTGTAAGACAATGGCAGGAAGCCTTGCGACTTAGTGCATCTGCCACCACGTTGGCCTTGCCTAGGTGATAGTGAATTTCCAATTCATAATCCTTAATCAGCTCAAGCCATCTCCTCTGCCTAATATTTAGTTCTGACTGGGTAAAAATATACTTCAAACTTTTATGATCTGTATATATATGGCAGATATTTCCCAGTAGATAATGACGCCATATTTTAAGGGCATGAACCACATCAGCTAATTCTAAGTCATGAGTTGGATAATGTTCCTCATGCCGGCGCAACTATCTTGAAGCGTATGGTATAACTCGGCCCCCTTGCATTAAGACACATCCAAGACCACTGCCTGATGCGTCACAATACACATCAAAAGGCTTTTCAATGTCCGGTTGAGCCAATACCAGAGCAGTGGTCAATAATACCTTCAGCTGCTCGAAGGCTTCATTGCATCTTGAGGACCAGTTAAATTTTGCATCTTTTTTTAATAAACTTGTGATTGGCTTCACAAGCTTAGAGAAATCCAGGATAAATCGGCGGTAATAGCCAGCTAGTCCAAGGAAACTTCGAACTTGATGTACAATGGTTGGTGGTTTCCACTCTAGAATATCCTTGATCTTGCTGGGATCAACCGCAATCCCCTTGGCAGACAATACATGTCCCAGAAATTGGATTTCCTCCTGCCAAAATGCGCACTTGCTGAACTTAGCATATAGTTGATGCTCCCTTAAGCGCGTTAATATGATCCGTAGATGCTGAGCATGCTCCTCTTCATTCTTGGAATATATCAAGATATCATCAATGAAGACCACCACGAATTTGTCCAACTCGGGCATAAATACCGAGTTCATCAGATATGTGAATTGGGCAGGAGCATTTGTTAATCCGAAAGACATAACCAAATATTCGAATAATCCATACCGTGTAGTAAGTGCGGTCTTGGGTATATCTTCGGGTCGGATTCAGATCTGATGATAGCCCGACCTAAGGTCAATTTTGGAAAATACCCGAGCTCCGGTAAGCTGATCGAATATGATAACAATCCGGGGAAGAGGGTACTTGTTCTTGATTGTGACCGCATTAAGGGGTCTATATAGTCCACGCACATCCGAAGTGTTTGACCTTTTTTTGACAAAGATTGCGGGACATCCCCAAGGTGATGAACTAGGTCGGATGAATCCCTTCTCCAGTAGATCTTGTAATTGAGTCTTGAGCTCTGCCAACTCATTTGGAGGCATTCGGTATGACCTTCTAGAAATTGGAGTCGTACCGGGCTTTAGTTCAATCACAAATTCTACATCTCTCTCTGGAGGTAATCCAGGCAGATCTTCAGGAAAGACGTCCGAAAACTCACATACTACCGGAATATCTTGGATTTTCGGGATGATAGCTTCATAGACTCTGCCAAATGGTTTAGCTGGAATAGCTATAGGGATGGACAAAAGAACCTCTTCATGGCCATAGCTCAACCTGATGGTTCTCAGATCAGTGTTGAGGATAGCTTTGTGCTCGGCTAACCAATTCATGCCTAGAATTACATCTATATCTTGGCCTTTTAGAACAATCATATTGGTGGGAAAGTCTCGTTCAGCCAATGTTACGGGCATGTGGAAAGCCACTTCTTTAGTGAATATTTGTCCCCCAGGCGAATGAATAATAAACCCTTCCCTTGATTCGATGCAAGGAATGTAATATTTCTCCATAAATTTCTTGCTTATGAATGTATGCGAAGCACCAGAATCAAAGAGAATGACTGCTGGGTGATTGGCCACAAGAAACGTACCCATCATAACTGGCTCTCTCTCCAGTGTAGTGGCCACTTGAGTGTAGTATATTTGCCCAGTCTTCTTTATATTCTTGCCCGCCACATTATTTGTCGTGTTTCCCTTGCCTTGATTTGAAATCCCTGAGTTCTGTTGGTTGTTGGATTTGTTCTGCCTCGGATATGGGCAGTCTTTGATAAAATGTCCAGACTTCCCACAACTGAAGCAGCCGGTTGAGGAACTAGGGAGGGCGGGGAAACGAGCACCAGGGGCACTCGGCTGACTTATTTAAGTGGGGGTAGTGATAGGGTGGATGAAGACAGGTTATTTGAAGGGATAGGAGGGTGCACGAGGTGAAGAACAGTTTTGATTGAAAGGTCGGATTACCAACCTTTGTCGCTTTTCAGGCCCCTGACTGGACCTATCACCTCCAATTTCCTTCGATTTTCATAGGCATGTATGCTTAGCTTCTACTGCCAGCGCTGTGCTAACAGCTCTGCTGTATGTGAGATCAAGGCAGGTGGCCATCTTTCTTTGAATTCGGTCATTGAGGCCTCGCATAAAACAATTTTTCTTTTTAGGTCAGTATTCACCTGATCAATTGCATACTGGGACAAATGATTGAATTTGTTGAGATATTGCATGACAGTATCTCCTCCTTGCTTGAGTCGCATGAATTCCTCCTGTTTCATGTGCAGCACTCCTTCTGGAATATAGTGCTCACGAAACGCTGATTTAAATTCGTCTCATGTGACCTGATGCCTGCCAGGTTGAATGGCCACATAATTTCCCCACCAAGTACTGGCAGGGCCTCTTAGCTGTTGAGCCGCGAACAACGGCTTTTGGGTTTCAGTGCAGTGGATGAGTCCAAATTTCTGCTCTATAACCCGTACCCATTCGTCGGCTTCCAAAGGGTCTTCGGCTTTAACAAAAAGTGGGGGACGGGTTTCTGAGAAATCCAGGTATGAAGTTTCACGGGGTCCCTATGGATAAGCCCTTCCGCCTTGTTGCTGAAATTGATTTCCCGCCATTTCACGCAAAAAGTGGGTGTTGTCGGCGGTCGCATTGACCAAGGCAGCGATAGCCTCGGCCAACGTTGGCGGTATTGACGGTGGATTGGGCGTGTCTTCCCGACCATGGGAAGTACCGGCACAGTCATGTGCGCGAGTCCTCGATGGCATCTGAAGCAAAGAAATATTTGGGAAAAATATAACATGCTGACATATACCATCATTTTACATTACCAAGATATAATGATACAGACTCAAATGTACAACATGACTTTATTACCTATTTTACATTAGTATTATATCTAAACTATACTACTCTAGTATTTATCGTCTTTAGTTGCTTCACTGACTGTTGTAGGGGACCATTCGTCAACCAGGTTCATAGAAGGAGGGGGCTTGAAAAGGTCCAATTCCCCACCAAGTGCTTCACCTGCTGTTCCAGAAGGTCCGGCTCCCATTCCAACAGGGTAGGCAGGCACGTCTGGGTGCAGTCGTGAATACAGTTTATGAACTTCCTCATGTAATGTATTGCAATACACCTGCAAATTGCCAACAGCTGCGCTAAGCTCCTCCACATGGGCTCGAGCTTTGGCTTCCCGGTCCCAAGCAATTGAACGTGAGTTGATAGCCCAATCGATTGCCTAATCCCGTTCAGCAAGCTCGTCTTGCAGATGTCGGACGTCAGCCTTTAACTCATTTTAACGCTGACCATCTTCTACCCACACCCTGTTTCTATGACGTAGCTCCGTCCGAAGCTGCTCCACTTGGGCTTCTAGGTCTCCGATGGGGTCGTTACTGCCGCTGCTGCTCTCTTCATGCCTTGGAGCCATCTGATGCCGAGGTACGCCAATAGGTCCAGTGGACTTACGTGCAGTTTTCCTCGTGCATGGTGGCATATCTCCATAAGGGGGGAAACTTTATTAGTATAGTATTCAAACATGATGCATGTATAATTACAGAATCAACTTTCGTTGATTCACAACCTTCTATACATTGCACTCTGCTACCTGGTCTTATAAGATAAATACTTCAGAAAGTAGTAAGATAAGAATGAAAGAAATTTTCTTAGATAAGTCTTTGAAAATTCTTTTTGAAATGTCTCATAATATCTGAAGAGATGGGCTTTGCTCCGATACCAGCTGTGATGGAACCTCCCAAGTCATTAGGCCCACCTACAGTTGTCCTTGTCCAGTGGACCTCCAACAACCCTGTAGAGGCACCTGATCACTTAACAAATTCGGTATCTGTATCATTTACCTTTCCCAAGAGCGTTTCACCCGTCACGGAGATATTACAACACATCAGAGGAACGAATAAGCGGAAGCAATTACAGTAACTTAATATACATTAAAATATAGAAAGAGTATTATTTTTACAGACCAGTCATATAGGAGTGCAGAAGTAATATTATTACAAACCCTGGAAGGCAAAAACCCCTCGCACATAACAGTAAAGTGTTTTTAAAAGGAGGACAACATCCTCCCGAGGCTTCATTCCTGAGTTTCCTCTTTTGGCGCCACCTTAGAACAAAAGCAACAAAAGTTTGCTGCTTCCTCACCTACAACAACATGGGTTCGAAAACCCTGAGTACGAAGTGTACTTTCGCAAGTCTTACCCGTCAAAATAAAAGACTCTCAAGGATATGCTGGCTTGAGGGAGTCAAGGTAAGGCTTTGAACAAGAATCAAAACTCTGTTTGCAGAAATGCTTACTAATAGTGGATCCTTAAAAATCCAATTTTATTAGCAAGTTAAGTCATTACCTGAATCTAGAGTTCTTTCTACCGTAGTTCAAGCACTTGGCCTATACTAGCCATCTTGTTATCAACCCTTCTTGTTCACTGGAATGCTACGTCTAGGGCAGTGACCAAGTCTTCATGTCTAAGAAGTAACGGCGATCCGAATCGATTAATATCCAGCTGGGGATCTCCAATCACACGACATATGTAGCACTTAACCCTTGCATATGTCAACTCGCCCCCGGGGTTCTTAAGACCAGATTAGGTTCACGCCAACCGAGAGCACAGACACACCACTGTCTAGCCTCTTGCCACGGAGGGTACACGCTACTCTCGCCATCTCTCCACTCCCATTGCGTGTTGTCTTATTTTGATATTAGTCTGCCCGAGGCAAAGCTTACCCATGATGAGGCATGTGACCAGTTAAAAGGTCCTCGATCAGCAAGCCTACATCGACAAGCTCCTTAATCGACACAGACGGAGACACTACACCGAGACTCTCTTCTCGTGCAAGTCACCCGCCCGGTCTCAGCTTTATCATTTCAACCCGAAGTTTGGTACCTATCAGAGATACATCTTTTCCGATGTTGAACCCATCATGGCCATGATGGATCCACCATCAAGTTTTATTTTCGAAAACCTCCCGTCCCACTTGAAGCATCATATTTTGTCAAAACAAAACATTTGTTTTTCTAGAGCAATATTAAGCATAAGAAAAACCTTTTCATAAAACAGGTGATCAAGGAATGGTAATCAATCTTCCAAGGAAGGAAATGCAGCAATTGTTTAGCAAACAACTCCTATCACCTAATGCATCAAGCAAGTGAGAAAGATTTTAAAATAGCAAGGAGGTGGCAAATGCACCGGGGCTTGCCTTGTGTTATAGGAGAGTCAGGCTCTGCTCCACAAATATCAAAATAAAAGCAGTTCCCGGCAGGTGGGTCTTCAGGTGGTGGTGTAGCTCTTCCTTCTTCAACCTCTACTTCTTTGTTTTCTATATAGAACCATATATAACCATGAATGCTCATGTAATGCTTATGAAAATGCAATGATAATAAAAGTACATCATATTAAGTCTTGAATACAATTTTCCTTCATGGTATTCCAGGAAACTAGGGGGTTTTGGAGTCAGTATTCTATTTCATAGGGCACGCACCACTTAGAAGATTAGGGTTTTGGGGTTTAGGTATCAAACATTGTCCAAATGAAGTCAAATTTTACACATGGGTTCTAAATACCATTTTAAGCTTGTCCAAAAAGTTTAGTGATTTTTGGAGTTACTAATAAATTTCTAAAATTCTAGGGGTATAGGTTTAAGCCTTTTTAAATACTAGATAATTCCATGTTTGGACCAAAAATCTTAAAACTAATTTTATTAAATACTATAGAAATTTAGGAGTCTAACAAAATTGGTCTTGTATTTTTAGCTTTTTTCTACAATTTTCTAGGAATTCTCTAATCCTGGTAGAAAAAGAAAAAGAGAAAGGGTCAACAGTATTGGGCTGTAATCGGCCCAAGTCGGTCCGAGAACGGGGGAAACACGCGTCCGCGCGCGCCCGCGGTGGCAACTTTGTGCAAGGGTCCTCGGTCATTTGAAAAACTGGCTAATAGACCCGCACACTATTTCAATGGGTCACTGACATTTACACCGAGGCCCTCCACTTTCTAATTCTTCACATCCCGCGATCCTTGACAGTGAATGGCCACGGACCGAGCTCCGGCGAGATCGTACTAGCCGGAAAGGGCAACGACTAGGGCTCTAGCTTGGCGGACACTTAATTTAACTCCTAACCACCATTTCCCCTCAACTAATTTCAAGATTCAAGGTCTCATTCTCCCTGCCCATGGTGACAGCGCGATCAACAGGTAACAAGGAGTGTTCCCGGCGATCTGATGGGTCCTAGCTTAATTGGATCGGTCGAGAAGCATCAGGGGCACATAAGGATACTGAAACGAGGAACCAGAGAACATGAACGGACCTGTAGCACACTGGCCACGGCAAGGTCACTCCGCGCGGTGCTCTGGACCGATTTGGGGGAAGTTCCAAATTGGTGAGCTCTAGTGGATGATTTTAGGCACGATTGATGGATTGGGTGCTTGACTACCTAGCGAATCCAACGACACACTCAAATTGTAGGATCCCTGAGCGGTGGCCCGTGAATTTGAGATGGCGCGGTGGCGGTCGGAGAAAGAGGACAACACTGTCGCAAGAGATTGGTGGCTTTCACCATGGCGAGCTCACCGGCGATCACCGGACGTGTGTAATACGAGCTACTACGACATGGTAAGACACCAAGGCACGTGACGCATGGTCGATAGGTGGCTAACTCTGGTGAGTTCATTCGAATCGGTCGTGACTCAAGCGGGCACGGCGGTCGGAGTGAAACAGCGGCTCAAGTTCATCCACAAGGTGATATTTACTACCCTGAGCAACTAGTAGTTCTCAGTTGAGCACGAATCGTAGCGTCTGGCGTGAATCCGAGCACGTGGTCGCCGGCGGCGAGATGAACTGATTCTGATCCTATCCAGTTACTGTACCATTAGAACCGTTCATCAGAGCGCCTGATAGAGTAGATTAAAGGCTTTGGTTCTCCAATTTTTGCATGACAACTTGATAAGCCTTCTGCAATAAAGTTGTTAACCTATGTACAGACTTTAATTTGATCATAGAGACTTTGGTAATTCCCACACTTGATCAAGCACAAATCAGCCTTAAAACTTTTCAGAGTTCACTGTCAGCCATGTTTTGGTCTTCAGACTCGACTGACAGCCAGACTTTTGGCCCTTTTAACTCAAATTTTTGTACAGCAACAGTGCTTAGTCACTTAATCAAATTTGTACTCCTATAGTAGCTCTACAAGTTTGATGTGTTGACCCTAGGCAAATTCCTAATGGATTGAGAGTTACAAAGCTCTAAATTTGATCCCACTCCACTAAACTTCACACTTAGCCATATATGATTCATAGGGTACTTTTTGCAAATAGGTCCAAATTCCATAATTTGATTTGAAAATCCACAAAGGTGTGAATCATATAATTTGAGATGCCCTAATACCTTGGTTTTTGCACTTTAATCCAAAAGTGCACAAATTTACACATAGCCCCCTAGGGTTTCAACTCAGGGTTTTCCAGGTGTCGTTTTAGGGTTTTGACATATCTAGGGTTTTGGTGCTATCAAAGTCCCTTAAGTGTGATATCTTATGACCATTTCTAATGAGTTTTGAAGTTTTCTCATGCTTGGGCTTTATTGTCACTCCTAAGCCTAGTTTAGTGTTAAGTACCCTACCCTAGGGTTTCACACATAACAAGTCACATCAATACAACTTGTTTGAAATTTTTGCCTAGTGAATGCACTCTAAGTGTAACAAACACATGATATGCTAATGCTCATGATGTTATGCTCACATTTTAGTGACAGTAACACCAGGGGTGTTACATTCGGCCCATTGTAACGGGCCCCACACAGACAAGCGTATTATGGGTCGCGTTTGTAATAGCCTTTACTGTAATGACTGTCTATAACCTCCCCTCATGGGAATATTCTGGGGATAAACTGGGTACTCGAGGGCACAAACGTCTTTGACAAGGGACGGGTGGTCGCTCGAGTGCCTATAAATACCCCCGTAAAGTGCCCTCACAGGGGCAGATTAACAAAGCTGTTGCCATCCCATGACAAACTTTGCCAATACCCTTTCCACTTTCCCGTTGGATCTACTTGCCTAGGAGAGCAAGTGCCAACATTTGGCACCCACCGTTCGTGCTACGAAAAACAACCCACGATGGCCCCCAAGCGAGCTAGTTCGAAGGCAACCCCATCCATCGACGAAGCAGCGAAGGCAGCGCTACTAGCGGAGAAAAAAGGCAAGGCCCTCACGGACAACACCCTCTAAGAGGCCTTTGAAGATGAAGCTGTCAGCAAAAGACAGCGCAAAGACCACCCCACCCCCGAAGGCACCCTACACACCTGCAGCTCCGGAGGCGTACCGCAAGCACCACCACCAGGTTTCGCTCCACCAAAGGGCAAAGAGGCAATAGAAGACGATGAAGTCTTCGGCACAGCTGCGGGCCCTGCACATCAAGAACCACAACCTCCAAAAGAATAAATAAATCCTCGAGGCCAAATGCCAAAGTGTCACCGCGCAGGCCAAGGTGCGCCAGATGATACAAGACAAGGAGCAGAGAGCTCAGGAGCTAGAGCAAGAAATCGCGCTAATGCAGGGCGAGGGCTAGTACAATCTGCAGCATGGACTACCCCTCCAACAGCGCGTCCAAGCCGGGGACCCATTCATACCACATCACGGCCCTTTCATTCTGCACGCCACAACTTTCCAAGGGATCAATTACCTCGATGAGCGAAGCCCCTTGGCTCCGCAACTCCAAGCATCACCTTGGCCCACCAACTTCAGGGTTGGCACCTACCCCAAATACAATGGCAGTACCAACTCAGCACAATACATCATGAGTTACCAGGTTGTCTTCGCATCGTCAGGAGGGGACGATGCCACAATGGCCAAATCTTTCATCATCGCGCTCGAAGGTCCGGCCTTGACTTGGTACACCAGGTTACCGCCACTGTCCATTGACTCCTGGAAAGGACTCCACGACAAGTTCTTGCTCAACTTTCAAGGGTACCGACCTGATACCGATGCCCTAGCCAAGTTATCCCTCTGCAAGCAGCAAGAGAAGGAAACCCTTCGCGAGTACTATAGAAAATTCCTGACCCTCAAGTCGCAACTACCATCGGTCGACAACCAAATCGCAATCCATTACACCATTAGTGGCCTTCGGGCTGGTGTCCTGTACAGTCACTGCATCAGGGACCCACCCAAAAATCTCCAAGAGCTATATCAACTATTCTAGAAGTATGCCAGGTCCGAAGAGCTGCATCAACAAAATGTTGAATCTCAGAGGAAGCCTAAGGACCCTCCGCAGTCCAGCAAAACCTGGACCAGGCCTTTGCAGCCAGACTCCAGACTTGACAGCCGCAGTCACCAACAGGTGCACAACATAGCCAATCAGCACCCAGCCGGAGAAACTACTCGTCGTCAGGAATACCATCCCCAAGGCCGCGACAATGGCACCAGAGGGAGAGGCCGAGGATGGACGCAGCAGCCGCGCAGATTCTATTGTCTGTTTCATGGCAAGGACTGCGCGCACCCAACAAGGGATTGTCTAGAAACAAAGGCCACCAGGGATAGAATGTCCAGAGCACAGCCAGCCGACAACCAGAGGGTCGTCGCGCACACATACCACCACCAACAACAACAACCCTACAACAACGAACAAATCTAGCATCCACCCAACCACGTGTACCAGCACCGTCAGGAAGTGTAGGTTCTGCCACCACCGCCTCCGCATCAACCAAATCCACAACACCATAACCCCCAAGCACCTTAGCAGGAAGACTTCACCAAACAACCATACTGCGGAGTCATCCACATGATCACCGGAGGGTCCAGCGTGGACTTCGAAACAAAGCGGCAGAAAAGGGACAACTACCGAAGTGTGAACCACGTCGCCCTCACCGGCCCAGTAGTACAAACGAGGTGGTCTCACATACCCCTCGCCTTCGACGCTAAAGACGTTGATCTGCGCAGCGCCCCTCACGTCGACGCCATGGTGATCAACTGCAGTGTAGCAGGCTAGGACCTACATAAAGTCCTGGTCGACAACGGCAGCCAAGCTGACATCATCTTCCTCCACGCCTTCGATCGCATGGGCATAAGCCATAGCTTACTCAAGCCATCAGACAACCCGGTATATGGCTTCGGTGGCAAGGGCACCTTCCCAGTTGGGAAGATAGAGCTACCCCTATCATTTGGTGTAGCACCCAATGCACGAAGTGAGCAGGTCACCTTTGACATTGTCGACATGGTATACCCATACAACACCATAATGGGCCGGGGCTCCATCAACAAGTTTGAAGCGGCCATTCACGGACTCTACCTTTGCATGAAAATCTTGGGTCCGCAAGGCGTGATCACAGTTTATGGCAACCAGCAGACTACGCGCAATATTGAAAGGGACTTCATCCCAGGGCAACAGAACATACACTGTCTCATAGCACAACGCAAAGGTTTTGAAGGGACCCACCCAGTCGACAATGAAAAGGTAAAGGCACAGTTACAAAGCAACGACGAAACGAAGGTGGTACCCTTGACCCGGCTACGCCTAAGCAAATGGTCGTAATAAGCAAAGACCTAACCTCGCAAGATGAAAGAAAACTCATCTCTTGCCTCTCCCGAAACAAGGACGTCTTCGCTTGGTCCGCCCTCGATCTGGTTGGGGTCAGCCACACCATCATAGAACACAGCCTGGGCATCGACCCTTCGGTGCGCCCAAAAAAGCAACGACTGTGCAAAATTTCCGACGAGAAGACTGAAGCCGCCAAGGCCGAGGTGCACCGCCTGTTGGAAGCCAACTTCATCGAGCCAATTGCTTATCCTACATGGCTCGCCAACATGGTCATGGTGCAAAAGAAAAGCGGCCAGTGGCGCATGTGCATAGACTTCACTAGCCTCAATAAGGCTTATCCCAAAGACAACTTCCCCGTGCCGCGGATCGACAAAATAGTCGATAGCGTAGCAAGATGTGAAGTCATGTCCCTCCTTGATTGCTTCTCCGGTTACCACCAGATTTACATGAAAGAGGAAGACAAGGCCAGCACAAGCTTTATCACACCCTTCGGCACATACTGCTTCATCAGGATGCCAGAAGGACTCAAAAACGCTGGGTCAACCTTTTCTCACCTCACCAAGAGGGTCCTCGAAAGTCAAGTAGACCGCAACATTTTCACCTATGTAGATGACATCGTCGTCGTGAGCAAAAACAAAGAGGATCACCTGGCCAACCTCATAGAAACATTCGCTAATATGCGTGACGCACAACTTTGGCTCAACCTTGAGAAGTGTGTCTTCGGAGTCCGTCAGGGGAAGATACTTGGTTACCTTGTGTCGCACCGAGGGATCGAGGCCAACCCAACCAAGATCCAAGCGATCATCAACATGACAGCCCCACAGTCAGCCAGGGATGTCCAGCAACTGACAGTCAGATTGTTCGCCTTAAACAGATTCATCTCCAAATCCACAGAGCGCAGTCTACCCTTCCTCAAGACATTGCATGGTGCAAAAGACTTCGCTTGGGGACCTGAGCAGGCAGCGGCCTTCGAGTCGCTCAAGCAACACCTATCCGACTTAGCAACACTTGCTAGCCCCGACCCTTCGCTGCCTCTTCTTCTTTACATTGCGGCCTCACCATGCGCAGTCAGCGCAGCTTTAATCCAAGAGTAGGACAGAGAGGGCACGACTTGGCAGTTCCCAGTGTACTATGTCTCCGAAGTCCTCATGGCTTCTAAGTGCAACATGACTAAGCTAGAAAAAAATTCATACGTAGTCGTCATGGCATCGTGCAAGCTGCGGCATTACTTCGAGGCATTCAAAGTACGGGTCACTTCAGACAGGGGTCTGGGAGAATTGTTCAGGAACCCGGAGTCGTCCGTCCGAATCGCCAAATGGGCAGCCGAACTCTCTGAGTACCACATCACCTTCGAGCCCATAACAGTGATTAAATCACAAGTCCTGGCAGACTTCATCGTTGACTGGACAGGACCAACAAGGAAACAAGAAGAGTCCCTAGAGAAAGTTTGGACCATCCACTACGACGATGCGTGGTGCCATGCGGGGGCAGGCGCTGCGTCGATCATCACATCACCCACAGGCGTCAAGTATAGATACGCAGCACGCCTCAGCTTCGCCTTGGAGTCTGACATATGCACTAACAATATAGCAGAGTATGAAGTCATCATCCTGGGACTCCGCAAATTGCAAGCACTCGGTGTCACCACATGCATAATCAGGACAGATTCCAAACTAGTCGTTGGCCAGCTTGAGAAGAAATACTCAGCAAAACACCCCGCGCTCATGCAGTATCTCACAGCCGTCAGCAGCCTTAAGAGACAATTCAAGTGTTTCACCCTGCAGCATGTCGACCGCACCAAGAACGAAGAGGCCGACGTGTTGGCCAAAGAAGTGGCCAAGGGCGAGGCCTTGCCCTCCGACGTGTTCTACCACGTCATCGGCACGCCAGTTGTCCGCAACTCTCACACCCCCCCACAGGAGAAGAATAGGTAGTAGAAGAGGAGCAACCTAACACTGAGGCTTTCGACTTGATCTAGGTGGCGTCTCCCAGTCAGCTTTCTGGCGCCAAGGATAGATTTTAGATCCTGCTATATTTATTTGTTATTTTGTGAGACTTCCGCTATGTAATAAATACTCTGATCATTGTGACATTTATCTCTATACACTCTGTGATTATATATGTTGTCTTCTTTGGCGCATGTATGAGATGCACCCGGCTTTGTTCTTTAAAGCCCGGGTGTAACAGCAACCCAGAAGGCCTACAAATAACTCAGGACGCCGAAGGTCACCGCATCGTCAACCTCATCATGGTCGAAGACTGGCGGGCCACAATAACTCTGTACCTGCAAGGCCACTACCATCCAAGCGATCGCAATGAGGCCAAATGACTAAAGCACAGAAGTCGGGACTTCGCATTAGTCGAGGGTCAGCTATACAAGAAGGGGATTAGCCATTCCATGCTGAAGTGCATAACTGAAACCGAAGGCATACAAATCCTCCGCGAGGTCCATAGCGGAACTTGTGGCTCCCACTCAGGACCCAGGGCCCTCGCTGCCAAGGTGATTTGTTAGGGATTTTACTGGCCCGCAATAATTTGTACTGCCAACCGAGTCACAAGGTCATGCGAAGCATGCCAAAAGTTCTCCCCTCGCTTAGGCAGCCCTTCGCAATTCACCAAGCTCATCGCCCATACATGGCCACTTCAACGCTGGGGGCTGGACATCGTTGGACCACTGCCTATAGCTCAAGGGAACCTCAAGTTCACCTTCATCGCCGTCGAGTATTTCACAAAGTGGATTGAGGCCAGGGCAGTATCCACAATAACATCGAAGACCGCTCAAAAATTCTTCTGGCAAAACATTGTTTGCCGCTTCAGAGTCCCGTCCGAACTCACAGTTGACAACGGCAAACAGTTCGACAACCAAGACTTCAGGTATTTCTGCTTTTCCATCGGCACCAAGCTTGTCTTTGCCTCAGTGTACCACCCACAGTCCAACGGTGTTGTTGAGCGCGCCAATGGCAAAATTTTTAGTGCCATCAAGAAAAGGCTTCTTGATGACAAAAAGGGAAAATGGGCCGACCAACTACCTGAAGTGGTATGGGCCCTAAACATGACAGAGTGCCGGGCAACCGGGTTCACACCCTTCCGCCTACTATATGGATATGAGGCCATGACGCCGCAAGAATTAAAGCATGCCCGCCCCCCAAACAAACAAATCAGCCATCCCCGACATCGACGAACCAACTTTCAAAGACCTCACCGACGGAGACAGCCTCTTCGCCCTGCAGGCCCTCGACAAATATCAGGTTCAAACCAAGGCCTGGCGCGACAACACAGTCATCCCAAGAGAATTCAATGAAGGGGACCTCGTACTCGTAAGAACCACCCGAACAGAGTCACGGGGCAAGCTAGAGCCAAAATGGGAAGGTCCATTCATAGTCAAGACGAAGGCATCCCCCAGTGCTTACAGGATGGCAACATCATCTAGCGAAGACTTAGAGCATTCCTGGAACATTGATAATCTCCGAAAATTTTTTGTTTAAGTCTCAGGGCCTACGCGCCTATGTAATTCTGCAAACAATGTTGTTCAGGCCCGCACTCTTTTCCTCCCGGGGGGTGAGGTTTTTAACGAGGCAGAGTCATATAATATACCAATGAATAGCCCCCGCAAAAATATTCAAGCATCACCATATCGAAAAAACTGCTTCGACGGTCTTTAGCATTCGACCAATTCGAAGTCACCGCGACAGGTAGCGTAGACTACCCTCACGTGCGACAAACTCCACGCAAAAGTCGCCTAAGGGTGCAGCCTCGACTTGACCAGAAGAGCATGTGCCAACAACCATACTGTTCACGCTGAATTGTAATCACTCTCGCGTCATTCTCGCATCCTCACTTTCTGGCAAGCCGAAGGTATTAATGTAACATGAATACTATTGATGTTCATTCTTATTCATTAAATATAAATGCCAAATAATGTATCGATGTATGTGTGTGTTTATTATCTTCATCTTGTTGTATCTCATTGCTTTGTCACTTATATTCATATGCCAAAATGATGAAGGTATGTTCTTCATGACCATCGTCTGAAGATCATTATATCCGAGAGCAGATAATGCTTCGAAGGACGAAGGTCGTTAACCGTTAACAATTGTGTTGCCTTGTTCTTGATCTATAGCTTCTGAGAATGAGTGACCAACACTCATCTTCGGATTAAGGATCAAACTATTCACATTTCTGATCAAGATAAACAACTTGAATAAGCACATTCAAAATTAAAGGAAACTGAAAACTGTTATGAGCATGAGATCCTGTCACACCCGGGTTTTAGGGGTCCAAAACCCGGGCGCGAAATAAACACCAGGTGTGCTGGGACCAAGTCTCACACATATGATGAATATTGGTACAGAAACGAATGTCACATCTTTACTATATAATAGGAGTTCTATACAAAATAAATAAATAATTACATCATAAGGAGACAACGATCCCGAAACAAAAAGTTGACTGGGAGACTACGACCTAGACCTCTCACGAACTCGTCACATCATCCTCCACACGCCTCATCCTGCGGTACCTATTCTTGACCTGTGGGGGTGTGAGAAAGCAAGAGTGAGCTCACATACGTTCGTCGCTCAACAAGTTGTGGGGAATAATGTGCATGAACTCGCCAAATGTGGGAGCTCATGTAAAGTGTAAGGCAATACAGACAAACATGGTATAGGCAAAATTAACATCACACCAAACATAAGAATAAACTGCATAATAATAGTCTATGCGTCGCTACGAGATAGTAGGTTCGAGAATTATTAAGATCAGAGTTACGGTTATAAAGTTATGATTTTCCGAAGATCCATGTGATTAAATATTAAACTATATTATAAATTGGTTATTATACCTCCTATAGGAAAATATACTCTAAACAATTTGTTAGGGGTTTTCCTCTTCCGAAGGTCCTCAAAAACTTAACTAACATGTTTTTCAGTATAACATAGACTGTTACAGGAGGCTTCGGCTTTGAGACGAAGGTGTGCATGCTATGAAGGTGCAGTCTGAAGGAAGGACGAACTAGCTCCGAAGATGTGGTTGAAGGAGCTTCGGCTTAGCACGATGACGATGGTGAAAGATGAAACCGGCCTAAATGAGAAAAAACTACTTAGTCCTCGACAACAGCCTTATGGTCAACAGTAAATGTCAGGGACATGAATGTAATTTTGTCCAGGTTGCGTCATGTGCCTATAAATAGATGAACAGTAATATCGTACTATTCACTCTAAATTGTAATCACTCTCGCGTCACTCTCTCTTTTCCATCCTCTATCAAGCCGAAGGTACAAATGTAATATAAATATCATTGATGTTTATTCATGTTTATAAAATGAGAATATAAATAATCTAATGATTTGTAATGATTGTTTATATTCTTTTGTGTTTTATGTCTCTACTTACATTTTGTTCACTGAAATGATGAAGGTATGCCCTTCATGACCTTCGTCTGAAGATCATTATATCCCAGGGGAGATAATGCTCCAAAGGACGAAGGTCTCTAATCATTAACAATTGTGTTGCTTTGTTCTTGATGTATAGCATTCGAGAACAAGGACCAACATTGGCGCCCACCACCGGTGAACTCATTCGACCACCTTCGGCAAGCATCGACCTTCGTCATGCCGCCGAAGAAGACAGCAGCGCCAGGGGCTGCACTGCAGCTACTGGACGTTAATGAGGAGACGCTACGCGAAGCTAGGAGCCAGAAGAGAAAGGCTACCAGCCCAACACCTCAGAAGGAGGAACTGGACCAAGAAATCAGGGATCTGGAAGCTATCCATCAACCGGTCCAAAAGAAGAGAGAGAAAATGCTTCAGCTCGCCGACCTCCAGAGGAAGATTGATGAAGCCGCTAAAGAAATGCGTCACCTCACCCAGGATGACCAAGACCGAAGGCCCCAGCACAGGGAGCTTCATCAAGAAAATTCATACAATGATGATGAATGGTACGATGACTTTCATCATGGCAATTTTTCTTTTGATGATGCTTCTCCCTTGGCAACAGAATTGTGGGCTACCCCATGGCCCCCATCATACAAGCCACCTCAGCTTCCTATATATGATGGGCACTCAGACCCGAACCAGTTCCTGATGAGCTACGAAGGAACCATATCTTCATATGGGGGCAATACAGCAGTCATGGCGAAATCCTTCGTCATGCCAGTCAAAAGCGTAGCGCAAACTTGGTACTCTTCTCTTCGGCTAGGGACAATTACTTTTTGGCAGAAGCTAAAGGACATGCTGGTCACTAGCTTCCATGGCTTTCAAACAAAGTCAGTCACAGCTCAAGCTTTGTTCCAGTGCACACAGGATCAGGAAGAGTATCTCCAGGCGTATGTCCGAAGGTTCCTGCGACTGAGAGCCCAGGAGCCTATAGTGCCCAATGAGATTGTCATTGAGGCCATGATCAAGGGGCTCAGACTAGGACCAATGACACAATATTTTGCAAGGAAGCTACCACAAACCTTGGAGAAGCTTCTCCAGAAAATGGATGAATACATCAGAGCTCATAATGATTTCCGGCAAAGAAGGAAATAAGCTTACAGATACTCTGAGATGGCCACGGGCTTCAGAGGAATATTCCACCCCAGGCATGTAAGGTCAATCCATAATGCCAGCCCAAGTGATGATAGGGGAAGCCAACCCCAAAGGCAACAACACAGCTCCCAATCATCAGGGCCGCAACAAAGTTCCTTCAGGCCACCAGCTCCAAGAAGCAGAGGGGGCAGAAGCTTCGGAGGAAGATACAGAGATCAGCCCAGGAGACTATTTTGTTTGTTCTGCGGCGAAGACAAAGGCCACACCACAAGAACGTGCTAAGTCACGATTCAGAAGCAGAAAGATATTGCCGAAGTTGAAGCACGGCTGAATCAACCGAAGCAAGTCCTACATACTGCTTCATGCTATTCTCCCTACGTCCAGAGTACGTAGGTAATCAACAGCCTACGGCCTCTCTCGCTTCGGCAAGCCACTCTCAAGCTTCCTGGGCCCAGCTCCCACCACCACCGCTAGCACCTACTCTGGCCCAAAGCTAGCAGCCAGAAGGGCACCAACACGCTCAGCAGCAGCGCGATTTTTGGGACGCGTCTGAAGCTCGCACAGTCAATAGCACTGTGCCCGAATCCAAGCACATCTACTAAAAGAATATCCTACCCCTGGTGTATCTTTGTTTTTTCTACCATTTTGTTTTCTTGTATGAAAAACAATTCACGAAGGATTAAATTCCAATTTGATGTAATAATATTATACTTATATCATCGAGTGGGATGCATCCTCTTAACAAAATTCTGAAGCTACAAAAGTCGTTCCTAAGGGAGCGCAGAGTAAGTTCTGAAGCTACAAAAGTCGTTCCTAAGGGAGCGCAGAGTAAGTTCCGAAGCTACAAAGTCGTTCCTAAGGGAGCGCAGAGTAAGTTTTGAAGCTCAAAAGTCGTTCCCAAGGGAATGCAGAGCCAAAATACAACATAAATAGAAGGTTAAGAAGCTCCAAAGTCATCCCTAAGGGGATGCAGAGCTTAAATACCACCGATATAGAAAGTGAAGAAGCTCCAAAGTGGTCCCTAAGGGGATGCAGAGCTTAAATGCCACTGAAATAGAAGGTGAAAAGTCCCAAAAGACGTCCCTAAGGGGATGCAGTCAGATTGTTTCCGTGTGGGCATGTGTCTTTGGCATAAACATCATGTTGCATCATATCATCGCATCATTTAGCATAGCATTACATCATACATCATGTCACATCAGTGGCAAAATTGAGCAGAAGGAAAGTTGTTTCTTTCAAAATATATGATGAATGAAACAATGTGCCGGAGCACGAAGCAACCGTTCGACAATTACAATATTATACGCTAGGAAAATTTTTGTCGGCAACAATATCATGCAACAGTTGTGCTAGAAGGGCTCTTTTCTTTACGAAGCATGAAAAGAAGGGAAGGTGTTTTTTCGCCGAAGGCTCAAAAACGTTATGCACACAAATTTCATGCATCGCAAAGAAATATATTACACTAATATACACATAGGTATACAATGTTTGACTCGTACAAATATTACATCACACAAATGTTACATTTCTTAGCTACACAAAAATCTAGTCTTCCTTCAAAATTTTCTCAGCACCTTCATTCAGAAGTTTGTTGGCAGCTTCGTCAACAGCTTCTTCAGCAATCCTTATAGTTCCTAGTACCACCTTCATGGCTAGATCAGCTTCAGGATCATAGGGCTCAGGTGGCGGTGAAAGTTCAGCTATAGTAAAAGTAATAAGTTGTTAATCTGAAGCCAAAAAAATACTATGAAACAATTAAAATACTTATGCGCCTTGCGCGCTCGGCAGCCTCTTCGGCTCGCTTGGCTTCTTCTCGGGCTTCATGGGTTTCTTTCTCATTCTTCTTTATAGCTTCATCGGTTAGTTCTCGACCGCCTTTCATCCAAACATTGGAGTAAAATTTTCCGCCCATCAGAGTTGCCTCAGCCAAAGGATCCTTCGTGTTCTCCACAGTGAAGATAGCCTCCATCTAGGTTGCAGCTTTAACGTGTTCACAGCCAGATTTTTCTAAAATTGCTGCAACCCCTCTGGCACCGGCAAAGGCGCAGAAATCACCACGGTCACTAAGGATCTCGTCAAAAGCTTCAGCTTCTTCACCGATCCATTCGATGATTCCTTCGGGATCGCCTCTAATAAATTTTTGCTCGGATGAGTAAGCACCCACCTTTGCAAAACTATCTTTCAGCTTCTTGGCACAATCCAAGGATTTTTCGTAATATTTCTCCTTTGATTCCCGAAGCTCATCTACATTCTTTTGCAATCTTGCGCTAGTCCACTCGCTTATTTCCTGTTTTGCTTTAGCCACTTCAAAATCTTCATTCTTCTCAGCAAGTTTTTTATTTGAGTTTTCAATTTCGGCTCTATGAGCTTCGGACTGCGCGGCAAGATTGGCTTCACTATACTTGACTCTGTCCACCAAAGAAAGCATAATTTTATCCTTCTCTGCAGCTTCATTCCTCAGTTTTTTAACCTCCGAACGAAGGTTACCAAGGGCTATTCGGCAGCTTTCATCCTCAGCATTCTTCTGTGCTCTCAAAGCGTTGCTCAAAATTAAGCCCTACAAAAAAGGGGGGAGACAAAGGATCAGCACAAGAATAATTGTATGCAAAAAATAATCTGCATATAAGTCCATAACTTATGTACCTTCAGACTATTGTACGCAAGGCTGTCTGCAATGTCATCCTTCGACATAGCAGAAAGGCCAACTTCAAGCTTCGGAAATCCTATGTTTTTTGCCATCTCCCGGCAAACAGATATTTCCTTGTTGTCCGAGAGACAGTATAGAAAGTCATCTTTGTTGGTGCCATTGTACACCAAGGCCCCTTTCGGGTACTTAAGTTCCCGGGCATAGTGTTTGGCTTCCACAATTTCCTCTTCCAATAACTTTTTACCTAAAGCGTGTAGAATAATAAATTCAAGCTCTTCAGTAGACGCTTCGGGAGTAGGAGATTTAATCTTCTCGGGCGCGTCTTCCTTCTCCAGAACTAGACTGACGTCTGAAGGTCCTTGTTCAATAATCTGCCCAGTTCCAACAGGTTCTGTTTCAATGGGCATTGAGGGCCCAGCTTCGACTTCAGCATGAGCTGCAGCAACTTCGACAGTTTCTTTTACAGGAGTAGGAGTTGACGCCCTTGTCGACTCTAAGACAGCGTCCAGCACACTAGCCATCCTCCTCCTCTTGGGAGTTATTGCAGGAGCTCTGGGCACCTTCGGCAACTCCAGCTGTGGTTGCAGGCTTAGGATTTTTTGTAATCCTGCCGATTCTCCTAGCTCCGGCACTTC
Source organism: Zea mays (assembly GCF_902167145.1). Classification (NCBI taxonomy): domain Eukaryota; kingdom Viridiplantae; phylum Streptophyta; class Magnoliopsida; order Poales; family Poaceae; genus Zea; species Zea mays. The sequence continues at coordinate 100,458,793 of NC_050097.1, forward strand.
GGCTGCTTTTTCAGTTGCTTCGGCAGAATGCTTTGGCGCTCTGGCCAATTCAATTTTTTCCTGCCCTATTATTTCCGGCACTTCAGCCGATTCTCCCTTGGAGCCGGCAGGAGCAGGGTACCCTTGCTTAGCGGTGGAAGATGTCCCTTCAGCAAGTTTCGGCACCATGGCCGTTTCAATGTATCTAGGCCGGTGCATCAAAACCTTAATCTTTTTACCCTTCAGCGCAGCAAAAATGGCCGAAGTAGTAGCTTTTCTTTTCTTTCCCAGCTTTTGCGAAGGATAGCTATAATCTGGGTATACAAAACTAATAATGTCAAAAACTTTGTTTAACGTTTTCTTGCCTCGTCCTTCGAAGGCCAAGGTCATTGCATCATCTTTGGCCCTTGTATAGGCCCCAAGCAACTCGTCACTGGTTGCCTCAATACAGTTCAGTCACTCATCGTTCGGCTCATCAAACTCACCTCTGTATCTTAAGGTATATTTCAGATAGACCAAGCCGTCTTGACTAGACCCGGCAGCACCTTCCTTCGGCATCTCCCAGTCACTCATGAGAGGCATCTGCCAAGGGATAGCGACTCCCATACACCTCTACCTAGGAGGCGAGGCAGGGTAACACTATGAAGCCTTTACAAAGTTCCACTAGCTTCCGAAAATCCGTTAGAGTTTATAGGAAGCTCCAATGCAGGGACCCCTCGCCTGACCGCCAACGCAACAAAATCAACTCAAGGGTCTCCCTACACTGACCACTTCCCTACTGCCCTTGCCCCTTTTGGGTAAGGTAGTCTTCCACTAGCTTTCCTAATTAGTCATCCAAGGGTGTCCCATACCACCCTTGTGGAGAATTCTGCATAAGGTTATCTTTGTAGATGCCCCTGACCAGAACCTATTTGTCTTATGGATAATTATCACCCTTGTATCATTATTACTGTTATTATTTTCTCTGATACAAATTTTGGGCTTTACAGATACAAGGTTTGAAAGATAAGGTCAAAGCCGAAGCAGGAAAAAGTTCTAAATTATCTGAAGCCCTGAAATTGCTTCAGGAGACCTGCTCGAGCTTCGCAGCTCGATGTTCCACTCGCCTGCACGAGATTTTTAGCTTAGTTGGGGCAATATCAGGAGAAAATAATTATTCTGCCAAAGATATCCCAAAAGGTCACGAGTTCGTGGAAAAAGAAATTAATAAAATTGATGAAGTGATGGAGGGGCATGGGGACTTTTGTGCGCTAGTGGCCGCCCGGGGAATAGCTAACATTTTTGCAAAACATGGGTGCACACATTTAAGAGATGTTAAGAAACCCACCTTCGCTATCTCTCCAGCCGACATTAAGAATATACCAAGCGAAGCTCGAAGTGTGGGAAATATATTCATTACTTAGATCTAGGCGAAGGGCGATCGAGAACTGGTTGGGAACAAAGCTCGAGCTCTTCTTGACAAAGTAAGTAATTATATCCTTAGCCTTCGATTTTTATTTTTCTCTGTTTCAAATCATTGTAACACTTCTCATGTTAAATTTTCCAGGCTAATGTCAGCGAAACTTGAAGAACCGAAGTGAAAAATATCGAAGCTAAGAAATTTTTGGTGTAGTGTAAGAAATTGTATTTAAGTAGATGAGTCAAAATGGAAACATTGAAGAGTTTGACTTGTAAAATTCTATTACCTTTGTAGTCTTACCTTTGTCTGGTGTCATCTGCTTTGTTGTGGTCGAAACCGTCATGTTTATTTTGAGTCAAAGGCGAAAAACACCTTCCTTTCTTTTCGTTCACATCAAAGCATCTTCGTTCGTAACGAAACGTCCTCACTCATAATGAAGCATCTTCATTCATAACGAAGCATCCTCATTCGTAACGATGCATCTTCGTTCGTAACGAAGCATTATTACGCTGAAGGCAGAAACCTTCTCTTCTTTTCCGTTATTGCCTTATGCGATATGTCATGATGCGATGAAGCTACAGATGTCTAATGTATGTTTGTATGAATGCAGAAAATGGTGTGTTGAAATATGCAAATGTATGCCAAAGATAAAAAACTCACAAAAATACACACCCAGACTCTGCATCCCCTTAGGAACGACTTTGGTGTCTTTTCACCTTTTACTTAGCTGGTATTTCAGCTCTGCATTCCCTTAGGAACGGCTTTGGAGCTAAGCTCTGCATCCCCTTAGGAACGACTTTGGAGCTTCTTCACCTTTGACTTAGGTGGCATTTTAGCTCTGCATCCCCTTAGGAACGACTTTGGAGCTTCTTCACCTTTGACTTAGGAGGCATTTTAGCTCTGCATCCCCTTAGGGACGACTTTGGAGATTTTTCATACTTTTTTACACTCGATGGTGTAATCTTAGATCTTTACATTTTACATGTGGGGGAAGCTAGCCCTTGTATTGCACAGGGCTGCGTAAGAAAAAATGAAAATTACAAGCTATGGCCCCATTAAAAACCTTTCTCTCCTCTTGAAAGGAAAAGGGTGCCATAGGGAAAAGAAAGAAAATTACATGGTTCACGCATAATATCGCTGAAGCTCATTTGCATTCCAAGATCTTGGAATGTCATTCTCGTCCATGTCTTTCAACCTGTATGATCCGGGTCTTAACGAAGACACTACCAGGAAGGGACCTTCCCACTTGAGTTGTAGATTCCCCACTGTGTCTGGGTTGGCTATTCTTCGAAGCACCAAATGTCTTGGCTTAATATTCTTTAGTCTTACTTTTCTGTCTTGCCACTTGACTATTTTGGTTTGATATTTATTGATGTGATCTATCGCCTGAAGTCTGACCCTTCTATAGTGTCTTTTGTTATTTTTGCAACTGTCTTCGTCCTCTACCAAAGCTAAGGTCCTTATAGATCTTGTCCTTGCTTCTTCGGGTGTTATTGCTTCGTCTCCAAATAAAAGCGTAAACGGAGTGAACCCTGTTGACCTTGAGACAATAGTGTTATGGTTCCACACTACTTTTACTAACTCGTCTGGCCACTTTCCTTTCGGCAGATTAAAAATTGGTTTCATTATCCCTGTGATAATAATTCCATTGGCTCGCTCTACCAAACCATTGGACTCTGGATGTCTCACAGATGCAAAGTGTATCTTAGTGCCAATTTGATCACAAAAAGTTTTAAATTGTGTTCCATTGTCAATTGTAATGGCCTTCGCCACACCGAAACAACAAACGATGTTCTGCCAAAAGAACTTTTGAACTGTGGCAGAAGTGACTGTGGCTAGAGGCTTAGCTTCGATCCATTTTGAAAAATATTCCACTGCTACTACAACATATCTCAGATGCCCTTGTGCTGGTGGAAGTGGGCCTAGTAAGTCTAAGCCCCACCTTTGTAGTGGCCAAGTGGACAGAATCAGCTGAGTTAGAGATGAATGTTGCTTTTGATCTCTAGCGCACTTCTAATAGTTTTCACATTTTTGAACTAGATCCGCTGCATCCGAAGCTGCCTTCAGCCAATAAAATCCTTGTCTAAAAACCTTTCCAAGCCTGGATCCGATATGAGCTCCGCATATCCCTACATGTATCTCTTTCATTAGCTCTTGACCTTCGGCTCTAGAAAGGCATTTCAACAGTGGAGAACAAACTCCTTGTTTGAACAATTCCCCTTCTATGATCATATATGGTTTTGTCCTGGCTTGCATCCCAGCACGTGCCCTAGCCGATCGGGTCCACACCCTCCCATGCGCGTGCTCCCTGTGCATTGGCCACCTCATGCGCCCCAGGCGAGCCGAGCCAAAAACCGAGCCGACTCGAGAAAATCACATACCGAGCTTGAATAACTTAATGTTGTCTGTACGCCAGAATGACTTAATATTGCTTGAAAATGATTGACCAATATAAAGGAATATCTAAGAACATGAAGAATGACTGAAAACAAATAGGATGACTTAATGTTTCCTAAAATAAATTAATATCTACTGGAATAACTTAATGTTGCATGAATGCGTGAATGACTTTGTCTGGATTTTGGAAGAACTTTATATTGTCTTAATATTGCATGCAATGACTGAACCAATAACAAAATGAATGTCTAAGAAAAACATGAAGAATGACTGGAAAAATAATGGAATGTCTGAATTGGAAGGAAAAATGATTTAATAGACACGTGGGTTCATGGAGTCGGTGCGTGGCGTGGGGGTAGCCAGATGGGGGAGGAGCCGACACGTGTAGAGGGAGCCGAGCCACGTAACGTATGCTTAGGAGCCGTGCGGGCGCACGGAGGAAGTCCCGGGATAGGGAGAAAAGAGCCACGTGATATGCTTATGCACTGTTGAATTCATCACCTTAGATGGTGAATAGTATATATATATGTATATATGTTCTCTAGTTCTTGAACATGGGAGGCTTCCTTGCCTTAGTAGCCTGCTCAAACGCATACGCGATCTCAATCAGCCTTGACTCATAGCCCTTGAGCCCGCCGAAGGTGATACCAAAGGGTGCTCCCAGCTCATCGTAGCCAGCCGGAACGGCGATCCCAGGGAGGCCACCGATGGCGAGGACCGTGGCCGAGCTCGAGTCTGGCGCCACGATGGCATCCAGCTGGTGCTGCCGCATCACCTTCTCCACGCCACCCGCCGTCAGATCGTCCAGCTGCTGGATCGCCGCCGTCTCTGCCGCGCCGATGCCGGTGGTGTTCTGGGCCACCAAGAAGATGAGTTGCCCGAACTGTTTGAGCATCTCCTGCCAATTCCGGAACAAAAACTCTGTCGGTGAGTTGTTCGATCCCATGCATCATTAAAAAACAAAATTATTGGGAGGTAATGGTAAGTGGTAACCTCATCCGGGTGCGCATTGTTGAACACTATTAGTTCAGCCAGGGAGGCCACGGGGGAGCGTGACAGATCGGACGACAGATATGCGTTCAGGGCGATCTTGAACTCTGCTGCTAGAGCTGCCAGCTCCCCACTCACAGTGGCGTTCTGTATCACATCCAGGTTCGCAATCGAAAGGTCCTCTGTCACCACCGCTCCATGTCGCCTTTCAGTAATTACACGTTAGAAACCCAAAACCATTTGATTTACTTGAGAATCATGCATCACTCACCTGAGCGTGTCGAGGTGCTGCTGGTACACCATCTGCCTGACGGATCCATCTGGGAAGCCGAAGAACCCAGCTGGGACGCCAATTCGCTTGCCCCGCAACCCATCCATCTTGAGGAACTGCGCGTATCCACCGTCAGGGATGTATTTGGCCGCTGCTCCCGTAGCCACCGCGTCAGGTTCGTCGTAGCCCACGATCGCATCGAGCACGTGGACGGCGTCAGCCACTGTGCGGCAGATCGGCCTGCATGCGTTTGTGGATTAATTAACTGAATAGGATTATCAATACACGTGCTGCTGCTGCTTACCCGACTGTGTCCTGCCGCGGAGAGACGGGGATGACGCCGGCCCGGCTCGTGAGTCCCACCGTCGGCTTGATTCCTACCACGGAGTTCAACGAGGATGGGCAGAGTATGGACCCGTCGGTTTCTGTTCCTAGCGTCACTGCCGCCATGTTCGCCGCCGCTGCGATTGCCGGGCCTGTGCTTGATCCACAGGGGGGCGAGGACAGAACATACGGATTCTACATGTACATACAAGAACAGTGGCTGAAATCATTATGATGATGGCTTCGCTGCTATGAACTCAATACGAGGACGCTGCTGGTGCTGCCAACAAGAGGATCGAGGTGGATGCGGTGGAGAATTTGGATGGTTTCAAGTGTGGCAGAGCTCATCACTAGTAAAAAAAAGCTTAAAATCTACAGGACAATATATTTTTACATGTGGATTCAGTTATCAACCGTCTGTGCTATTTTTAATAGCGATTTCTTAATAAAACCGTCACTAGATATCGTATTTCTACAGTGTCGGTAGAAATACGATTTGTATTGACGATTTTCTTAAGAAACCGCATATAGAAATCGATTTCTAGTGACGGTTTTCTTAAAAACCGTCACTAGAAATCATTTTTATCATTAATTTTTCGAGATTTTCAAACGACCTCGTATGATGAAACCATCAAAATAAAAGTTGTAAATCTCTAAAAGTTATAAAATTTGTAGTTGATAACATTTTTATTTGAACTCTTTTCGGTTCTCATAAATTGAATCTAAGTATGCTAAATTAAAAATTCAAATTTTGCAAACTACCTCGGATAAAAAAAGTGTCAAAATAAAAGTTGTAGAACTTCAAAAGTTATTCAACTTTGTAGTTGACAACTTTTATATTTGAATTTGTTTACAGTCTCAAATAAGCAATTTGTACTCAGTTGATTGTAATATGTGGACAAAAAACTACAAACTAGACACAAAACATGCTATAGACGGAGTGGTAGTGGAGGGTATGCACGAGGGTGACGTCGGTGGTTCAATTTCTAACAACCTCGTAGTGCACGAAAAATGTCGTGACTTGATGTCTTTAAAACCCGTTTAATGTTTCTAAAAAATAATTTTTACTGGTGGTTTTCTTAACTGAACTGCCAGTGAAAATGGTGGTCCTCAATACCCGTGAAAATGACGACGATTCTAAAAAAACGCTAGTAAAAATAGATTCAAAACCGTCACTATAGAGCTTCTTTGTACTATGCTTTGAAACCCTTTTGGGGTTGCAACATTCGTTATGACTATCATATTGTTCTAGGCAACTTGGTTAATGTTTGGACCCTGTTGGGGCGAAGGCGAACACGCTACCCTTCGCTCTATGACTTCGCCTGCCCATTACGCAGATGGTCACATCCACAACGCGTCGGAAGGCAGGCCGAAGGCGCCGAACGGACGGAGACCTGCGCGGTCCCCTTCGCGGATGGGTTGCACGACGAAGGCTCTGTCGAAGTCTACGGGTCTCCCACGTCGTCACCACCCCGGGAGGCCCATGTGGGATTCGGCCCATGGTAATGGGCCCCGCAAAGATAAGCGGGTTAAGGGCCATGTCTGTAATAGCCTTACCATAATGACTGATTGTAACCTCCCCTCGTTGGAATATTCTGGGGATAAACCGGGTACTCGAGGGCATAAACGTCTTAGACAAGGGACAGGCGGCCGCTCGAGTGCTTATAAATACCCCTGTATAGTGCCCGTAACAGTAATGAGAAAAGCTTTTGGCATTCCTTACTAAACCTTGTAAACACACCTCCCGTTCCCCCGTTGGATTAACCTGCCCGGACGGAAAGGTTCCCAACATTTGGCGCTGCCCGGACGGAATGGTTCCCAACATTTGGCGCCCACCGTTCGTGCTACGAAAAACAACCCGCGATGGCCCCCAAGCGAGCTAATTCGAAGGCTGCCCCATCCATCGACTACGTGGCGAAGGCAGCGGTTCTGGCGGACAAGAAAGGCAAGGCCCTCGCGGACGCCACCCCCCAAGAGGCCTTCGAAGAAGACGCTGTCAATAGCAAAAGGCAGCACGAAGACCACCTCACCCCCGACGGCACCGTACGCACATGTAGTTCCGAAGACGCGCCCCAGGCACCACCGCCAGGCTTCGCTCTACCAGAGGGCGAAGACACTATAGAGGACGGAGAAGTCATCATGCAAGCTACGAGCTCTGCGCATCAAAAACCACCACCTCCAGAAGCAGAAAGAAATCCTAGAAGCCAAGCGTCAACGAGTCACCATGCAAGCCAAGGTGTGCTAGATGATACAAGACGAGGAGCAGAGAGCTCAGAAGCTCGAACAAGAGATCGCGCTCATGCAAGGCGAAGGCCAGTACAACCCACAGCGCGGCCCGCCCGCACCGCCAGCACCTCTCCAGCAGTATGTCCAGGCCGGAGACCCATGCATACCACAGCGCGGCCCTTTAATCCCACCAGTCACATCTTTCCAGGGGATCAACTACCTCGACGAGCGAAGCCCCCTGGCTCCACAACTCCAAGCATCGCCCTGGCCCGCCAACTTTAGGGTCGGCACCTACCCCAAATACAACGGCAGTACCGACCCGACTCAGTACATCATGAGCTACCAGGTAGTCGTCGCATCGTCGGGAGGGGACGACGCCACAATGGCCAAATCCTTCATCATCGCACTCGAAGGCCCGACCTTGACTTGGTACACCAAGTTACCGCCACTATCCATTGATTCCTGGAAAGGGCTTCGCGACAAGTTCCTGCTCAACTTTCAGGGGTACCGACCTGACACAGACGCCCTGGCCGAATTGTCTCTCTGCAAGCAGCAAAAGAAGGAAACCCTTCGCGAGTACTACATGAAATTTCTGACGCTCAAATCGCAACTGCCATCAGTTGACGACCACATCGCAATCCATTACGCCATCAGCGGTCTTCGGGCTGGTGTCCTGTATAGTCTTTGCATCAGGGACCCACCCAAGAATCTACAAGAGCTATACCGATTATTTGAGAAGTACGCCAGCTCCGAAGAGCTCCATCAACGCAAGGTCGAGTCTCAGCGGAAGCCCAAGGACCCTCCGCAGCCCAGCAGGACCTAGACCCGGCCGGCGGAGCCAGACTCCGGCCGAGACAACCGCAATCATCATCAGGTGCACAACATTGCCAACCAGCAGCCCGCCAGAGAAACCATCCGTCGTTAGGAATACCACCCTAGGGCCGTGGCAATGGAACAAGGGGAAGAGGCCGCGGCCAGACACAGCAGCCGTGCAGATTCTATTGTATGTTTCACGGCGAAGACTGCGCTCACCCAACAAGGGATTGTTCGGAGACCAAGGCCACCAGAGACAGAATGTCCAGAGCTCAACCGGCCGACAACTAGAGGGTAGTAGCGCACACAAACCATCAACAACAACCCTACCACAACGAGCAAATCCAGCATCCACCCAACCACGCTTATCAGCACCAAGAGGTCGAGGTCCTACCACCACCGCCTCCGCATCACCAAAATCCACCACACCACCACCACCACCCACAAGCATCCAAACAGGAGGACTTCGCTGAACCACCATATCGGGGAGTTATCCATATGATCACCGGGGGATCGAGCATGGACTTCGACACAAAGCGACTAAAAAGGACCACTACCGAAGCGTGAACCATGTCGCCCTCACTGGTCCAGTAGTGCAGACGAAGTGGTCCCATGTACCGCTCACCTTCGACGCGAGAGACGTCGACCTACGCAGCGCTCCTCACGCAGACGACTTGGTGATCAATTACAGTGTGGCAGGCTGGGATTTACACAAAGTGCTGGTCGACAATGGGAGTTAAGCCGACATTATTTTCCTGCACGCCTTTGATCGCATGGGAATAAGCCACAACCTACTCAAACCTGTAAACAATCCCCTTCACAGTTTCGGTGGCAAGGGCACCTTCCCCGTCGGCAAGATCGAGCTCCCCCTGTCATTTGGTACAGCGCCCAATGCACGAAGTGAGCAAGTCACCTTCGACATTGTCGACATGATCTATCCATACAATGCCATAATGGGTCGATGGTCAATCAACAAGTTTGAGGCGGCCATTCACGAACTCTACCTTTGCATGAAAATCCCAGGCCCGCAAGGCATGATCACTGTCTACGACAACCAGCAAACAGCGTGCAACATTGAAAAGGACTTCGGGCAACGGAACGTACACTGCCTCACGGCAAAGCGCGAAGACTTTGAAAGCAGTCACACGATCGCAGACGAAAAAGTCAAAGCGCAGCTCCAAAGTAACGACGAAACGAAGGCGGGTACCCCTCGGTCCGGCAACGCCCAGGCAAACGGTCATAATAAGCGAAGACCTGACCTTGCAAGACGAGGAAAAGCTCATTTCTTGTCTCTCCCGCAACAAGGATGTCTTCGCTTGGTCGGCCCTCGACCTGGTCGGAGTCAGCCGCTCCATCATCGAGCACAGCCTGGGCATCGACCCTTCGGTGTGCCCAAAAAAACAGCGATTACAAAAAATGTCCGATGAGAAAACTAAAGCAGCCAAGGCCGAGGTGCACCGCCTGCTAGAAGCCAAATTCATCGAGCCAATCGCTTATCCGACATGGCTCGCCAATGTGGTCATGGTGCAAAAGAAGAGCGGCAAGTGGCGCACGTGCATAGACTTCACAAGCCTCAATAAGGCTTGTCCCAAGGATAACTTCCCCTTGCCACGGATCGACAAAATAGTCGATAGCGCAGCAGGCTGCGAAGTCATGTCACTCCTTGATTGTTTCTCCGGATACCACCAGATTTACATGAAAGGGCAGGACAAGGCAAGCACAAGCTTCATCACACCCTTCGGCACATACTGCTGCGTAAGAATGCCAAAAGGACTCAAGAATGCCAGATCCACCTTCTCTCGCCTCACCAAGAGGGTCCTCGAAAGCCAAGTCGGCCGCAACATTTTCACCTACGTGGACGACATCGTAGTTGCCAGCAAAAACAAAGAAGATCACCTAGCCGATCTTGCAGAAACATTCGCCAACATGGGCGATGCACGGCTCCGTCTCAACCCTGAGAAGTGTGTCTTCGGAGTTCATCAGGGGAAAATACTTGGTTACTGAAAGGGAATTAGGCTTACACCTATTTCCCAAAATGATTTTGGTGGTTGAATTGCCCAACACAAATAATTGGACTAACTAGTTTGCTCTAGTCTATAAGTTATACAGGTGCCAAAGGTTCACAACAAGCCAATAAAAAGACCAAGAAAAGGGTTCAACAAAAATAGCAAGGGATAATCGAAGTGTGCCCTGGTATGGCGCACCGGACTGTCCGGTGTGCCACCGGACAGTGTTCGGTGCACCAGGGGACTCCAAGCTGAACTCCACACCTTCGGGAATTCTCAGAGGCGCTTCGCTATAATTCACCGGACTGTCCGGTGTACCACCGGACAGTGTCCGGTGCCCCAAGGGAGAGCAACTCTGAACTCGCCAGCTTCAGATTTTCGCTCCGCTAAAATTCACCGGACATGTCCGGTGCACACCGGACTGTCCGGTGAGCCAGCGGAGCAACGACTACTTCGCGCGCAACGGTCGACTGCAACGCATTAAATGCGTGCCTGCGCGCGCAGAGGAGCAGTGCACGCGCGGGTGGCACACCGGACAGTCTACAGGACTTGTCCGGTGCACCACCGGACAGCCAGGCGGGTCCACTCGTCAGAGCTCCAACGGTCGGAACCCTAACGGCCGGGTGACGTGGCTGGCGCACCGGACACTATCCGGTGGCGCACCGGACTATCCGGTGCGCCCGTCGACAGCAGCCTTCACCAAACGGCTAGTTTGGTGGTTGGGGTTATAAATACCTCCAACCACCCCTCATTCAAGACATCCAAGTTTCCACCCTCCAACTACTTACAAGAGCTCTAGCATTCAATACAAGACACACCAAAGAGATCAAATCCTCTCCCAACTCCACATAAAGCGTTAGTGATTAGAGAGAGTGATTTGTCGTGTTCATTTGAGCCCTTGCGCTTGGATCGCTTCTTTTCTTTCTCATTCTTTCTTGAGATCAAACTCACTTGTATTTGAGGCAAGAGACACCAATCGTGTGGTGGTCCTTGCGGGAACTTCGTGTTCCATTTGTTTGAGAAGAAGAAGCTCACTCGGTGTGAGGGACCGTTTGAGAGAGGGAAAGGGTTGAAAGACACCCAGTCTTTTTGACCACCTCAACGGGGAGTAGGTTTGCAAGAACCGAACCTCGGTAAAACAAATCCGTGTGTCACACTCTTTATTCGCTTGCGATTTGCTTTGTGCCCTCTCTCTCGGACTCATTATTATTTATAACGCTAACCCGGCTTGTAGTTGTGATTAACTTTGTAAATTTCAGTTTCGCCCTATTCACCCCCCTCTAGGCGACTTTCAATTGGTATCAGAGCCCGGTGCTTCATTAGAGCCTAACCGATCGAAGTGATGTCGGGAGATCACGCCAAGAAGGAGATAGAGACCGGCGACAAGCCCACTACAAGCCATGGGAAGACTTCATCGGAAGAGTGCCGCAACAAGGGAAAGGGGAAGGAAAAGAAATCCTCTTCCCACAAGTCGCGTCGGAGTGGCGACAAGAAAAAGAAGATGAGGAAGGTGGTCTACTACGAGACCGACACTTCATCGCCTTCCACCTCCGGCTCCGACGCGCCGTCCGTCACTTCTAAGCGCCATGAGCGCAAGAAGTTTAGTAAGACCCCCCTACGCTATCCTCGCATTCCTAAACATACACCTTTACTTTCTGTCCCATTAGGCAAACCACCAACTTTTGATGGTGAAGGTTATGCTAGGTGGAGTGATATGATGCGATATCACCTAACCTCACTCCAAAAAAGTATATGGGATATTGTTGAGTTTGGTGTACAGGTACCATCCGTAGGGGATGAAGATTATGATGAGGACGAAGTGGCCCAAATCCAACACTTCAACTCCCAAGCCACAACTATACTCCTCGCTTCTCTAAGTCGAGAGGAGTATAATAAGGTGCAAGGGTTGAAGAGTGCTAAGGAGATTTGGGACGTGCTAAAGACCGCGCACGAAGGAGACGAGGTGACCAAGATCACCAAACGGGAAACGATCGAGGGGGAGCTCGGTCGCTTCCGTCTTCGCCAAGGGGAGGAGCCACAAGATATGTACAACCGGCTCAAAACCTTGGTGAACAAAGTGCGCAACCTCGAGAGCAAAAAATGGGATGACCACGAGGTGGTTAAGGTTATTCTTAGATCACTTGTTTTCCTTAACCCTACTCAAGTTCAATTAATTCGTGGCAATCCTAGATATACACTAATGACTCCCGAGGAAGTAATCGGGAATTTTGTGAGCTTTGAATTGATTATCAAAGGCTCAAAGAAGATCAACGAGCTTGATGGCCCCTCCGCGCCCAAAGCACAACCGGTTGCATTCAAGGCAACGGAGGAAAAGAAGGAGGAGTCTACATCAAGTAGACAACCAATCGACGCCTCCAAGCTCGACAATGAGGAAATGGCGCTCATCATCAAGAGCTTCCGCCAAATCCTCAAGCAAAGGAGGGGGAAGTATTACAAGCCCCGCTCCAAGAAGGTTTGCTACAAGTGTGGTAAGCCCGGTCACTTTATCGCCAAATGTTCTATTTCTAGTGACAGTGACAGGGTCGGCGACAAGAAGGGGAGAAGAAAGGAAAAGAAGAGGTACCACAAGAAGAAGGGCGGCGATGCCCATGTTTGCCGGGAGTGGGACTCCGATGAGAGCTCCACTGACTCCTCCTTCGACGAGGACGCCACAAACATCGCTGTCACCAAGGGTCTTCTCTTCCCCAACGTCGGCCACAAGTGCCCCATGGCAAAGGACAGCAAAAAGAAGAAGGTAAAATCAAGATCCTCCACTAAATATGAAACCTCTAGTGATGAGGATAATTGTAGTGATGAGGAGGATAACTTGCGCACCCTTTTTGCCAACCTTAACATGCAACAAAAGGAAAAATTAAATGAATTAATTAGTGCTATTCATGAAAAGGATGATCTCTTGGATTCCCAAGAGGACTTCCTTATTAAAGAAAACAAGAAGCATGTTAAGGTTAAGAATGCTTATGCTCTAGAAGTAGAAAAATGTGAAAAATTATCTAGTGAGCTAAGCACTTGCCATGACACTATTGTCAACCTTAGGAATGAGAATGCTAGTTTAGTTGCTAAGGTTGATTCAAATGTTTGTGATGCTTCACTTTCCAATCTTAGAGATGATAATGCTAATTTGCTTGCTAAGATTGAAGAATTGAATATCTCTCTTGATAGCCTTAGGATAGAGAATGAAAAATTGCTTGCTAAGGCTAAAGATTTTGATGTTTGCAATGTTACTATTTCTAACCTTAGAAGTGAAAATGATATATTACATGCTAAGGTGATAGAATTAAAATCTTGCAAACCCTCTACATCTACTGTTGAGCATGTTTCTATTTGCACTAGATGTAGAGATGTTGATATTGATGCTATTCATGATCATACGGTCTTAATCAAGCAACAAAATGATCATATAGCAAAATTAGATGCTAAAATTGCCGAGCATGAACTTGAAAATGAAAAATTTAAATTTGCTCATAGTATGCTTTATAGTGGGAGACGCCCTGGCATAAAGAATGACATTGGCTTCCAAAAGGGGGACAATGTCAAACTTAATGCCCCTCCTAAGAAATTGTCCAACTTTGTTAAGGGCAAGGCTCCCATGCCTCAGGATAACGAGGGCTATATTTTATACCCTGCCGGTTATCCCGAGAGCAAGATTAGGAGAATTCACTCTAGGAAGTCTCACTCTGGCCCTAATCATGCTTTTATGTATAAGGGTGAGGCATCTAGCTCTAGGCAACCAACCCATGCTAAGTTGCCTAAGAAGAAAACTCCTAATGCATCAAATGAACATAGCATTTCATTTAAATCTTTTGATGCATCTTATGTGTTAACTAACAAATTCGGCAAGGTAGTTGCCAAATATGTTGGGGGCAAACACAAGGGATCTAAAACTTGTGTTTGGGTACCCAAAGTTCTTGTGTCTAATGCCAAAGGACCCAAAACCATTTGGGTACCTAAAGTCAAGAACTAAACTTGTTTTGTAGGTTTATGCATCCGGGGGCTCAAGTTGGATAATCGATAGCGGGTGCACAAACCATATGACAGGGGAGAAGAAGATGTTCTCCTCCTATGAGAAAAACCAAGATCCCCAAAGAGCGATCACATTCGGGGATGGAAACCAAGGTTTGGTCAAAGGTTTGGGTAAAATTGCTATATCACCTGACCATTCCATTTCCAATGTTTTTCTTGTAGACTCTTTAGATTACAATTTGCTTTTTGTATCTCAATTATGTCAAATGGGCGAGAACTTTCTTTTTACTAATGTAGGTGTCACTGTATTTAGAAGAAGTGATGATTCAATAGCATTTAAGGGAGTGTTAGAGGGTGAGCTATACTTGGTAGATTTTGATAGAGCTGAACTCGACACTTGCTTGATTGCTAAGACTAACATGGGTTGGCTCTGGCACCGCCGACTAGCCCATGTTGGAATGAAGAATCTTCATAAGCTTCTAAAGGGAGAGCACATTTTAGGATTAACAAATGTTCATTTTGAGAAAGACGGGATTTGTAGCGCATGTTAGGCCGGAAAGCAAGTTGGTGTTCATCATCCGCATAAGAACATCATGACGACTGACAGGCCACTGGAGCTCCTACACATGGACCTATTCGGCCCGATAGCTTACATAAGCATCGGCGGGAGTAAGTACTGTCTAGTTATTGTGGATGATTATTCTCGCTTCACTTGGGTGTTCTTTTTGCAGGAAAAATCTCATACCGAAGAGACTTTAAAAGGATTCTTGAGACGGGCTCAAAATGAGTTCGGCTTAAGGATCAAGAAAATTAGAAGCGACAACGGGACGGAGTTCAAGAACTCTCAAATCGAAGGCTTCCTTGAGGAGGAGGGCATCAAGCATGAGTTCTCTTCTCCCTACACCCCACAACAAAATGGTGTAGTGGAGAGGAAGAATAGAACTCTATTGGACATGGCAAGGACCATGCTTGATGAGTACAAGACTTCGGATCGGTTTTGGGCCGAGGCAATCAACACCGCCTGCTACGCCATCAACCGGTTGTATCTACACCGAATCCTCAAGAAGACATCATACGAACTCCTAACCGGTAAAAAGCCCAATATTTCATATTTTAGAGTCTTTGGTAGCAAATGCTTTATTCTTGTTAAAAGAGGTAGAAAATCTAAATTTGCTCCTAAGACTGTAGAAGGCTTTTTACTAGGATATGATTCAAACACAAGGGCATATAGAGTCGTTAACAAGTCCACTAGACAAGTTGAAGTTTCTTGTGACGTTGTGTTTGATGAAACTAACGGCTCTCAAGAAGAGCAAGTTGATCTTGATGAGATAGGTGATGAAGAGGCTCCGTGCATCGCGCTAAGGAACATGTCCATTGGGGATGTGTGTCCTAAGAATCCGAAGAGCCTCCAAATGCACAAGATCAACCATCCTCCTCCACGCAAGCATCTCCACCAACTCAAAATAAGAATGAGGCTCAAGTTGATGAAGGAGAAGATCAACCATCCTCCTCCACGCAAGCATCTCCACCACCTCAAGATGACGGCAATGATCAAGGGGGAGATGCAAATGATCAAGACAAGGAGGATGAAGAACCAAGGTTGCCACACCCAAGAGTCCACCAAGCAATCCAACGAGATCACCTCGTCGACACCATCCTCGGCGACATTCATAAGGGGGTAACCACTAGATCTCGTGTTGCACATTTTTGTGAGTATTACTCTTTTGTTTCCTCTATTGAGCCACACAAGGTAGAGGAAGCACTACAAGATTCGGATTGGGTGGTGGCGATGCAAGAGGAGCTCAACAATTTCACTAGGAACGAGGTATGGCATTTAGTTCCACGTCCTAATCAAAATGTTGTAGGAACCAAATGGGTCTTCCGCAACAAGCAAGATGAGCATGGTGTGGTGACAAGGAACAAAGCCCGACTTGTGGCCAAGGGGTATTCACAAGTCGAAGGTTTGGATTTCGGTGAAACCTATGCACCCGTAGCTAGGCTTGAGTCAATTCGTATATTACTTGCCTATGCTACTTACCATGGCTTTAAGCTTTATCAAATGGACGTGAAAAGTGCCTTCCTCAACGGACCAATCAAGGAAGAGGTCTATGTTGAGCAACCTCCCGGCTTTGAGGATAGTGAGTATCCTAACCATGTCTATAGACTATCTAAGGCGCTTTATGGGCTCAAGAAAGCCCCAAGAGCATGGTATGAATGCCTAAGAGATTTCCTTATTGCTAATGGCTTCAAAGTCAGAAAAGCCGATCCTACTCTATTTACTAAAACTCTTGACAATGATTTGTTTGTATGCCAAATTTATGTTGATGACATTATCTTTGGGTCTACTAACGAATCTACATGTGAGGAATTTAGTAGGATCATGACACAAAAATTCGAGATGTCGATGATGGGGGAGTTGAAGTACTTCTTGGGATTTCAAGTGAAACAACTCCAAGAGGGCACCTTCATTAGCCAAACGAAGTATACTCAAGACATTCTAAGCAAGTTTGGGATGAAGGATGCCAAGCCCATCAAGACACCCATGGGAACCAATGGGCATCTCGACCTCGACACGGAAGGTAAATCCGTAGATCAAAAGGTATACCGGTCGATGATAGGCTCTTTGCTCTATTTATGTGCATCTCGACCGGACATTATGCTTTCCGTATGCATGTGTGCAAGATTCCAAGCCGACCCTAAGGAAGCTCACCTTACGGCCGTAAAACGAATCTTGAGATATTAAGCTTATACTCCTAAGTTTGGGCTTTGGTATCCTAGGGGATCCACTTTTGATTTAATTGGTTATTCGGATGCCGATTGGGCGGGGTGTAAGATTAATAGAAAGAGCACATCGGGGACTTGCCAGTTCTTGGGAAGATCCCTGGTGTCTTGGGCTTCAAAGAAGCAAAATTCCGTAGCTCTTTCTACCGCCGAAGCCGAGTATATTGCAGCAGGCCATTGTTGCGCGCAATTACTTTGGATGAGGCAAACCCTTAGGGACTATGGTTACAAATTAACCAAAGTTCCTCTTCTATGTGATAATGAGAGTGCAATCTGCATGGCTGATAATCCCGTTGAGCATAGCCGCACTAAACACATAGCCATTCGGTATCATTTTCTAAGGGATCACCAACAAAAGGGAGATATCGAGATTGCATATATTAACACTAAAGATCAATTAGCCGATATCTTTACCAAGCCACTAGAAGAACAAACTTTTAACAAACTTAGGCATGAGCTAAATATTCTTGATTATAGGAATTTCTTTTGATATCTTGCATACATAACTCATAAATATACCTTTGATCATATATCTTTCATGTGTTATGACTAATGTGTTTTCAAGTATATTTCAAACCAAGTCATAGGTATATTGAAAGGGAATTGGAGTCTTCGGTGAAGACAAAGGCTTCCACTCCACTCCATAACTCATCCTTCGCCGTCGCTTCAAGCAACTCTCCGCATTTGGTATAATCTTCACTCCTATTTTGTTTACCAAAGGGGAGAAAGTAGTTCCAAGGGCTCTAATGATTCCATTTTTGGCGATTTATGCCAAAGGGGGAGAGAGAGCATGAGCCCCAAGCAAAAGGACTGCACCACCACCAATTTCAAAAAATTTATTCTTTCAATTTGGTTTTAAAGAAGGATTTTCAAATTGGTATCTTATTTGTGATGTAATTTCAAATTGGTACACCCTCTTCAAAATTAACATCAAAACCCTCTTGAACACTAAGAGGAGGATTTCATTAAGGGGGAGTTTTGTTTAGTCAAAAGAAAAGCATTTGAAACAGGGGGAGAAAATTTCAAATCTTGAAAATGCTTTGCAAAATCTTATTCATTTACCTTTGACTATTTGCAAAAGAACTTTGAAAAGAATTTACAAAAGAATTTGCAAAAACAAAACATGTGGTGCAAGCGTGGTCCAAAATGTTAAATAAGAAAGAAACAATCCATGCGTATCTTATGAGTATTTATATTGGCTCAATTCTAAGTAACCTTTGCAGTTACAATTATGCAAACTAGTTCAATTATGCACTTCTATACTTGCTTTGGTTTGTGTTGGCATCAATCACCAAAAAGGGGGAGATTGAAAGGGAATTAGGCTTACACCTATTTCCTAAAATGATTTTGGTGGTTGAATTACCCAACACAAATAATTGGACTAACTAATTTGCTCTAGTCTATAAGTTATACAAGTGCCAAAGGTTCACAACAAGCCAATAAAAAGACCAAGAAAAGGGCTCAACAAAAAGAGCAAGGGATAACCGAAGTGTGCCCTGGTCTGGCGCACCGGACTGTCCGGTGCACCTCCGGACAGTGTCCGGTGCACCAGGGGACTCCAAGCTGAACTCCACACCTTCGGGAATTCTCAGAGGCGCTTCGCTATAATTCACCGGACTGTCCGGTGTACCACCGGACTGTCCGGTGTACCACCGGACAGTGTCCGGTGCCCCAAGGGAGAGCAACTCTGAACTCGCCAGCTTCAGATTTTCGCTCCGCTAAAATTCACCGGACATGTCCGGTGCACACCGGACTGTCCGGTGAGCCAGCGGAGCAACGACTACTTCACGCGCAACGGTCGACTGCAACACATTAAATGTGCGCCTGCACGCGCGGGTGGCACACAGGACAGTCTACAGGACTTGTCTGGTGCACCACCGGACAGCCAGGCATGCCCACTCCTCAGAGCTCCAACGGTCGGAACCCTAACGACCGGGTGACGTGGCTGGCGCACCGGACACTGTCCGGTGCGCCCGTCGACATCAGCCTTCACCAAACGGCTAGTTTGGTGGTTGCGGTTATAAATACCCCCAACCACCCCTCATTCAAGACATCCAAGTTTCCACCCTCCAACTACTTACAAGAGCTCTAGCATTCAATACAAGACACACCAAAGAGATCAAATCCTCACCCAACTCCACACAAAGCGTTAGTGATTAGAGAGAGTGATTTGGCGTGTTCATTTGAGCTCTTGCGCTTGGATCACTTCTTTTCTTTCTCATTCTTTCTTGAGATCAAACTCACTTGTATTTGAGGCAAGAGACACCAATCGTGTGGTGGACCTTGCGGGAACTTCGTGTTTCATTTGTTTGAGAAGAAGAAGCTCACTCGGTCCGAGGGACCGTTTGAGAGAGGGAAAGGGTTGAAAGAGACCCGATCTTTGTGACCACCTCAACGGGGAGTAGGTTTGCAAGAACCGAACCTCGGTAAAACAAATCCGTGTGTCACAATCTTTATTCGCTTGCGATTTGCTTTGCGCCCTCTCTCTCGGACTCATTATTATTTCTAACGCTAACCCGGCTTGTAGTTGTGATTAACTTTGTAAATTTCAGTTTCGCCCTATTCACCCCCCTCTAGGCGACTTTCAGTTACCTAGTATCGCACCGAGGTATCAAAGCCAGCCCACCAAAATACAGGCAATCTTAAACATGGCGCCCCCGCAGTCCACCAGGGACGTCTAGCGACTGACAGGCAGATTGGCCACCCTGAACAGATTCATCTCTGAATCCACAGAGTGGAGTCTACCCTTCCTCAAGACACTGCATGGTGCAAAAGACTTCGCTTGAGGACCAGAGCAAGCGGCGGCTTTCGAGTCGCTCAAACAACACTTGACCGACCTGGCCACCCTCACAAGTCCTGACCCTTGGCTACGACTGTTTCTCTACATCGTGGCCTCAGCATGTGCAGTCAGCACATCACTAGTCCAAGAGCGGAACAGCAAGGGCAAAAGTCGGCAGTGCCCAGTATACTATGTCTCCGAAGTCCTCACGGCTTCTAAGTGCAACATGACTGAAATCGAGAAAATATCATACGCAGTTGTCTTGGCTTCACGTAAGCTCAGACACTACTTCGAGGCATTCAAAGTACGGGTCACTTCGGACAGGGGTCTGGGAGAATTGTTCAGGAATCCGGAGGCATCTGCCAGAATTACCAAATGGGCAGCTGAGTTATCCGGGTACCACATCACCTTCGAACCCAGAATGGCGATCAAATCACAGGTCCTTGCCGACTTCATCATCGACTGGACAAGATCTGTGCGGCCACAAGAGGAGTCTTTGGAAAAAATCTGGACTATCCACTACGACGGCGCAAGGTGCCATGCGGGGGCAGGCGCTGCAGCAATCATCACATCACCCGCCGGCGTCAAGTACAGATACGCAACGCGCCTCAGCTTTGCTTTAGAGTTCGACAGGTGCACTAACAACATAGCAGAGTACGAAGCTGTCATCCTGGGACTTCGCAAGTTACGAGCCCTCGGTGTCACCACGTGCATAATCAGGACAGACTCCAAGGTTGTCGTCGGCCAGATCGAAAAGGAGTACTTAGCAAAGGAGCCCATGCTCATGCAATATCTCACCGCCGTCCGCAGCCTCGAGAAGCAATTCAAGGGTTTCACACTACAGCATGTCGACCACAACAAGAACGAAGAGGCCGACGCGTTGGCCATGGCGGCGGCCAAGGATGGAGGCATGCCTTCCAACGTGTTCTACCACATCATCGGCACGCCCACTGTCCGCAGTCCTGAATGTTTGCAAATAACTCAGGGCGCCAAGGGCCACCGAATTGTCAACCTCATCATGGCCGAAGACTGGCGAGCCCTAATCACACTATACCTGCAAGGCCACTATCACCCAACCGACCGCAATGAGGCAAAATGATTGAAGCACAGGAGCAGAGATTTCGCAATAGTCGAGGGTAAGCTGTACAAAAAGGGAACCAGCCATCCTATGCTCAAATGCATAACCGAAACCGAAGGCATAGAAATCGTCCGCGAGGTCCACAGTGGAACCTCCAGTTCACACTCCGGACCAAGAGCCCTCGTAGCCAGGGTGATCCGTCAGGGATCTTACTGGCCCGCGATAATCTGCACAACCAACCGAGTCACCAGGTCATGCGAAGCATGCCAGAAGTTTTCTCCTCGCTCAGGCAACCCTTCGCAATTCACCAAACTCATCGCACACACATGGCCACTTCAACGTTGGGGGCTGGACATCGTCGGTCCACTACCCACAGCTCAAGGGAACCTCAAGTTCACCTTCGTCGCCATTGAATATTTCACAAAGTGGATTGAGGCTAGGGCAGTCTCCACGATAACATCGAAGACCGCCCAAAAATTCTTCTGGCAAAATATTGTCTGCTGCTTCGGAGTCCCGTCCGAAGTCACCGTCGACAACGGCAAACAGTTTGACAGTGAAGACTTCAGAGCATTCTGCAGTTCCATCGGCACTAAGCCTGTCTTCGCCTCTGTGTACCACACACAATCCAACGGCGTCGTCGAACACGCCAACGACAAGATCTTTAGCGCCATCAAGAAAAGGCTACTTGACGACAAAAAGGGCAAATGGGCTGACTAATTACCTGAAGTCGTATGGGCCCTGAATACGACAGAGTGCCGAGCAACCGGGTTCACACCCTTCCGCTTGATGTATGGATCCGAAGCAATGATGCCGCAAGAATTAAAGCACGGGTCCCCTCGAACAAACAAGCTAGATGTCCTCGAAGTCGACGAACCAACCTCCAAGGATCTCATCGACGGAGACCACGTTCTCGCTCTGCAGGCCCTCAACAAGTACCAGATCTAGACGAAAGCATGGTGCGACAACACAGTCGTACCAAGAGAATTCAGCAAAGGGGACCTCGTACTCGTAAGGACTACCCAGACAGAGTCCCGGGGCAAGCTGGAGCTGAAGTGGGAAGGACCATACATAGTCAAGAAAAAGGCGCCCCCAGTGCTTATAGGCTAGCAACATCATCCGACAAAGACCTAGAACACTCATGGAACATCGATACTCTTTGCAAGTTTTTTATTTAAGATCCAAGGCACAAGCGCCTTTGTAATTCTCAAAACTATGTTATTCGGGCCCGCACTCTTTTCCTCCCGGGGGTGAGGTTTTTAAAGAGGTGGCGCCATGTAATATACCAACAAAAAACCCCCGCAAAAAACTCCATGCATCATTACCAAAAAGTGTCGAAAAAGACCGCTACAACGGCCTTCGACATTCGACATGTACGAGGTCACCGCGACAGGTAGCGCAGACTACCCTCGCGTGAGACAAATCCGTGCAAAAGCCGCCTAAGGGTGCAGCCGGACAAGCACAACAAGTGTGCAACACGAAGTCTTTACTAAAAAGACATCCGTGCAAAAGCCGCCTAAGGGTGCAGCCGGACAAGCACAACAAGTGCGCAACACGAAGTCTTAACTAAAAAGACATCCGTGCAAAAGTCGCCTACGGTGCAGGACAAGCGCATGATACGAAGCCTTCACTAACAGGCATCCGCACAAAAAGCCGCCCAACGGTGCAGCCGGATATACACTACACGTGCGCCGAAGGCCAAGAATCACCCTAATGGCGAAGGGCACATTACAGTCGAACGGAACCACCCACGGATTCAACCAAGCACGTGTCTTCGGCACCTACAAATCGCCGCAGCAAACAAAGTTCCCTTCTCATTTCACAACAAACAATATCATAGTTTACATACACATAGCCACTTCGCACAAATAAACACCTACCGCATTTCGTTGCCCTCCCTCTTTATCGCGAGCCGGGGAGGGCAACGTTTTCACTCACTACCGCAATACAAGGGTGAGGGCAGCACAAACACTACATCAGCTCAGCCTTTAGGATAAGGCCTGCTTCACGAAAATTAAACAACATCATCCTCAACTCCTCACCCTCAAAGAGACTCCGCAGATCCCCCTTCCCAAACAGACTCCCGGTCGAAGAAAACAAATCTCGTTGGCCATCCCGATCTAGCCGAGGGCGAGTCCGTTCCATCCCCATCCAACAACGCCTACTACTTCGCGACGTGCCACCAACACTATGCTTCGCCACCACCCTTCGCCGGCGGGACTCCCCCGGTCCTCGCCACGGCCGGGGACTCGGACGCTCCACGCGCTTCCATCTGCGGCATGGACTCCGCCGCGACCACATCCAACACAGCAAAATAATCCAAATCCTCAGCCGAAGACTCCTCCGTCCACGAGAACAGGCTCCCAAACTCACCCCCATGAGATGACCAAGACTCAGTTTTCGTACCAAACAAATTTTCATTCACAGGCATCGCACTCATAGCCGCCACAAAATTACTATCATCAATAGGGGTTGCTTGCATAGGCCCAGACATAGGAACCTGCGCACCAACCGACTTTCAGTATCACAAAAACAAAGTCCTACATTCAACACCCCTAACTCTATCCCGCCACCTGCGAAGGGGCAGCCGGCGCAGCGGGGTCTTCAGCAGCTGGCGCGGATACCACCGAAGTGCCTTCACTAGACGGCGCGGCGGCTGCCACAGGGTCCTCGCCAGCACCAGTCGGCGGCACCGGTTGCTCCCCAGCCCTCGCATCTTCCGCCAGGGGCTCCGTGCTCTCCAGACCTCCGAAGTCATCAACCTCTTCATCGTTCGCCAACTACAGAAACGACACCAAATATAAATACATATAAAAAAGTTTGCACCTGCTCCATCGCCCGGTCAGACCTTTCCCAGACGGTTTCACGCCTGTGAGGGCCCCACATCCCGTCGTAAAGTGCCCCAGCGGACCGCTTTAGCACCTCGTCTTCGACCTGGAAAATTCCGCGGTCGAAGTCTTCGTCGGATCGGTCAAAGACTTCGAAGTGCCTGCATCCCTCATGGGACAGGGCATTCGCGGCGCCTTCACTGGTGATGAGCGAGGCGAAGGACATGACACCCATCACAATCGCCGGAAGTAGCTCCAGTTCCTCCTGCAGCCATCCGAGAAAGCGGAGGCCCACCTCCTCACCGGACACATCAAAGGGGGCAGTACGCGCACCAAGCTGCCGATATGCGTCCACGAGCAACGCGTGTGCTCAGTCGACCCCGTGCGGGTAGAGGCCTCCGCTTTGTCCAGATAGCCACGGAGGCTCCCGTGGCTCAACTCCGCCTCAGCAGCACGTTGGAGAGCGAGGCTGGCCTCGGCACGCGCGAGTTTGGCCTCGTCACGCGCAGCCTGGGCCTCCGCGTAGGCCCTGTCCGCATCCTCCTTCTCCACCGCCAGCCGCGGCCGAGGTCCTCTTTTTTGGCCTCCGCAGCCGACAGCTTCTCCATCAGGTTGCGGCTTTTGTTTTCCGCGACCGATTTGTCTCGCACAGTCTCAGTGTGCTGCGTCCGGAGGCGCTCAGTCCTCCCTCGAGTCGTCACCTTTCGGCAGTGAACTCTGAGGTCAGGGCCCCCGATGCAATGTGCTCGGCGAAGGCGGCCGCCTGTCATAAAAACTGTCAAATTAGAAGTCATAACATAAGAGCAATCTGCCGAAGTCAAGGACTACTCACATGCTTCAGCTGCTGTGCAACTAAGCCAGCCATGTCCATAGCGGCGGCGGTCGAAGCAATTTCGCCGCTGGCGCAAAACCTGGACCATGGGTCCTGCGAAGACCCCTTCGCCCCAATCGCCACGGCCACCGACACAAGCGCCACCGACGCCGGGACAACAGCCAGTTGCCCAGCCTCCGACCCTGCACCACTGTCACGTTAGACACCCAGACCCCGTCATAAAAAAAACTCACCGATAGGTCCCCACCCTGTATGGGCATCAAACATCGCGACCCCGCTCATAAGATAGTCGTCCACGGAAATATTCATGGAGACCTCGGCCCCACCCACTTCCGTCTTAGCAGCACGCGGCGGGGATGGAGGCCTTCGCTCCTATGTGGGCATGATAGGGAGCGTCTTGCTAGGGCCGGGGGCAGCAGACTTTGCGCCTAGCGGTGGCTTGTTAGAGCCGAGGGTGGCAGACTTCGCGCTCCCCGCGCCATCTTGACCTCGCGGCGCGGGTCCCCGACCCTCGCGAACGCACGACGTTTCCATGACGCGTCTTGGCGATCCTTCTCCATCACTACCGATGCAACAGCAACAACATTCCGTCCGTAAGGAAAAATCTTCATCTCACGAGATAATCGAGACGTACACATGTCCTCGCCAGCCGCCCGAGGGATCGGAACATTCCTAGGCCAATGACCCCCGGTAACCTTCAGCATTCACGTGAAAGATTCCCGGAGCTCGGGCAAAGACATCGTCTCCCCGGGAGTCGCGCAAGTTTCCAATAAATCCACAGCAAAACGATCGGAAGCCCCCAACCCCTCAGCTGTTGTACCTAATTTCCTCTTCTTGGCGGCCGCAGCTGGCACTTCTCCCCGTGAAGGCCCTTCGTCAACCACTGCCACCACCCTTTTTCCTCGGCGGTCAGCAACATCGGCATCGTCGTCCCCCGGGTATCCAGCATATGGTAGACGGTTCAACTCAAAAACACGGTTCAACAGAACATTCGAACCGCGGATATCCCAACTCCGCAGAGTCTCAGTCTTTGGCACATATTGCCCTACAATCTTCGCAGCCTTGGTCTCCACTTCGCGCACGAACGCCGCCGGGTTCTGACCTCGTAAATCCACAACGAAGGCAGGACTTCGTACCAACCAATCGCCCAGGGTCGGCATCCGGCGAGAGCACATTTCGCCTAGTACCTAGCCGTGTGCCAAGGGCCACACACCATATCCGATAAATTTCTCAACCAAATCGCGCCCGCTACTCAGGCGGGTAGCGTACCGAAGGGCCCCTTCGTCCTCTTCATCCTCCGTCACCTCGAATCGAGGGAATGCCACATAACAGTGAGAGCATAGAATGGCCGGAGGGAGCCCAGGCAGATCTTCGACTTCACCACAAGACTCATAAAACCAAAAATCCCACCAGTTGCCCCACTTGTTCCTGGCACATCTCCACCACTTCCGCTGAAGTCTTTCCAGTCCTCGGCGTGAAGGTGCACGATCCAAATTGTGCATTCTTATTTCCTATTTTCCTTTTTTTGCTAGTGCAGGCAATAATTATTGGCGATGACTTCCACAGACGGTTACCCGCCATAAGAAGCAACCGCCCAAACATACTTCACCAGCGCAACCACGACGTTAGGCGTCAACTAGTGGACCTGCACTTCGAACCTCCGCAAAACCTCCGCCACGAAGCGATGCGCCGGGAGACGAAGGCCGGCGATGAAAAAGGCCTTAAACACAACCAATTCGCCCTTAGGCTCAGGGATCTCCTCTGTGCCCAGAACCAGCCCGACACCGTCACCAAAGTATCCAAGTCGCTGCATCTCCAGCACGCGGACCGAGGAAATCCTTGAAGTGCCGAACTGCATGGTGTGGCCCGGCTGCAACTCCATCACTGCCAAATCACTCAACGTATCCTCGGACGATGGGACGGCTGATGACGCACTCGCAGCAGACGAGGAAGAAGACATTGCTACGTACCGTCGGCGACGGCGCGCGGTCTGCTTGACACGGGCCAAATTTCCGAAGCGGGAGAGCAAGGAGGGCAGGCGAGCGGTTTGCAAAAGCTAGGGTTTTCTACAGCGCAAAACAAGAGCAGGAAACAGAGCCGACCGCAGTCGACTTTTTATAGGCACGACGCGATGCCTCGGGAAACACACGGTCCAACAGTAACACGTCCATCAACGGTCACATTTCAAAAAACCCCCGCGGGACCAATTCGAGCGAGGGCAGCATCTTCACCATCTAGCGGCAGTCTTCGACACCAGCTGACTTGGTCGAACTGGCCCCTCAGAGGGCAAATGTTGGGGCGAAGGCGAACATGCTACCCTTCACTCTATGACTTCGCCTGCCCATTGCGCAGATGGTCACATCCACAACGCGTCGCAAGGCAGGCCGAAGGCGCCGACTGGACGGAGACCTGCGCGGTCCCCTTCGCGGACGGGTTGCACGACGATGGCTCTGTCGAAGTCTACGGGTCTCCCACGTCGTCGCCGCCCCAGGAGGCCCATGTGGGATTCGGCCCATGGTAATGGGCCCCACAAAGATAAGCGCGTTAAGGGTCGTGTCTGTAATAGCCTTACTGTAATGACTGCATGTAACCTCTCCTTGTGGCAGTATTCTGGGGATAAACCGGGTACTCGAGGGCATAAACGTCTTTGACAAGGGACAAACAGCCGCTCGAGTGCCTATAAATACCCCTGTACAGTGCCCGCAACAATAATGAGAAAAGCTTTTGGCATTCCTTACTAAACCTTGTAAACACACCTCCCGTTCCCCATTGGATTAACCTACCTGGACGGAAAGGTTCCCAACATTTGGCGCTGCCCGGACGGAAAGGTTCCAACACACCCCCTCACTTTATAGCAATAGTTTTTCTATTTAATGTGTCGCGATCTGTAAAGTTGAAAGGTTTAATATCTGGTTATGTAATTTTTTTGGATTTAGGAGTAAATTTGGATGAGACCTGAAGCCCAACATTTTGTATTACAAAAATTTTTAATTAGATGTACGCTAGACGAAATGTCCTAAGTTTCAGGTGCAACACTAAGTTTCAATCGAGCTAGAGCAAAGTTATGAAATCTATAGTGCAAAGTTTATTATACATACCAAATATTTTAATTCTTTATCTTATTTTTTAGGATTCAGGGTATTAATGACAACATTATTACTAAAAACAGAAGCTGCATATCCTTTCTATCAGCTATCTGCAAAGACATATGTATATATCTTAATAATGAGATGGACTATATTCTATTTATTTCTGGTGAATTGATATAACTTTGAATATTTTTATGGACTATTTTTATTTATTTTTTTCTGTACAAAACTGTTAGTATAAGTTTTCAAAATACTGTTTTTCAATGTATATTAGATATGAAATCATATCTTATATTTCATCTTCCACATACCTAATACTCCGAAAGACAAAACCAGTATAACTCAATGGCCAATAGCAATGGTCTTGAAACTTGATAGAAAAAAATATAAAAGCGTGTTTGGTTTCAAGAATAAGAATAATGTAGTCCATCATCTTCTCGCTTATTACTTTTTATTTGGTTTGTGAAATTAAATAAGTTGATTTATAAACATTTTATTTTTTATAGGCTAATAATTAGTAATAATATTAAGAATGATTTTATTCCACCAAATTTATGAAATAGACTCATGATAGACCACCTTATCTAGAATGAATTAATTCTTAAAATCAAACACCC
The DNA here is from genome assembly GCF_902167145.1 of Zea mays. Taxonomy (NCBI): domain Eukaryota; kingdom Viridiplantae; phylum Streptophyta; class Magnoliopsida; order Poales; family Poaceae; genus Zea; species Zea mays. Next base: position 100,487,180 of record NC_050097.1, read on the forward strand.
ACTAAAATAACCAATAAAAGCAGTTCGTAAAACTAGAGACAAGAACGGAGACAGAAAAAAGGATTTTCGGTCCATATAAAATATGTGCCCCCTTGTTTATCCGCGCTTTACTAAGGTCAATAGATGGTTCATATGATTATGTAAAATATTTTTTTACACTATAGACTGTATTATTAACATAGTTGAGTTTAAAAATATAAAATGAGATAAGTAAGACCCATGGAGATAGCCTTAGTGCGCACAAGGGTACTAGTGGTTAAGGTGCGCGCATTAGAATATGTTTCTGACACTTTCAATAGTGGAAAATTAATTTAAGTCTAAAATCCGTTATCAAGCAGCTCTATCGTGAATCTAAGGCCCTGTTTATTTCAGATTATAATCTCTCTAGATTATATAATCCAGAGCAAACAATTCAATAGTTAAACAAACACATAGATTATAAGTTCAGATTATATAATCTAAACTTCAGATTATGATAATCTCATAATCTCCTCAAGACTAGCTTATTTGAAATTATTTTGGCAAAAGACCTACTACCCATGATAATGTAAATAGAAATTACAATATATGCCATCTTTTTTTTCTCACCTCAAATAAACAATAAGAGTATTGTTGTCTTTGTGAATAATCTACATTTGTATAATCTAAACTACCAAACAACTACATATAGATTATAATATATCTAGATTATAATCTGGATTATATAATTTAGATTATAATCCAGATTATATAATCTATAAGCTGAAACAAACAGGCCTTAAATCCACCATAAAACCGTTTGCTTCAGTTAAAATACTCTTTTTTTCTCATGTATAGGCCTCACATATCAATGGCTGATCTATTTTTGTTTCTTTAGGAAAAAAACGTCAAACACGTGGGGGTACGGCCGTAAGCGAAGGGCGCGGCCGCTGAGGCAGGTCCGTTCGGGACTTCGGGATGGGCAATGCGATGCGCGGTTGGAGGGGCGTGACTGTTGGCGCCATAGGGAGGGAGATGACAAGCCGTAGTTGAAGAAAGCCGAGTGACAACAGACGAGGAAGCGATGGAAAAACGAACCATATAGAAACAAACAGAAATAAGAAAGAAAGAATGAGAAAGCCCATTTTTATCTAATGGTAGCGGTGGTTATTTTTTATCACTCTAAAACTAAGTTGATGAAATACATCTTGAGAAGCTTTACCAAAATGATAAATCTGGTCCTTAGATTCAACAAGCTCCCATTTGATTGAAAACACAACTCTTCCTACGATGTGAGGCTGACAAAATGAAAAACATAGAAGACAGTTAGTAGAAGTTCATTTTTAGGGCTCCAGCTCCTGTTATATTTTGAGTAGTTCCTTCCCTTTTCTAAGAAGAGGCCATTAAAGAATCTCTTTTTTTGGTAGATTTTTTCAAGGAGCTATGAGAGAAACTCTACCAAGGAGTCTAATTTGATAAATTTATATTTCGTAAACTGTTTGATTAACTTTTGGTAAAGTAGAGATTGTTTTTGACGAATCTTTTAACTCTCAAACTACGTCACTAATCCCAAAGATTGTCTCGTGCTTCTGGTCTCCATTCATTAATACATGATGCGTATCTAATTCATGGAAGACGCCAGAAATTAAACAAGAAAAGTTGCCATGCAGTGTCAGCATTACGAGTGCTCGTACTCGTACTATCTACAATATCGACCAGATTTGGCTTAACCTATATACTCCAACTCTACCAAGTACTATGCTGCTAGGTCGGTCGGCGATAATAAACAGTTCAAGGAAAGCGGAAAGCCAACAACAGCACTCACCTTGCCCTGCCCGCCGCGCGCGCTCCACCCGCCGGTGCCGATGGCGCTGCGGAAGTTGGCCCACTCGTCCATGTTGGCCTTCCCGAGCACGACGGCGCCCGCGCGGCGTAGCCTGGTCACCACGCCAGCATCACGCCTGACCACCGACCCCAGCAGCGCCAGGGACCCGGCCGTCGTGTTGAGCACATCGCGGGTCCCGATGTTGTCCTTGAGCAGCACGGGCACGCCGTGCAGCCCGCCGACCCGACCGTCACCGGACGACCGCCGCTCGGCGTCTGCCCGCGCCGCCTGCCTGAGCGCGTCCGGGTTGACCTCGATGACGGCGTGCAGCAGCGGGTTGAGGCGGCTGATCTGGCCCAGGTAGTGCTGGACGAGTGCCATCGACGTCAGGCTGCCGTTCTTGAACCCCAGGTGGATGGCGTCCAGGGTGGCCTCCTGGAACTCGAAGCTGCGGCAGGTGCCGGCGGTGAGCGCGAGGACGGCCGCGAGCAGGAGCAGCCGTAGCCGGGCCATGCTCTCACTGTTGAGTACTCTGCTGGCGAGCACGATAAATGACTCGTCACCCTTGTATAGAATTCTGTTTCTGTTTTTACGTTCTTCCATTTGGCAGGCCATGAACGTTGAACATATTCTATGAGAATGTTAGATTCCTTGTAGCAAAAACGTTGATCCCTCTCACGAACTTCCAAAATCTGGTAGTGGCTGGTACCCCTTATTTCCGTATCACAATCGCTTAAAACATGGTTACCAATACCACAACAAACTTTCTATTAATTTTTGGATGGAATAACACCAACAGGCTTTTAAGAGTTATTCCCCAGTGTTGGGTACTTGTTATCAAATGTTATGAGTTAAAAATAAGACAACACAAAATATTAATAATTAAGTATCTTTATCCTTCGAAGCATTATCTCCCTTAGTAAATAATGATCTTCGGACGAAGGTTATGCAAGATGTACCTTCATCATCTCAGTATATAATTATGAAAGTAGAAGCTATGAAACATGAAAAATAACATGAATAATCTTATGACATCATTAGAATATTTTTATTATATCATCATGAATAAACATGAATAATATCGAATTGCATTTATACCTTCGGCTTGACAGAATGTAAAAATCCAGGCGTGATTGCGAGTGAATACCACTAGTAGAAAAGAGCTCTAAGGTGGCAGCACACAGAAATTTATACTGCCGGTTTCAGTTACAGCACGCCAGTGAAAAAAACAGGCGGGCCCGCCTTAACGAACCGGCAGTATAAATATATATACACTGATGGTTCACTTAACAGAATTGTCAGTGCAAAAGATGCATTTACACTGGCGGCTATATTAAGTAAACCGCCAGTGGAAATATCATATACACTGGCGGCTGCATAAAATGCACCGTCAATGTAAAGGATATATATACACTAGCGGCTGTATAAAGTACGCCGCTAGTGGAAATATCATATACACTAGCGGCTGTATAAAGTGCACCGTCAGTGTAAAGGATATATATACACTGGCGGCTATATAAAGGACACCGCCAGTGGAAATATCATATACACTGGCGGCTGTATAAAGTACATTGTTAGTGGAAAAGATGTATATACACTGGCGGTTGTATAAAGTACGCCGCCAGTGGAAATATCATATACACTTGCGGCTGTATAAAGTGCACCGTCCGTGTAAAGGATATATATAAACTGGCGGCTGTATAAAGTACGTCGCCAGTGGAAATATCATATACACTAGCGGCTGTATAAAGTACACCGTCAGTGTAAAGTATGTATATACACTGACATTCACTTATTGAAATCGTCAATACATTGCATGAATAATCGGTACCAGAGAGGATTCCGTACCCCAATACATTGCGTGATTACTCAGTGATCGGTACCCCAATACATTGCATCAATACCAGAGAGGTGATCAATACATCTGAGATAAACAATATATCACTAACTACTTCATTACATCTAACTACTTCATTACATACATTACATCATTGATATTCCATCAGCGATCCAATCTCTCAATAATGTCATTTTTATACTTGCATTTACATTCAGCCAATCTGACACATCGTAATCAGCTTGGCCATGCGAACTACTCCCTGATCCTCCTATGTGGCCTCGGTCCAACAAATAGTTATGCAAAGCAAAACAAGCAATTATAATCTTCACTTGCATGCTTCTTTCGTAAAATGGGAGTCCTCGTAGCACATGCCACCTTGATTTGAGTAGTCCAAAAGCCCGTTCAACTACATTACGTAGACTCGAGTGGTGGAAATTAAACTGTTCCTGCCTCTCTACTCCCGTTTGATTAAAATCTTCTACGTGATGTCTCTGATTCCGATATGGTGGCAAGTAACCTTCGCGAATTGAGTAACTCGCATCCACTAGATAATACCTCCCTGTATAAACAAATAAATCCAGAAAAAGATTTACTACATCGTAATGCATGTATGCAATAGCGCCAACATAACATGCATGATGCATACCACCATACCTGCTGGTGGGTGTGGATAGTTCGCTTCTCTCATACAACTCCTGAGCACTGCCATGTCATGGCAAGAACCAGGTAACCCAGCACCTACAAAAGTGAACCGCATATCCATGTCCACTATAGCTAATTCATTGTAGCTAGGCCACCCTTTTTCTATTTATGTGTTCAAGCCTCGACTCATGACATACATGAGCTGGAATGTGTGTGCCATCTAAGGCTCCTATGCACCCATCAAAGAAAGGGGCATAAGGTCTAAGCTTGTTATGCACTTTAGAAAATGTTGGATCCTTTGGACATATAGTGTTTTGTGCAAAACTATACAGTGCATCTGCCACCATAGCCATTTTTCTATGGATGGTATCCAAAGACCTTTCAAATCTGTCTCTAATTTGTCGTGTTGCTTGTTGTGTCCCACATGCCCATAAGAACATCCTAATGCTTCACATGACTCCACCTCTTGTGTTGACCTTAACCCATGATACCTCACTAAAGTATCATGCAATTCTCTAAAAGAATTTGGAGTCATACGAAAATTGTCGTGACACCTCCTGAAGTCCCTCATATTAAGTTCCACTCATCGTTGTCCTGTCACGTGCGGCAATGGAGTATGAAGATTGATCATAGGAGTAAGAGTATACGAACTAGAAGCGAAAGCAGCTAGAACCGCCGCTGCACCAGCTTGTTGGAATATGTTGGAGCTATGATCACTTGACGTGTCGCTATGGCTGGAGTCTTCTACACTACTCATCTCAGAGTTGCCTACATTTAACAGAAATGCAATACTCACCAATTTGATTATAGACCATTCAAAACAGAAATACAATACTTAACATATAATGTTATAAAACTAAAGTGCACAAGCACATAAATTAAATTGAACTACAATATGTCCGCAAACATCAAATAATACCAGAGTGATTACAACACACACATTCAAAACTAGACGGGAAAACTTAACAGTGTATCAAAGCATTATTACAACACCACACAGACAAGCTACTTGTTATTAATATGATTCCATTGGGACCTAATCCAATGGAGTCGTCCCTCTTTGCTTGTCAGTTGAAGAAAAAACTTCCTATTTATATCGTTTTTGCAAAGAATATTTGCCATGCAGTACAAATCAGAGTCTTCTTCAAGTCCATCTTCCTTTAAGAGTCGCACAACTTCTTTGTTTCCATGATTAAGAGTCTTCTTCAAGTCCAGCTAGTTTCTGATGCTAATGCAATCAGAAATATTAGCAATGTGATCTTCCAAACTCATCCTTTTCGCCTTAGGGGGGCTATCCACTGTGGCTTCTCTGATCCTTTTGGACGAGCAACCCACACCGTCATCAGGAGTACCGTGGCTGCCATAGCTTCGCAAGGGTTCACGGACACCTCCAACACTAATCAAATTGCCCCTATCGTGTGTGGTTCGACCAAACAAAGTGTAAATCTCATCAAGAAAGGGTGGTGGTTTTCCTCGACTGCCCTGAGGACTAGGATCCTGTGTTTGAACATAGTGCAGATTTAGTATTGGTCCATAAAAAAACTTGTAATCAATTCATGAACAATGTACCCCTTCCTGGGTCCCCCAGTACGAATCATCTGCTGCTATATCACCAGTCCTTGGTTCAAGGCCAAGCCCAGTATGGTTCTACAAGTATTGCCAATGTTGGAAAGACCTTCGGAGCAAGTTCAATTTGTTTTGCAGTTTTTTGTTATCATAATGAAGACCAGTCTGCTCTCTGAAGCTGCGATACACTTGTTGCCATCCATATTTTAGTTAAGCCCATGCTATTGAAGTTATTAAGGTCCTTCTGATTGATGCATAGGTCAATGAATATTTTAGTTGTCATCGGATCCCAACTGGCACAGTCCGACGAACTCATCTGTGGGCAAGTTGCACATGCACGTAACTATTTGGAACAGAGGACATGTAGTAAAAGAAACAAGAACTTGCCATGGTCAAAGAAACAAGATAAGAACTTGTTGTAGGTCAATGAATACAAAGGCGCATTTAACAATTTCTGAAACAGAGGACATAAGAAACAAGATAAGTTATGCACAAAAGAACTTACCGTGGAAGTGGTTTTGGCACGCTTCTTGCGTAGGTTGTACTGAACAGGTGCAGTTCTCTTGTCACGCGCCGGTTTGTCCGGGGAACAAGAATCAGTGAATGAATGTGCCAGATTGGGCAAACTTATGCAGGAACTGCGCCGAAAAAGAAGAGTGATTTAATGCATTAAAATGGAGGCACGAGGGCAGATAGCAACAGTAAAATGGAGAGCAGTTCACCTAGATCTGGTGTCTGGCACGCGGTGTGGCGGTGTGCAGAGTCGACGGCCGAGCCCACCGACTACTTCACTTTGGCTAGGACGACGGAGGGAGGGCGGATCCGGCAACGACTATCAAGAGGATGAGTGTGTTGCATCCGTGTCTAAGGGCAAGAAGCGAAAGAAAGCCTAAAAGAAGACTTCAAAATCCACGGGCAAAGAAAAGGAAGTAGACTATTATGCGCTCAAAAAGATTCCTGCTTTGGTGATGTGGTACCTCCCCGTCGTCGATCGATTGAGATGTTTGTTCGCTAACCCCGAGGATGCCAAACTTATGAGCTGGCATGCTTCTGATGAGCACAAAAATGATGGGAAGCTTCGACATCCAGCCGATGGGAAGCAGTGGCAAGATTTCAATGACAAACATCGAGACTTTGCCGATGAACCAAGAAATGTTAGGTTCGCACTGAGTACCGATGGAATGAATCCATTTGCTGAGAGGAGCAGTAAGCATAGCACATGGTCGGTGATCCTCACCATATACAACCTTCCTCCATGGTTGATGCAGAAATGAAAGTACATTTTGTTAACCATTCTTATTTCTGGACCTACACAACCTGGAGTTGATATGGATGTATTTTTGGAGCCCTTAATGGAGGATATGAAAATACTGTGGGAAACAGGTGTTCAAATGTTGGATGAGTATCGTAAAGATTCGTTCACACTAAGAGCAATTATTTTTGTTACGATCAACGATTACCCTGCTCTCTTCACATTATCAGGCCAGTTCAAGGGAAAGGTTGGTTGCACGGTATGTATTGATGAAACTGCTTACGTGTCCCTTGCTGCATCTAAGAAGATAGTGTACATGAGGCACATACGCCTTTTATTGGAAGGACACAGGTACCGCATGCGAAAGATGGATAAGTACTTCGACAATAATGGTGAACTGTATTCTACTCATCCATCGGGTAACAATAGAGGTCATAGAGTTTTTGAAATAGTCAAGAATATCAACTTTGTTTTCGGGAAGAAGACAAAAGATGGGAAAACAAGGAAGGATGCCTGTTGGAACTTGCTCTCCGGTGCAAGTTGATCCAACGGGGGAGTGTAGCAACGCAAACAGGGTTTTTGCACGAGATGGCAATAGCTCTGTTAATCTAGCCTCTCAAGGGCACTGTGCGGGGGTATTTATAGGTATCTGTGTGCCCAGCGTCCTGTGTTAAGGACGCATGTGCCCTCAGACACCTAGGTTATCCCCGGAATATTCCCATAAAGTGGGGTTACAGACCGTAATTACAGGGATGCCTTTACAAATTAGGCCCGTAATACGCAGCGGCCACGCAGGGCCTGCTACAATGGGCCGGATCACACGTGGGCCTCCATGCTGGACGAGGTCGCAAGATGAGACGACCTCGTCACAGGCCTTCGTCCGGTGACGTATGGGACGAAGGGTTAGTCTGCCCGTTGTCTTGTCTCCGTTGGTGCAGCGAGGACGGCGAAGGCATCAAGCGAAGGGTGGCGTCTTCGCCTTCGCCCCAACATTTGCCCTCCGAGGGACCAGTTCGACTAAGTCATCTGGTGCTGAAGACGTCGCTAGATGGCGGAGATGCTGCCCTCTCTCGAAGTGGTTCCGCGGGGGTTTTTGACATGACCATTGATTGACGCCGTACTGTAGGATTGCGGGTTTCCCGAAGCGCCGCGCCCAGTGTATAAAAGGGGGCGGTGGGCGGCGCGTTTTGAACTTTATCCTTCCGCGCACCGCAAAAACCCTAACTGCCTTCTGAAACCGCTCGCTGCTCGTCTGCCCTCCTTGCTCTTGCTCGTCGGAGATCTGGCCCGTGTGAAGCAGACCGCCCGCCGCCGCCGACGGTACGTAGCGATGCCGTCCTCTTCTTCTTCTGCTGCCGCTACGCCACCGGCCGACGCGTCGTCTGAGGAGACACTAAGCACCGTGGCGGCGGAGGAGTTGCGCGCCGGCGACACAGTGGATTTCGGCGTATCGCGGATGTCCTCGATTCGCGTGCAAGACATGCAGCAGCTTGGTTATTTTGGCGGCGGAGTGGCACGTGTCCCGGGGGCGGAGGAGGTCCCCGAGCCAGAAGGTGAGTTGGTTGTCTTCGAGGCGTTCTTCGCCGCTGGTCTTCGTCTGCCCGCGCATCGATTCGTGGGAGAAGTCCTACGCAGATTCAACGTCCAGGTCCACCAGCTGACGCCGAATGCCGTGGTGGCCCTGTCAAAATATGTATGGGCAACGACTTCGTACAGCGGGCAGCCATCGGTCGAAGTCTTCGTGAAGTATTATTGTCTGCATTGGCAGAAAAGGATGATCGGAGATAAGATTGCCCAATTTGGGTCCTGTACATTTACGCCGAAGACCGGCAAGACTTCGATGGAAGTCGTTGAGTTGGTTCCTTGCGCCCGCAATAAATGGGGCAACTGGTGGGAGTTTTGGTTCTACGTTGCGGAGGGCACAGTCAAAGACCATCCGGGGCTCCTCGTGGCCCAGATGTGCTCGCATTATTACTCAGCATACCCGCAGTTTGAAGTGGCGGAGGAGGATGCAGACGAAGGATCTCTCCGATGCGCGGCCAGCCTGAGTAGCGGGCGGGATCTAGTTGAGGAATTTGTTGCGTATGGGGTGTGGCCCTTGGCGCATGGCTGGGCGCTGGGTGAAGTATGCCCTCGCCAGATGCCTTCCCGTGGTGGGATGCTGGTGCGAAGTCCCGCCTTCGCGCTGGATTTGCATAGCCGCGATCCCACCGCATTCGTGCGTGAGGCAGAGGATGGGGCGGTGCGGATTGTTGGTCGGTACGTGCCAAGGACGGAAGGCCAGCGTAGTTGGGATATTCGCGGGTCCAACGATCGCTTGAACAGGGTCTTCGAGTTGAACCGTCTACCGTATGGCGGTTATCCCAGGCAGGACGATGTCGACCGTCGCGGGAAGAAACCGGCGGCGGAGACCGGAGACGACCCTGCACCGGCGGCCGCCCCATCCTCTAAGAAGAGGAAGCTAGGTACTGCTATAGGAGGACTGGGGGTCTCCGATAGCTTTGCTATGGAGTTGATGGGGACATGCGCGGCCCCCGGGGGAAGGATGTCTTCGCCCGAGCTCCAGGAGTCTTCGGCACGGATGCTGAAGGTTACCGGGGGTTGGTGGCCTAAGAACGTTCCGATCCCCCGTGCGGCCGGCGAAGACTTTTTTACATCTCGCATGGTTTGTGACTTCAGAGTGTTTCCTTATGGACGGAATATTGCTGTTGTTGTGTCGGCAGTGATGGATAAGGATCGTCAGGAGGCTGCGCAAAAGCGTCGGGCGGTCGTCAGGCTGCCCGAGGCTAGGCCGAAGAGGGCGCGGGGGACCGCGAAGGCTGCCGCCCCCGACGGTAGCCAGCCGACGCTGGCGGCAAAGTCGGCCGGCCCTGGGTCCAGCAAGGTGCCGGATGTCGTGAAGGCAGCTGGCGCCGGCGGAGCCAAGTCTACCTCGACCGAAGCCGCGAAGGCTCGAGAATTGCCTCCACCGGGAAAGCGCATTGCCGATTTCGGCACTGATATTAGCGTGGATGATTATCTGACTGGTAAGTCGTTGGCCCGTTTTTTTTACTGTTGATGCATCGCAGGATCGGGCGAGGGGCAACTGGTTGGTGTTCCGCCTGCGGTGGCGACAACGGTGTCTGCCACAGTGCCTGTGGCGAAGGGTGGCGCTCTCAGCGCTGGCGGTGAGATTTCGGCGCTCGCTGCCGTCAAGGACGAGGCAGGCGCTGTGTCCCGCCGGCTGAAGGAGGCGTCGCAGCGGATAAGTCAGGTAAGTTGAGCTGGACTTCGGTTTTTACCGGCTTCGTTGGGATTGCTGTCTTATGTGTGTCTTTTAGGCGGCTGACTTCGCTTACCGCGTGGCGTCGAGGGCCCTCACGGCAGTTGTGTCTGCCGAAGTCGAGAGACTTCGGGCGCAACATACTGAGGCCGTCCGGGAAAAGTCGGCCACCGATAGCAAGTGCCGCAAACTGGCGGAGAAGGTGGCCATGCTGGAGGGCGAGAGGACTGAGCTCCGGCGCCAAGGCGCAGTCTGCGCAGGCGGAGGCCAATCTGGCGCGGGTGGAGGGTAGCCTCGCCAGGCAACGCGCCGAGGAATGGGAGGAGCGATTCAACGCTCTGCAGGCCCGCGTGGAGTGGGCTAAGGCTTCGACGCGCTCAGAGGTTGAGCGGACGCGCAAGCAACTTATGGACTCATACCACGAGCTGGGCGCGCGAACCGCTGACTTCGAAGTGTCTAACCTAGAGTCAGGCCTTCGTTGCCTCGAGTGGCTGCAAGAGGAGTTGCTGGCGCTCCCGACCATTGTGGAGGGATTTATGTCCTATGCCTCCCTGGTCACCTGCGAGGGGGCGATGAACGCGCTGTCCCACGAAGGGTGCCGTCACTACGAGGTCTTCGACCGATCTGATGAGGATTTCGAACGCGAGATTTACAAGGTTGAGGACCCTATGGTGAAGGAGTCCACGGGAGCCCTCTTTGACCGGATGTGGGGCCCCCACGGTCGGGAGGTGGTCAGGGAGCGGTCCGACACGGCGAGGGGTCAGGTAATGTTTGATTTTTGTCTGGTGTTGTTGAATGTGGGTTATATGTGGGCTTGCTGAATCTGTGTGCTGTGTTTCAGGCGGCGCGTGACGAGAAGGTGGATGACTTCGGGGCTTTGAACAGCGCGCGGCCTGAGGCGGAGTCGTACCCGGTGGCGGTTGGGCCCGAGGTCGCTCCGGTGCCGCCCCCAGAAACCGTCGAAGGCGCCCCTGATGCCCCCGCAGCCCCTGCGGCCGGCGGTGGCTCGTCGCCAACTGCTGCGCCGAGGGCTGAGGATCCTGTGAAGACGGCGGCGGAGCCGGCAGCGGAGGATCCCGCGGCGGCTGGGTCTTTTGTTGGGGCGAAGGCAAAGACGCCACCCTTCGCTCGAAGCCTTCGCTGCAGCCGCTGGTCTGACAGAGACAAAACAGGCAGGGACACCCTTCGCTTGATCGGCACCAGACGAAGACCGGCGACGACGTCATCCCACAGTGCGGCCTCGTCCAGCTCAGAGGCCCACGTGCGATCCGGCCCATCGTAACGGGCCCTGCGTGGCCGCCGCGCGTTACGGGCCTAATTTGTAAAGGCATCCCTGTAATTACAGTCTGTAACCCCGCTTTATGGGAATATTCTGGGGATAACCTAGGTAGCTGAGGGCACATGCGTCCTTAGCACAAGGCGCTGGGCGCTCAGGTACCTATAAATACCCCCGCACAGTGCCCATGGGAGGCCATATTAACAGAGCTATTGCCTCCTAGCACGTAACCCTGTTGTCATCACTGTTCACCCTTGTTGGCCTCCTCGCGACTGAGAGCGAGTACCAACATTTGGCGCCCACCGTTCGTGCTACGAGAAAACCACCCGCGATGGCACCCAAGTGTAACACCCACTTTGTAGTTTGCTAAGAATAATACCAATAGAGAAACAATTTCTCTTTATGTGAGTTTGATCTTTATGCATCATCCCATGTGAACAACATATTCAAAAGCAAATAATTAATAAAAAGAATATATGCCATTAAAAATTTTGCATCATGCTGGTGTTTATATGATTGAGCATGCACTCATGGAAATAATGAGACAAGGAAATATATTAAAGCCCAAAAGTGGAATTTAAGAGCTAAAAGGAATCTTAGAATTTGAAGAAAAGAGGAGAAAAGTACTATATAAATATAAATAAAATATGATTAATCAAATATTTGTACTTGAGCATACTATATTATAAATTTATATCTTTGGTTAAGGAATAAACTTCACAACAGCACTTGAATTCAAAATTTAAAAAACATAAACTTAGGAAAGAAAAGAAAACAGAAAAAAACAAAAAGGAGAAAGAATAAAACCCTTACTGGGCCAACTTCCACCAAATCGGCCCATGTGGCCAATCACACCCGCGCAGCCCAATAACTTCCCCCTCGCGCTCGCGCTATTACGCTGCCCTGCGGGTCCCGCGCACTCACCCCACAACGCGAGATCTCCGCGTTTCGCTGAGTCGTGGGGCCTACACGCCAGGTCGCAGCTCTCACTCGGCCCTCCCAACCTTGCGCACCGTGACTGGTGTATGGGTCCCGCATGACAGGGCGTGGGGATACTGTGCATCTTCCTTGCGCCGTCGCATAACAACCCGCGTGCGAATCGCACGGTCCGCCGCGATAAGTCGGTAGCGGGCGCCGAGTTCCTGTGCATGTTCACCCGGAGTCCGCGCGCCTATAATACCCTGAAGGCCCTGCCACCGTTGCCTCAATCCTATCGCGAGAGCCAGCAGTGAGATACGAGGAAAAGCCAGTGAAGTTCGCGCCACCGCGTATCGGCACTGCTCCGTGGGTGGCGGTCGTCGCGTCGTAATTGCCTGTAAGTGTGTTACCAGCCTGTTAACCATTGCCCCCGCATCGTGTAGCATTCTTAGGATGAGGGTATTACACGCCTGGGCGCCGATTGGGGGGCGGTCACTGGCGGCGGCGCCGCCGTGGGGTGTGGGCGTCGAGGCTCTATTCTGCCTCGTGGGGAAGATGGTGCGGGCACCGTTAGATCTAGCAGGTGCGGCTCTGATTAGATAGAAGATACCCTTTCGCGTTGAGCCGATCTGGTCCGTTCAGTTGGATCGGACGGGTGGAAACCAATCTAGTGTAATAAAATCCTCCCCGTCACTTTTGAATCCAACGGTTCTCATTGCGTACCGCTTCGAGATCACGCCGATCTAATCCAGACCCTAGACCTGAGATCGGACGGCCAGAAAACATCTGTACCCCTTCGCGGGTACATTTTATAAAAGAGCCCCCGCAGAATCATAAAACCAACCCGCCGTCCTCACTCACTATTTATTGAGTCTAGGGAATCTTCTGCACTAGCCCCTGACCTATCCAGGAATTGGGGCCCAGTCCAGAGCACGTTTAAAATGTATAAATGAATTAGTAAATGTATTTTTAATACAAAAATAATTCCTAGAACTTAGTTAATTCATAGAAAATTCATTTTAGCTCCAAATTTAGCCATTCCAATTTCTAAAATTTTGTAATAATGTTCTCTATCATATAGTGGCTCTGTTTTGACATGAAAACAGTAAGAAAAATTATTTAACATTTAATCCTATTTTAATCACATTAAATCTTAGGAAATTCATAACTTGAATTCTATAACTCAAAATTTAGTGATTCCAGTTCCTATGGTTTCATTTTAATGTGTAGATTTTTACTGTATATTTCATTCATCTGTTTGGTGTGATGTTGATTTTGGCTATACTATGTATGTATTGTGTTGATGCGAGTAGACGAGCAACCCACTGTGGAACCTGAGCTTCAACAAGTAGAAGTAGCTGAGCAGGAGCTCATTGAAGGCAAGTTGTGCCCTTGATCACTTACTTTCCCAGCCATGTTCTTATTAATTTTAATGATCTGCATAGGATAATTTTGATGGGAGCCTTTATGTTACCCCAGTTTTGATTACCTCTATACCTTGTTCACCCCTGAAATATTTTTGGGTAGTACTTGCTATTGCTTTATGTGGATTGGGTATGGAGATACACTATTCATGATTATTCTGTTATTAACTTGTTATTATTATTGTTCATGTTAAGATCATTAAATTAATGGGAACATGGAGCGACCACCCGGGAAAACAGTGCTACCACAAGGGTATAATGGGACGCCCTTGGCTGACTAATTAGGAAAGCTAGTGGAAGACTACCTTACCCGAAAGGGGCAAGGGCAGTAGGGGAGAGGTCAGTGCGGGGAGGTCCCTGGTTGATTTTGCTGCGATGGCTGTCAGCCAGGAACCCTGTACTGGATCTTCCTATAAACTGTAGCGGGTTTTCGGAAGCTAGTGGAACTTTGTAAAGGCCTCGTAGTGGATCCCTAGCCATTCACCTCGGTAGTGTCTAAGGGCCTTGCAAACCCAGGCGACATGGGATACACGACTTGTGGGTAAAGATGCGCAACCTCTGCAGAGTGTAAAACTAGTATACTAGCCGTGCTCACGGTCATGAGCGGCTCGGACCCTCACATGATTAAATATGGAACTTAAATTCAATTTGACATTTGCATCGCATTTGGGATTATTTTACTATTACTTTTCTTTATTATTATTAAGGTTGGTATTTACTTATACTTAGTAATTGCTAATAAAATTTTGACCAACTTATAAAAGCAATGCTCAGCCTCAGCCTTTATTCCATTGATTAGCCTTACACTACATGAACTCCCACCTTTGGTGAGTTCATGCCACATTATTCCCCACGACTTGTTGAGCTATGAACGTATGTGAGCTCACTCTTGCTGTCTCACACCCCCCCCACAGGAGAAGAGCAGGTGGTCGAAGAGGAGCCGCCTAACACTGAGGAGTTCGATCTGATCTAGGTGGCGTGTCTCGGTCGACATTGGCGCCGACGATCCTTAGTTCGTTTTATATTTATCTTTATTTTGTAATAAGACTTCCGCTATGTAATAAATACTCTGATGTATTATGACATTTATCTCTATACACTCTGTTATTATATATGTTGTCTTCTTGGCGCATGTATGAGATGCACCCGGCTTTGTCCCTTTAAAACCGGGTGTTACAGAAGTGGTATCAGAGGAAATGTTGACTGTAGGACGAAACCTAGATAGAATGGACAAACCCTTACTTACTTATCTTATTCTGATTCATTCTATACTTACCTTACTCTGATTCTTTCTATACTCATCTTGATCCTGTCTCACCTTCTACTGTTCTACTCTGATCATTCTTACCTTTTCTACTCTTAGACAAGATGGATTTCACACCTTGGAATCCTACATTTATAACCTTTTTAAGAGATAGGAGACCTAAAAAAAGAAATTAAAAATTATTTTCTCTATTAAAAATGTTGGTTGATTGTTCTGCTGATCAATGCCTGATTTGCTTCTTTGATTGATTGAAATAGTATAGTTGGGCATCTTAGCATGTACCATCATAAGGTAATGTATTAGCTTTAGTGGATAACACACTAATCTACTTAGCTAATAAATCCCCGCAGTAACATTCATCGTAATTACGCACCTTGTCTATAATTCTTCCTTTCTTACCCTATATTTCTAACCCAGATGGGCTACCCCTATACTGTTAGAAGAGAGCAGTATAGACTTGATCCTTGGTATGTCATGGTTAAGAAAGGCAAAGACAGTTTATACATTGTGCTAAGGGAACCATAGAACTCACCAGTTCCAAAGGAGAAAGATTTGAAGTTGGAATTGCAATAACTACCACCATTAGACTAGCGACATTCTTAGTAGATGAGAAGTTTGTTGGTGTCAACATCCGTGTGGTTAGAGATTTTTCGGATGTCTTTCCAGAGGAGTTAACAGGGATGCCACCAGATAGGGAAGTTGAGTTTGTCATGGATCTCTTACCTGGGACTGCTCCTATTTCTAAACGGCTATATAGAATGTACGTAGAAGAACTAAAGGAACTTAAGAAGCAATTAACGGAATTACAAGAGGATGGATACACTCGTCTGAATTCTTCACCTTGTGGAGCACCGGTTCTATTTATATAGAAGAAAGATGGATCACAAAGGATGTGCGTGGACTATAGATCCCTTAATGATGTTACTGTGAAGAACAAGTATCCATTACCCCGCATTGAGGATTTATTTAATTGGATAAGGGATGCAAGAGCATTCTCAGAGATTGATCTCCGATCGGGTTACCATCAAATGAAGATTAGGCCATCAGATATTTCCAAGACGGATTTCTTGACCCGATATGGATTATATGAGTTAACTGTTATGTCATTTAGACTAACTAATGCACCAGCCTATTTTATGGATCTGAAGAATAAGGTGTTCATGATCTGGACAGATTCATCGTAGTATTCATCGATGATATTCTTATTTATTCCAAGAGTGATAGTGATCATGAGGAACATCTGAGATTGGTGCTACAAAAGCTGCGAGATAATCAACTCTACGCTAAGTTCAGTAAGTGCGAGTTTTGGATTGACGAGATGTCATTCCTTGGACATATCAATTCTAATGGAGGAATATCAGTGGATCCTGCTAAGGTTAAGGAGATAATGGAGTGGAGAGTGCCCAATACAGTTACTGAGATTCGGAGTTTCTTGGGACTCGCAGGATATTATCGGAGATTTATTGAAGGATTCTCTAAGATTGCCAAGCCTATGACCTCGCTTTTGGAGAAAGGGAAAGAATTCAAGTGGGATGAGAAATGCCAAGAGAGTTTTGATCAACTAAAGGAGAGATTGATGTCACCTCCAGTATTGATTATGCCAGATCTGCAGAAGGGATTTGACATTTACTGTGATGCATGTGGCCAAGGACTTGGATGTGTGCTTATGCAAGATGGTCATGTGATTGCTTATGCATCTCGTCAGTTGCGGAAGCATGAATTGAACTACCCCACCCATGACTTAGAGTTGGCTGCCGTTGTGCATGCACTTAAGATTTGGAGACACTACATTATGGGAACTAAGTGCCAAGTATACACGGACCATAAGAGTTTGAAGTATATATTCACTCAGAAGGATCTCAACCTTAGGCAACGCCGTTGGTTGGAGCTTATTAAGGATTATGATTTGGAGATTCACTATCACCCGGGCAAGGCAAATTTGGTTGCGGATGCCTTGAGTCGAAAGGAGCATGTTCATTCAGCTATTGTTGCCCAGCTACCCGATGAGATTGTTGGAGATTTCAGGAGACTTAACCTGGGGATAGTTGCTCACACTAAAGGAGTTATTATGGATGTGGAACCTACCTTGGAGCAAGAAATCCGCAGAAGGATAGATTGGTGATGCTAAAATACAAGAGATTAAGGATCTGATTACTGAAAGTTGAGGTTCGGAATTCATAGAGGATGAGCAAGGCACGATATGGTTCAAGAATCGGATCTGTGTTCCCGATATTGATAGTCTTCGGGAAACTATATTGAAGGAAGCACATGACTCAATTTATTCTATCCATCCTGGAAGCACCAAGATGTATCAGGATTTGAAGCAAAAGTATTGGTGGTATGGTTTGAAGAGAGATGTGGCTGCACATGTGGCTATGTGCGACGTGTGCCAAAGAGTTAAGGTTGAACACCAGAGGCCAGCTGGACTACTGCACCCACTAAAGATACCCGAGTGGAAATGGGAAGAGATTGGTATGGATTTTATTACTGGATTGCCTCGCACCCAGAAAGGATATGATGCTATATGGGTGATTGTGGATAGATTGACTAAAGTGGCTCACTTTATTCCTGTCAAGACTACTTATAAAGGTTCTCATCTAGCAGAGTTATATATGGCTCGGATTGTGTGTTTACATGGAGTACCAAAGAAGATCGTGTCTGATCGAGGTTCGCAGTTTACCTCAAGGTTTTGGAGAAGCTTTCATGAGAATATGAGTACAAAGTTGAATTTTAGTACGGCTTATCACCCTCAGACTGATGGACAGACTGAAAGAACTAATCAAGTATTGGAAGATATGTTGAGAGCATGTGCCCTTCAGCAGGGAGGAAGTTGGGATAAGAGTCTACCGTATGCTGAGTTCTCGTATAATAATAGTTACCAGGCCAGTCTGAAGATGTCACCTTTTGAAGCTTTATATGGAAGGAAGTGCAGAACTCCTTTGTATTGGGATCAGACTGGAGAGAGACAGTTCTTCGGGCCTGAATTGATTCAAGAAGCAGAAGAACAAGACCATATAATTCGAGAGAATTTGAGAGTGGCTCAAACCAGGCAAAAGAGTTATGCTGATAATAGAAGGAGGCCACTGGAATTTGAAGAAGGAGATTACGTGTACCTCAAGGTGTCACCACTGCGTGGAATGAGGAGATTCAAAGTTAAGGGCAAATTGTCCCCCGTTATATTGGACCATTTTTGATCTTTAGGCGAGTTGGGGAAATGGCATACCAACTCGAGTTACCTGCTAGTCTATCGGATGTGCATAATGTGTTTCACGTGTCTCAACTCAAGAAGTGTCTCCGTGTTCCCGAGGAACAACTACCCATGGATGAACTCAGTGTTCAAGGTGATTTGACTTACACGGAGTACCCGATCAAGATTTTGGATACTTTGACTCGGGTTACGAGAAATAAGGTGATAAAGATGTGCAAAGTTCAATGGAGCCACCACGGTGAAGATGAAGCAACTTGGGAAAGAGAAGAAGAGCTTCGCATAGATTTTCCCCACCTTTTCCCTCGTTCTTCTTAAATCTCGAGGACGAGATTATTTTTAAGGGGGGTAGGATTTGTAACACCCACTTTGTAGTTTGCTAAGAATAATACCAATAGAGAAACAATTTCTCTTTATGTGAGTTTGATCTTTATGCATCATCCCATGTGAACAACATATTCAAAAGCAAATAATTAATAAAAAGAATATATGCCATTAAAAATTTTGCATCATGCTGGTGTTTATATGATTGAGCATGCACTCATGGAAATAATGAGACAAGGAAATATATTAAAGCCCAAAAGTGGAATTTAAGAGCTAAAAGGAATCTTAGAATTTGAAGAAAAGAGGAGAAAAGTACTATATAAATATAAATAAAATATGATTAATCAAATATTTGTACTTGAGCATACTATATTATAAATTTATATCTTTGGTTAAGGAATAAACTTCACAACAGCACTTGAATTCAAAATTTAAAAAACATAAACTTAGGAAAGAAAAGAAAACAGAAAAAAACAAAAAGGAGAAAGAATAAAACCCTTACTGGGCCAACTTCCACCAAATCGGCCCATGTGGCCAATCACACCCGCGCAGCCCAATAACTTCCCCCTCGCGCTCGCGCTATTACGCTGCCCTGCGGGTCCCGCGCACTCACCCCACAACGCGAGATCTCCGCGTTTCGCTGAGTCGTGGGGCCTACACGCCAGGTCGCAGCTCTCACTCGGCCCTCCCAACCTTGCGCACCGTGACTGGTGTATGGGTCCCGCATGACAGGGCGTGGGGATACTGTGCATCTTCCTTGCGCCGTCGCATAACAACCCGCGTGCGAATCGCACGGTCCGCCGCGATAAGTCGGTAGCGGGCGCCGAGTTCCTGTGCATGTTCACCCGGAGTCCGCGCGCCTATAATACCCTGAAGGCCCTGCCACCGTTGCCTCAATCCTATCGCGAGAGCCAGCAGTGAGATACGAGGAAAAGCCAGTGAAGTTCGCGCCACCGCGTATCGGCACTGCTCCGTGGGTGGCGGTCGTCGCGTCGTAATTGCCTGTAAGTGTGTTACCAGCCTGTTAACCATTGCCCCCGCATCGTGTAGCATTCTTAGGATGAGGGTATTACACGCCTGGGCGCCGATTGGGGGGCGGTCACTGGCGGCGGCGCCGCCGTGGGGTGTGGGCGTCGAGGCTCTATTCTGCCTCGTGGGGAAGATGGTGCGGGCACCGTTAGATCTAGCAGGTGCGGCTCTGATTAGATAGAAGATACCCTTTCGCGTTGAGCCGATCTGGTCCGTTCAGTTGGATCGGACGGGTGGAAACCAATCTAGTGTAATAAAATCCTCCCCGTCACTTTTGAATCCAACGGTTCTCATTGCGTACCGCTTCGAGATCACGCCGATCTAATCCAGACCCTAGACCTGAGATCGGACGGCCAGAAAACATCCGTACCCCTTCGCGGGTACATTTTATAAAAGAGCCCCCGCAGAATCATAAAACCAACCCGCCGTCCTCACTCACTATTTATTGAGTCTAGGGAATCTTCTGCACTAGCCCCTGACCTATCCAGGAATTGGGGCCCAGTCCAGAGCACGTTTAAAATGTATAAATGAATTAGTAAATGTATTTTTAATACAAAAATAATTCCTAGAACTTAGTTAATTCATAGAAAATTCATTTTAGCTCCAAATTTAGCCATTCCAATTTCTAAAATTTTGTAATAATGTTCTCTATCATATAGTGGCTCTGTTTTGACATGAAAACAGTAAGAAAAATTATTTAACATTTAATCCTATTTTAATCACATTAAATCTTAGGAAATTCATAACTTGAATTCTATAACTCAAAATTTAGTGATTCCAGTTCCTATGGTTTCATTTTAATGTGTAGATTTTTACTGTATATTTCATTCATCTGTTTGGTGTGATGTTGATTTTGGCTATACTATGTATGTATTGTGTTGATGCGAGTAGACGAGCAACCCACTGTGGAACCTGAGCTTCAACAAGTAGAAGTAGCTGAGCAGGAGCTCATTGAAGGCAAGTTGTGCCCTTGATCACTTACTTTCCCAGCCATGTTCTTATTAATTTTAATGATCTGCATAGGATAATTTTGATGGGAGCCTTTATGTTACCCCAGTTTTGATTACCTCTATACCTTGTTCACCCCTGAAATATTTTTGGGTAGTACTTGCTATTGCTTTATGTGGATTGGGTATGGAGATACACTATTCATGATTATTCTGTTATTAACTTGTTATTATTATTGTTCATGTTAAGATCATTAAATTAATGGGAACATGGAGCGACCACCCGGGAAAACAGTGCTACCACAAGGGTATAATGGGACGCCCTTGGCTGACTAATTAGGAAAGCTAGTGGAAGACTACCTTACCCGAAAGGGGCAAGGGCAGTAGGGGAGAGGTCAGTGCGGGGAGGTCCCTGGTTGATTTTGCTGCGATGGCTGTCAGCCAGGAACCCTGTACTGGATCTTCCTATAAACTGTAGCGGGTTTTCGGAAGCTAGTGGAACTTTGTAAAGGCCTCGTAGTGGATCCCTAGCCATTCACCTCGGTAGTGTCTAAGGGCCTTGCAAACCCAGGCGACATGGGATACACGACTTGTGGGTAAAGATGCGCAACCTCTGCAGAGTGTAAAACTAGTATACTAGCCGTGCTCACGGTCATGAGCGGCTCGGACCCTCACATGATTAAATATGGAACTTAAATTCAATTTGACATTTGCATCGCATTTGGGATTATTTTACTATTACTTTTCTTTATTATTATTAAGGTTGGTATTTACTTACACTTAGTAATTGCTAATAAAATTTTGACCAACTTATAAAAGCAATGCTCAGCCTCAGCCTTTATTCCATTGATTAGCCTTACACTACACGAACTCCCACCTTTGGTGAGTTCATGCCACATTATTCCCCACGACTTGTTGAGCTATGAACGTATGTGAGCTCACTCTTGCTGTCTCACACCCCCCCCCCCACAGGAGAAGAGCAGGTGGTCGAAGAGGAGCCGCCTAACACTGAGGAGTTCGATCTGATCTAGGTGGCGTGTCTCGGTCGACATTGGCGCCGACGATCCTTAGTTCGTTTTATATTTATCTTTATTTTGTAATAAGACTTCCGCTATGTAATAAATACTCTGATGTATTATGACATTTATCTCTATACACTCTGTTATTATATATGTTGTCTTCTTGGCGCATGTATGAGATGCACCCGGCTTTGTCCCTTTAAAACCGGGTGTTACACCAAGAGAGCTAACCCGAAGGCTGACGAGGCTGCGAAGGCAGCACTGCTCGCCGCAAGAAAGGGCAAGGCCCTCGCCCTCACCCAATCCACCCACCAAGAGGCCACTAAAGACAATGTTCCCCGCACCTGCGAGGACGACACTTTCCGCACCTGCGGCCCTAAAGGACAATCGCAGCCACCCCCAGGCTTCGCCCCACTGGAAGGCGCGGACCTCACCGAGGATGGTGAAGTCCTCGGCGTCTCAGCGGAAGAACAGCTACAGCTGCGCGCCCTGCGCCTCAAGAACCGCAATCTCCAGAGGCAGAAAGAGATACTGGAGGCCAAGCGCCAGCGTGTGTCCGCACTAGCCAAAGTGCGGCAAATGATACGCGACGAAGAGCAGAAGGCCCAAGACCTCGAGCGGGAGATCGCGCTGATGCAGCGCGAAGGCCACCTTGGCCTGCAGCAAGGGCCACCCCTCCAGCAGCGCGCACAACTGGAAGACACGCGCGAAGGCCACCTCGGCCTGCAACATGGGCCACCCCTGCAACACCGAGCACAACCGGAAGACCCGCGTTTCCCCCAGCGCGACCACACCTTCCAGCACACCGCGCCATTCCAAGGGGTCAACTATCTCGACGAGCGAAGTCCCCTGGCGCCACACCTGCAAGTGACGCCTTGGCCAGCTAACTTCCGAGCAGGGACCTATCCCAAGTACAACGGCAGCACCGACCCGGCGCAATACATAATGAGTTATCAGGTCGCCGTTGCATCCGCCGGAGGGGACGACGCCACAATGGCGAAGTCTTTCATCATCGCCCTAGAGGGCCCAGCTCTCACCTGGTTCACCAGATTGCCTCCGCTGTCCATTGATTCCTGGAGAAGTCTCAGGGACAAGTTCCTGCTCAACT
This sequence comes from Zea mays, assembly GCF_902167145.1. Lineage (NCBI taxonomy): Eukaryota > Viridiplantae > Streptophyta > Magnoliopsida > Poales > Poaceae > Zea > Zea mays. Next base: position 100,510,039 of record NC_050097.1, read on the forward strand.
TCCAAGGGTACCGCCCAGACACCGACGCCTTGGCCGAGCTCTCGCTTTGCAAGCAGCTAGAAAAGGAGACTCTGCGGGAGTATTACCGCAAATTTTTAACACTCAAGTCACAGCCGCCCTCCGTTGATGATCAGATCGCTATCCACCACGCCATCAGTGGCCTTCGTGCCGGCGTCCTCTACAGCCACTTTATCAGAGATCCGCCCAAGAACCTCCAGGAGCTATATCAGCTCTTTGAAAAATATGCCAAATCCGAAGAGCTCCACCAGCGCAAGGTTGAGTCACAGCGGAAACCCAAAGATGCCCCACAGTCCAGCCGCACGTGGACGAGGACTCCGCAGCCAGACTCCGGTCGAGACAGCCGCAATCAGCAGCAAGTGCACAACATTGCCAACCAGCATCCCGCTGCTGACCCCCCTCGTCGCCAGGAATATCCCCCCCAGGGTCGCGGAAATGGAACTCGTGGTAGGGGCCGAGGGCGTACGCAGCCGCCACGCCGATTCTACTGCCTTTTCCATGGCGAAGACTGCGCCCACCAAACCAAAGACTACCCCGAAACGAAGGCCACCAGAGACAGAATGGCACGGGCGCAGCCAGCCGACAACCCCAGAATTGTCGTGCACAATTACCAGCAACCCCCTCCACCATATATCCACGCTCCCGCCCCTCATCCACCGCACCACGCTTACCAACACCACCAGGAAGTACAAATCGTACCTCCTCCACCCCCACCACCACACCAGCAACATCAAAACATCCCCCATGCCCCAAAGCAGGAAGACTTCGTCGATCAACCATATCGCGGAGTCATTCACATGATAACTGGGGGGGTCCAGCACTGACTTCGACACCAAGCGGCAGAAGCGGGACCACTACCGCAGCATCAACCATGTCGCCGTCACTGGCCCAGTCGTGCAGACAAAGTGGTCCCACATACCGCTAACCTTCGACGCACGAGACATCGACCTGCGCAGCGCCCCCCACATCGACGCTATGGTTATCAATTGCAGCGTGGCAGGCTGGGACCTACACAAAGTCCTAGTCGACAACGGCAGTCAGGCGGACATCATCTTCCTCCACGCCTTCGACCGCATGGGTATAAGCCACAGCCTGCTCAAGCCTTCGGACAACCCGTTGTATGGCTTCGGCGGCAAGGGCACCTTTCCCGTCGGCAAAATAGAGTTGCCCCTCTCCTTCGGTGTAGCACCCAATGCCCGAAGTGAGCAAGTGACTTTCGATATCGTGGATATGGTATATCCATACAACGCCATCATGGGCCGGGGCTCCATCAATAAGTTCGAAGCCGCCATTCACGGACTGTACCTATGTATGAAGATACCAGGTCCGCTAGGCGCCATTACAGTCTATGGCAACCAACAGACGGCGCGCAACATAGAGCAGGACTTCGTGCCCGGTCAGAGAAACGTGCACTGCCTCACGGCCCAGCGCGAGGTCCCTGCGCCCGCTAGCCCAACCGATAAACAGCATGACAAGGCACAGCTGCAGAGCCAAGACGGGACCAAGACTGTCCCCCTCGATCAGGCCACGCCCAAGCAGACAGTCACTATCAGCGAAGACCTCACCTCGCATGAAGAAGAGAAACTCCTCTGCTGCCTATCCAAGAATAAAGATGTCTTCGCCTGGTCCGCCCTCGACCTGGTCGGAGTCAGCCGATCCATAATTGAGCACAGCTTGGGAATTGACCCTTCGGTGCGACCAAAAAAGCAGAGGCTTCGCAAAATGTCCGACGAAAAGACAAAGGCCACCAAGGCGGAGGTGCGCCGCCTCCTAGAGGCTAAATTCATCGAGCCAGTGGCTTACCCCACGTGGCTCTCCAATGTTGTAATGGTGCAGAAAAAAAGCGGGAAATGGCGAATGTGCATAGACTTCACCAGTCTCAACAAGGCCTGCCCAAAGGACAATTTCCCGTTGCCGCGGATCGACAAAATAGTCGATAGCGTGGCCGGATGCGAGGTCATGTCACTCCTCGACTGCTTCTCCGGTTACCACCAGATATACATGAAGGAGGAAGACAAGGCTAGCACCAGCTTTATAACACCCTTCGGCACATATTGCTTCATCAGAATGCCGGAGGGACTCAAGAACGCCGGGTCCACCTTCTCCAGACTCACCAAAACGGTACTCGAAGGGCAGGTTGGCAGAAATATATTTACATATGTGGACGACATCGTCGTCGCCAGCAAGAACAAGGAGGACCATCTCGTCGACCTCGCCGAGACATTCGCGAACATGCGAGACGCACGACTCCGCCTAAACCCGGAAAAGTGCGTCTTCGGCGTTCGCCAGGGCAATATTGGGCTACCTGGTATCACACCGCGGCATCGAGGCCAACCCAACCAAGATCCAGGCCATCGTAGACATGTCGCCTCCGCAGTTCGCCAGGGACGTCTAGCGTCTGACAGGCAGATTGGCCGCTCTCAACAGATTCATCTCCAGGTCCGCCGAGCGAAGTCTCCCCTTCCTCAAAACACTCCGCGGTGCAAAGGACTTCGCTTGGGGACCGGAACAGGCAGCGGCCTTCGCCTCACTAAAATAGTACCTGTCGCAGCTGGCCATCCTCACAAGCCCCGACTCCTCGCTCCCCCTATTGCTCTACGTCGCGGCATCGCCGCATGCTGTCAGCGCGGCACTAGTGCAGGAGCAGACAGTTGAGGGCGTGGTCAGGCAGTGCCCTGTTTACTATGTCTCCGAGGTACTGACACCGTCCAAGTGCAACATGACAGAGCTGGAGAAGATTGCCTACGCAGTCGTTATGTCTTCGCGCAAACTGCGCCACTACTTTGAAGCATTCAAGGTCCGAGTCACCTCAGACAGGGGACTCGGCGAATTATTCAGAAACCCGGAGGCATCGGTGAGGATTGCCAAGTGGGCAGCCGAACTATCCGGCTACCACATCAGCTTCGAGCCCAGGACAGCCATCAAGTCACAAGTCCTGGCAGACTTCGTCGTTGACGGGACTGGGCCAATAACACAACCAGACCTGTCCACAGAGAAGGTTTGGATGATCCATTGCGACGACGCATGGTGCCATGCGGGGGCAGGCGCCGCTGCAGTCGTCACCTCACCAGCCGGGGTCAAGCACAGATATGCAGCACGCCTCAGCTTCGCTCTGGAATCCGACAGATGCACAAACAATATAGCAGAATATGAAGCAGTCATCCTCGGCCTCCGCAAGCTAAGGGCCCTCGGAGTCACCATCTGTATCATCAAAACAGACTCGAAGATAGTTGCCGGCCAGGTCGAGAAAGACTACGCAGCAAAGGACCCCGCACTTATGCAATACCTCGCGGCCATCCGAAGTCTCGAGAGACAATTCAAGGGATTCACCTTGCAGCATGTGGATAGGGCCAAGAACGAGGAGGCCGACGCATTGGCCAAGGCCGCCGCCAGGGGCGAGTCCTTGCCCTCCGACGTGTTCTGTCATATCATCGGCACGCCAGCCGTCCGGAGCCCCGAAGGGCTCCAAATAACTAATGACAGCGAGGGCCACCGCATAGTCAACCTAATCATGACCGAGGACTGGCGGGCACCAATAACCCTGTTCCTACAGGGGTACTATCATCCAACCGACGTCAGCGAGGCCAAGCGCCTCAGACATCGAAGCTGGGACTTCGCACTGATTGAAGGCCAACTCTACAAGAAAGGGGTCAGTCAGCCAATGCTTAAGTGCGTCACCGAAACCGAAGGCATGCAGATCCTACGTGAAGTCCACAGTGGCACGTGCGGCTCACACGCAGGGCCAAGGGCCCTAGCTGCCAAGGTGATCCGCTAGGGCTTTTACTGGCCCGCAATGATCTGCGCCACAAATCGGGTCACAAGGTCCTGCGAAGCCTGCCAGAAGTTTTCTCCTCGGTCAGGCAGCCCCTCGTAGTATACAAAGCTGATCGCCCATACATGGCCTCTCCAGCGCTGGGGCCTGGACATTGTCGGGCCCCTGCCCACCGCTCAGGGGAACCTTAAGTTCGCCTTCGTCGCCGTCGGGTACTTCACCAAATGGATCGAGGCGAGGGCTGTTTCCACAATAACATCAAAGACTGCCCAAAAATTCTTCTGGCAAAACATTGTTTGCCGCTTCGGAGTACCGTCCGAACTAACAGTTGACAACGACAAGCAGTTTGACAGCCAAGACTTCAAGGATTTTTGTTTCTCCATTGGCACCGAGCTTGCCTTCGCCTCAGTTTATCATCCGCAGTCCAACGGGGTCGTGGAACGCGCCAATGGGAAAATCTTCACAGCTGTCAAGAAGATGCTCCTTGATGAAAAAAGGGCAGATGGACCGATTTGTTACCCGAGGCAGTCTGGGCACTAAACACGACTGAGTGCAGGGCGACTGGGTTTACTCCCTTCCGCCTTCTATACGGATCGGAGGCCATGACCCCGTAAGAAATAAAGCATGGGTCCCCGCGAACAGTTCCATCAGCCGTCCCCGACGTGGACGAGCCAACTTCAAAGGATCTCATTGACGGAGACCGAGTCTTCACCCTACAGGCCCTAAACAAATACCAAGCCCAGACCAAAGCATGGCGCGACCACACAGTCATCCCGAGGGAGTTCAGCGAAGGGGACCTCGTACTCGTCCGAACAGCTCGGACGAAGTCCAAGGGCAAGCTGGAGCCCAAGTGGGAGGGCCCCTTTATAGTCAAGACAAAAGCTTCCCCCAGCGCTTACAGGCTCACAACGCCAAACGGCGAGGACCTGGAGCACTCCTGGAACATCGACAACCTCTGCAAATTTTTTGTTTGACTCATCAGGGCTGATTTCGCCCTTGTAATTCGCAAAAACAATCTTGTACCGGCCCGCACTCTTTTCCTCCCGGGGGGTGAGGTTTTTAACGAGGCGGAGCCATGTAATATATGTGTGAAAAATCCCCCGCAAAAACATGTGTCGAAAAAAGACCGCGACGACGGTCTTCGACATTCGACCAATACGAGGTCACCGCGAGGCTAAGCGCTAGCCACCCTCGCGTGCGACAAATCCACACAGAAGTCGCCTAAGGGTGCAGCCGGACTAGCACAACAAGTGCGAAAAAACCGAAGTCTACCGCGAAGACTATCCGCGCAGAAGTCGCCTAAGGGTGCAGCCGGACTAGCACAACAAGTGCGAAAAAACCGAAGTCTACCGCGAAGACTATCCGCGCAGAAGTCGCCTAAGGGTGCAGCCGCACCAGCACAACAAGTGCGAAAAAACCGAAGTCTACCGCGAAGACTATCCGCGCAGAAGTCGCCTAAGGGTGCAGCCGGACTAGCACAACAAGTGCGAAAAAACCGAAGTCTATCGCGAAGACTATCCGCGCAGAAGTCGCCTAAGGGTGCAGCCGGACTAGCACAACAAGTGCGAAAAAAAAACCGAAGACTACCGCGAAGACTGTCCGTGCAGAAGACACCTAAGGGTGCAACCGGACTAGCACAACAAAAGCAGAAACGACAACACCAAACCGTCCGCGCCAAGACCGACTATAATCGCACCAGCACAGCATAACAAAACACACCAGACAAAGTACACAACGCCTTCGCATGCATAGACAAGCGAGGGCACACAACTTCATCATACAAGCCTTTACACATATACAAGCTAGGGCACCACACTCTACATCGGCTCAACCATAGGAATAATTCCCATCTCCCTATAATTAAATAACATTATCCTAAGCTCCTCACCCGCAAAAAGACTTCGCAGTTCCCCTTCACCTGTACTCGCGGCGGCCGGCAAAGACAACAGTTCCTGCCGACCAGCCCTACTCACACGAAGCCGAGCCCCCTCCGCCCCACTAACCCTACACTTCGCAACCGCCCTTCGTCGTCGGCGCCCGGTGCTAGGACCTGGCACATCTTGTGCGTCCGCGGCGTGTGGCGAAGCCTCCGCCGCAGCCACATCCAAGGCCGCAAAGTAGTCCAAGTCCTCCTCCGACGACTCCTCAGTCCACTCAACCGAGCTCCCAGAGTCAGCAAAATCAAAAAACTCAGATGCAGATCCACCACATTCATTACCACCTTCCGCGGTCGAAGCCGCCAAAAATTTAGTAGTAGCGGTTGCGTGCGCAGGCCCAAAATCTTGAACCTGCGCAGCAAACAAAATTCAGCAACATATCCAAAATTCCCCAACCCTCTACACCCACTACGCCACCTGCGAAGGCCCTGACGTTGCGGGAGCCTCCGCCGTTGGCTCCGCCATCGCTTCCGCTGTTGTTTCTGCCGCCACCGCCGCGGGATCTTCAGCACTCGGCACAGCAGCTACGGGGGCATCAGGCGCGCCTTCGGCGACCTTTGGGGGCAGGTCTTCGCTGGCCGCAGCGGATGCGGGGGCATCCGGTGCGTCTTCCGCAGTCTCCGAGGTCGGCTCCAGGGCGACCCCAGACACGGCCTCCGCCGGGGTCGGCTCCGGGTCAGGCAGCGCGCTGTTCAACGCCCCGAAGTCGTCCACCCGCTCGCCACGCGCCGCCTAAGACAAAACACACAAAATTCAGCAAACACACGCACAGCCCACATCCAACAAACGCCAAACAAACGAAAACCTTACCTGAGCCCTCGCCGTCTCGGCCCGCTCCCTGACCACCTCGCGACCGTGCGGACCCCACATCCGGTCGTAGATGGCCCCGGCGGATTCCTTCACTACGGGGTCTTCAACCTTATAGATATCTCGCTCAAAATCTTCATCGGCCTGGTCGAAGACCTCGAAGTGCCGGCACCCTTCGCGGGAGAGCGTGTTCATCGCCCCCTCGCAGGTGACCAGGGAGGCGTACGACATAAACCCCTCCACGATAGTGGGGAGTGCCTGCAGCTCCTCCTGCACCCATTCCAGACAGCGAAGTCCGGGCTCTCGGTCCGGCACTTCGAAGTCACCGATCCGCGCACCCGGCTCACGATATGTATCCATAAGCTGTGTGCGCGTCCGTTCGGCCTCCGCGCGCGTCGTGGCCTCGGCCCGCTCCACACGGCTCTCCAGGGCGATGAGCCGCTCCTGCAGCTGCTCGACGCACTCCCTGGCAAGATTGCCCTCCGCCCGTGCCAGATTGGCCTCCGCCTGCGCAGCCTATGCCTTGACGAGGGCCTCGTTGGTCTCCCTCATCTCCCCCGCCAATTGGCGCCGGAGGTCAGCCTTCTCTCCCTCCAGCGCGGCCACCTTGTCCGCCAGCTTGCGGCACTTGCTGTCGGCGACCGATTTCTCTCGGACGGCGTCAGCATGTTGTGTCCGAAGTCTCTCGACTTCGGCAGACACAACTGTCGTGAGGGCCCCCGACGCCGTGCGGCTGGCGAAGTCAGCCACCTACACAACACACATAAGACCGCGGCCCCGGCAAATAATAATAATAAAAAAAAACGAAGTCTGGCTCAGCGGACCTGACTTAGCGACTCCGCCACCTCCTTCAGCCGGCGGGATGCAGCGCCCGCCTCATCCCTGACAGCCGCGAGGGCCGCCACCTCGCCTCCGACGCTAAGAGCCCCGCCCTTCGCCTTCGGCGCTACGGCAGCCGTCGTTGTCGCCGCGGCAGGCGCAACTATAGCAAGTTGGCCTTCGTCCGACCCTGCGAAGTATCATCGAATAAATAATAAAAAAAAGGAGCCAACGACTTACCACCAAGATAGTCCTCCACACTAATATCGGTGGCGAAGTCGGCGACACGCTTGCCTGCCGACGGCAATGCTCGGGCCGCCTTCGCGACCTCCGGCACTCTGCTGGCCGGCAGCACTACCTTCGTCGATTTGGAGCCCCCGGCGCCTGCCGTCGCCTCCTGCGCTTTGCTAGACGCAGGGGCGCCCGACCTCGCCGCCAGCGGCGGCTTGCCTCCGCCGGGGGCCGCAGCCTTCGCAGACCCCCGCTGCCTCTTCGGCCTAGCTTCAACGAGCCTGACAACCGCCTGGCGCTTTTGTGCTGCTCCCTGGCGATCCTTGTCCATCACTGCCGACACAACAGCAGCAATATTCCGCCCGTAAGGAAAAACTCTCCATTCACGAACCATGCGAGATGTAAAAAAGTCCTCGCCAGCCGCGCGGGGGATAGGAACATTCCTAGGCCAGCAACCCCCGGTAACCCTCAACATCCGAGCCGAAGACTCCCGGAGCTCGGGCGAAGACATCCTTCCCCCCGGGGCCGCGCACGTCCTCATCAACTCTCTAGCAAAACTATCAGAAACCCCAAGTCCTCCCATAGCAGTACCTAATTTTCTCTTTTTAGAGGATGGGGCGGCCGCCGGGGCAGGGTCGTCTCCAGTCTCCACCACCGGCTTCTTCCCACGGCGGTCCACATCGTCTTGACCAGGATAGCCGTCATACGGAACTTGATTTAATTCAAAAACCCTGTTCAAACGGTCATTCGACCCGCGGATATCAAAGCTGCGCTGGCCCTCTGTCCTCGGCACGTAACGTCCAACGAGCCGCACCGCCCCATCCTCCGCCTCACGCACAAAGGCGGCCGGGTCGCGGCTTTGCAGATTCAGCGCGAAGGCAGGACTTCGCACCACCCTTCCACCATGAAAAGGCATCTAGCGAGGGCACACTTCTCCCAACGCCCAGCCATGCGCCAAGGGCCATACCCCGTACGCCACAAACTCTTCAACCAAATCGCGCCCACTGCTCAGGCCGGCGGCGCACCGAAGGGCCCCTTCGTCCACATCCTCCTCTGCCACTTCAAAGGGCGGGTACGCTGAGTAAAAATGAGAACACATCTCGGACACGGGGAGTCCCTCATGGCCTTCGACGGTACCCTCAGCAACGTAGAACAAAAATTCATTCCAGTTGCCCCACTTGTTGCGGGCGCAAGGAACCAACTCGACTACCTGCATCGTGGTCTTGCCGGTCTTCGGCGTGAATGTGCAGGACCCAAACTGAGCAACTTCGTCTCCAATCATCCTCTTCTGCCAGTGCAAACAATAATACTTCGCAAAAACTTCGACCGATGGCTGTCCGCCGTACGAAGTCGTCGCCCAGACATACTTCGATAGAGACACCACAGCATTCGGTGTCAGCTGATGTATCTGAACGTTGAACCTGCGCAGGACTTCGCCAACAAATCGGTGCGCAGGCAAGCGGAGACCGGCGGCGAAGAACGCCTCGAAAACAACCAACTCGCCCTCCGGCTCGGGGACTTCCTCCGTCCCCGGGACACGAGCAACTCCGCCGCCGAAGTAACCCAACCGCTGCATATCTTGCACGCGGACCGACGACATCCGCGACACGCCAAAATCAACAGAATCGCCGGCGCGCAACTCCTCCGCCATCAAACTACTCAGCGTCTCCTCAGACGAGGCAGCGGCCGGCGGCGAGGGATCGACCGGCGGCGTAGCGGCAGCGGAAGAAGAGGAGGTCGGCATCGCTACGTACCGTCGATGGCGGCGGGCGGTCTGCTTCACTCGAGCCAGATCTCCGGCGAATAAGAGCAAGGCGGGTAGACGAGCAGCAAGACGGCGGGCGGCTAGGGTTTTCACGGAGCGCGGAAAGTGAAGTTCAAAAAGCGCCGACCCCCGCCCCCTTTTATAGGCAGGGCGCGGCTCTTCGGGAAACCCGCAATCCAACAGGGCGCGGCGCTTCGGGAAACCCGCAATCCAACAGTACGCCGTCAATCAATGGTCACATCAAAAACCCCCGCGGAACCACTTCGAGCGAGGGCAGCGTCTCCGCCATCTAGCGACGTCTTCGGCACCAGGTGACTTTGTCGAACTGGTCCCTCGGAGGGCAAATGTTGGGGCAAAGGCAAAGACGCCACCCTTCGCTCGAAGCCTTCGCTGCAGCCGCTGGTCTGACAGAGACAAAACAGGCAGGGACACCCTTCGCTTGATCGGCACCAGACGAAGACCAGCGACGACGTCATCCCACAGTGCGGCCTCGTCCAGCTCAGAGGCCCACGTGCGATCCGGCCCATCGTAACGGGCCCTGCGTGGCCACCGCGCGTTACGGGTCTAATTTGTAAAGGCATCCCTGTAATTACAGTCTGTAACCCCGCTTTATGGGAATATTCTGGGGATAACCTAGGTAGCTGAGGGCACATGCGTCCTTAGCACAAGGCGCTGGGCGCTCAGGTACCTATAAATACCCCCGCACAGTACCCGTGGGAGGCCAGATTAACAGAGCTATTGCCTCCTAGCACGTAACCCTGTTGTCATCACTGTTCACCCTTGTTGGCCTCCTTGCGACTGAGAGCGAGTACCAACATCTTCGCAGGTGGCTTAGTGGGTGTGGGTAGTTAGGGAATTTTGTATATGTTGCTAAACCTTGGTTGCTGCGCAGGTTCAAGATTTTGGGCCTGCGCACGCAACCGCTACTGCTAATTTTTTGGCGGCTTCGACCGTGGATGATGGGAATGAATCGGATGAATCTGCGTCTAAGTTTTCTGATTTTGGTGACTCTGGGAGTTCGGTTGAGTGGACTAAAGAGTCGTCGGATGAGGACTTGGATTACTTTGCAGCCTTGGATGTGGCAGCGGCGGAGGCTTCGCCGCGTGCTGCGGATGCTGAAGTTGTGCCTGGTCCAAGTGCTGGGCGGAGGCGGCGAAGGGCGGTTGCGAAGCGTAGAGTGAGTGAGGCGGACGGCGGTCGGCTTCGTGTGGGCAGGGCTGGCAGGCAGGAACTGTTGTCCTTGCTGGCCGTTGCGAGTGTAGGTGAGGAGGAGCTGCGAAGTCTTTTGAGTGTGAGGAGCTGAGGATAATGCTATTTAACTATAGGAAGATGGGAATCATTCCGAAGGTTGAACCAATGTAAAGTGTGATGCCCTCGCTGTACATATGTAATGGCTTGTATGATGAGGTTGAGTGCCTTCGCACATTCGGCTATGCTCACGAAGGCGTTGCGCACTTGGTCTGGTGTATTTGTTATGTCGGTCTGGCGCGCATGTAGTCGATCTTTGCGCAGACAGTTTGGTGTAGTCTTTTTCGCACTTGTTGTGCTTGGTCCGGCTGCACCCTTAGGCGACTTTTACACGGATAGTCTTTTTGAGGAAGACTTCGATTTTTCGCACTTGTTGTGCTAGTCCGGCTGCACCCTTAGGCGACTTTTGCACGGGTAGTCTTTTTTGAGGAAGACTTCGATTTTTCGTACTTGCTGTGCTAGTCCGGCTGCACCCTTAGGCGACTTTTGCACGGATAGTCTTTTTTGAGGAAGACTTCGATTTTTTCGCACTTGCTGTGCTAGTCCGGCTGCACCCTTAGGCGACTTTTGCACGGATAGTCTTTTTTGAGGAAGACTTTGATTTTTTCGCACTTGTTGTGCTAGTCCGGCTGCACCCTTCGGCGACTTTTGCACGGATTGTCGCACGCGAGGGTAGCTAGCGCTGGGCCTCGCGGTGACTTTGTATTGGTCGAATGTCGAAGACCGTCGGCACGGTCTTTTTTCGACGTAGATTTTTGCGGGGGATTTTTCACTTGTATATTACATGTCTCCGCCTCGTTAAAAACCTCACCCCCCGGGAGGAAAAGAGTGCGGGCCAGAATAAAATTGTTTTTGCGAATTACAAGGGCGAGCTGGCCCTGATGAGTCAGACAAAAAATTTGCGGAGATTATCGATGTTCCAGGAATGCTCCAAGTCTTCGTCGTTTGGTGTTGCGAGCCTGTATGCGCTGGGGGATGCCTTCGTCTTGACAATGAAGGGGCCCTCCCACTTGGGCTCCAGCTTGCCCCTGGACTCTGTCCGAGCTGTTCGGACGAGTACGAGGTCCCCTTCGCTGAATTCCCTCGGGATGACTGCATGGTCGCGCCATGCTTTTGTCTGGCTTGGTATTTGTTTAGAGCCTGTAGAGCGAAGACGTGGTCTCCATCGATAAGATCCTTCGAAGTGGGTTCGTCTACGTCGGGGACAGCTGACGAAACTGTTCGCGGGGACCCATGTTTTATTTCTTGCGGGGTCATGGGCTCCGATCCATATAGAAGGCGAAAAGGTGTGAACCCAGTCGCCCTACACTCAGTCGTGTTTAGCGCCCAGACCGCTTCAGGTAACAAATCGGCCCACCTGCCCTTTTTTCGTCGAGGAGCATCTTCTAGATAGCTGTGAAATTTTTTCCATTGGCGCGTTCCACAACTCCGTTGGACTACGGGTGGTATACTGAGGCGAAGGCAAGCTTGGTGCCAATGGAGAAGCAGAAATCCTTGAAGTCTTGGCTGTCAAACTGCTTGCCGTTGTCAACTGTGAGTTCGGACGGTACTCCGAAGCGGCAAACAATGTTTTGCCAGAAGAATTTCTGTGCAGTCTTTGATGTTATTGTGGAAACAACCCTCGCCTCGATCCATTTGGTAAAATACTCGACAGCGATGAAGGTGAACTTGAGGTTCCCCTGAGCCGTGGGCAGGGGCCCGACAATGTCCAGGCCCCAGCGCTGAAGAGGCCATCTGTGGGCGATCAGTTTTGTGAATTGCGAAGGGCTGCCTGATCGAGGAGAAAACTTCTGGCAGGCTTCGCAGGACCTTGTGACCCGATTTGCGGTGCAGATCATTGCGGGCCAGTAGAAACCTTGAGGGATCACCTTTGCGGCTAGGGCCCTTGGCCCTGCATGAGAGCCGCAAGTACCACTGTGGACTTCGCGCAGGATTTGGACGCCTTCGGTCTCGGTGACACATTTAAGCATTGGCTGACTGACCCCCTTCTTGTAGAGCTGGCCCTCAATCAGTGCGAAGTCTCGGCTTCGATGTTTGAGGCGCTTGGCCTCGTTGATGTCGGTTGGGTGGTAGTACCCCTGTAGGAACAGGGTTATTGGTGCCCGCCAGTCTTCGGTCATAATAAGGTTGACTATGCGGTGGCCCTCGCTGTCATTGGTTATTTGGAGCCCTTCGGGGCTCCGGACGGCTGGCGTGCCGATAACATGGTAGAACACGTCGGAGGGCGGGGACTCGCCTCTGGCGGCAGCCTTGGCCAATGCGTCGGCTTCTTCATTCTTGGCCCGGTCCACATGCTGCAAGGTGAATCCCTTGAATTGTCTCTCGAGACTTTGGATGGCCGCGAGGTATTGCATAAGTGCGGAGTCCTTTGCTGCATAGTCTTTCTCGACTTGGCCGGCGACTACCTTGGAGTCTGTTCTGACAATGCAGGTGGTGACACCAAGAGCCCTTAGCTTGCGGAGGCCGAGGATGACAGCTTTGTATTCTGCTATGTTGTTTGTGCATCTGTCAGATTCCAGAGCGAAGCTAAAGCGTGCCGCGTATCTATGCTTGACCCCGGCGGGTGAGGTGATGACTGCAGCAGCGCCTGCCCCCGCATGGCACCATGCGCCGTCGCAGTAGATTGTCCAAAATTTCTCTGTGGACAGGTCCGACTGTGTTATTGGCCCAGTCCAGTCGACGACGAAGTCTGCTAGAACTTGTGACTTGATGGCTGTCCTGGGCTCGAAAGTGATGTGGTAGCCGGAGAGTTCGGCCACCCATTTGGCGATCCGTACCGATGCCTCCGGGTTTCTAAACAATTCGCCGAGTCCCCTGTTTGAGGTGACTCGGACCTTGAATGCTTCAAAATAGTGGCGCAATTTGCGCGAAGACATAACGACTGCATAGGCAATCTTTTGCAGTTCCGTCATGTTACATTTTGATGGTGTGAGCACTTTGGAGACGTAATAAACTGGACACTGCCTGATCACGCCCTCTACTGTCTGCTCCTGAACTAGTGCCGCGTTGACCGCGTGCAGCGAGGCCGCAACATAAAGCAACAGGGGTAGCGAAGAGTCGGGGCTTGTAAGAACCGCCAATTCCGACAGGTACTGTTTTAATGAGGCGAAGGCCGCCGCCTGCTCTGGTCCCCAGGCGAAGTCTTTTGCGCCGCGGAGAGTTTTGAGGAAGGGGAGACTTCGCTCTGCGGATTTGGAGATGAATCTGTTGAGGGCGGCCAATCTGCCCGTCAGGCGCTGGACGTCTCTGGCTAACTGCGGGGGCGTCATGTTGATGATGGCCTGAATTTTGGTTGGGTTGGCCTCGATGTCGCGGTGTGATACCAGGTAGCCCAATATTTTCCCTTGGCGAACGCCGAAGACGCACTTTTCGGGGTTTAGGCGAAGTCGTGCGTCCCGCATGTTCGCAAATATTTCAGCGAGGTCAGCAAGATGGTCCTCCTTGCTCCTGCTGGCGACGACGATGTCGTCCACATATGTGAATATATTTCTGCCGACTTGCCCTTCGAGCACTATTTTGGTAAGCCGGGAGAACGTGGACCCGGCGTTCTTGAGTCCCTCCGGCATTCTGATGAAGCAATATGTGCCGAAGGGTGTTATAAAGCTGGTGCTGGCCTTGTCCTCCTCCTTCATATATATTTGATGGTAACCGGAGAAGCAGTCGAGGAGTGACATGACTTCGCACTCGGCCGCGCTATCGACTATTTTGTCGATCCGAGGCAGCGGGAAGTTGTCCTTTGGGTAGGCCTTGTTGAGACTGGTGAAGTCGATGCACATTCGCCACTTGCCGCTCTTTTTCTGCACCATCACAACGTTGGCGAGCCACGTGGGGTAAGCCACTGGCTCGATAAATTTGGCCTCCAGGAGGCGATGTACCTCGGCCTTGGCGGCTTCTGTCTTCTCGTCAGACATTTTGTGGAGCCGCTGTTTTTTCGGTCGCACCGAAGGGTCGATTCCCAAGATGTGCTCAATTATGGATCGGCTGACCCCGACCAGGTCGAGGGCGGACCAGGCGAAGACGTCTTTGTTCTTGGATAAGCAACAGAGGAGTTTCTCCTCGTCATGCGAAATGAGGTCTTCGCTGATGGTGACTGTCTGCTTGGGCGTGGCCTGGTCGAGGGGAACAGTCTTGGTCCCGTCGTTGCTCTGTAGCTGTGCTTTGTCATGTTCTTTGTCAGTTGGGCTGGTGGACGCAGGGATCTCGCACTGGGCCGTGAGGCAGTGCATGTTTCTTTGGCCGGGGACGAAGTCCCATTCTATGTTTCGTGCAGTCTGCTGGTTGCCGTAGACCGTGATGGCGCCTAACGGACCTGGTATCTTCATGCACAGGTAAAGGCCGTGAATGGCGGCCTCAAACTTGTTGATGGAGCCCCGTCCCATAATGGTGTTGTACGGATACACCATATCGACGATATCGAAGGTCACTTGCTCACTTCGGGCATTGGGTGCTACACCGAAGGAGAGAGGCAACTCTATTTTGCCGACTGGAAATGTGCCCTTGCCGCCGAAACCATACAACGGGTTGTCCGAAGGCTTGAGCAGACTGTGGCTTATGCCCATGCGGTCGAAGGCATGGAGGAAAATGATGTCTGCCTGACTGCCATTATCGACTAGGACTTTGTGCAGGTCCCAGCCTGCCACGCTGCTGTTGATAACCATGGCGTCGATGTGGGGGGCGCTGCGCAGATCGACGTCTCGGGCATCGAAGGTTAGTGGCACATGGGACCACTTCGTCTGCACGACCGGACCGGTGATGGCGACGTGGTTGATGCTGCGGTAGTGGTCCCGCTTCTACCGCTTCGTGTCGAAGTCGGTGCTGGACCCCCCAGTGATCATATGAATGACTCCGCGATATGGCTGATCGGCGAAGTCCTCTTGTTTTGGGGCATGGGGGTGGTGGATGTTTTGTTGTTGCTGATGTGGAGGTGGGGGTGGGGGAGGTACGATTTGTACTTCCTGGTGGTGTTGGTATGCGTGGTGCGGTGGATGCGGAGCGGGGGCGTGGATGTATGGTGGAGGGGGCTGCTGATATGTGTGCGCGACAACTCTAGGGTTGTCGGCTGGTTGCGCTCGTGCCATCCTGTCTCTGGTGGCCTTCGTCTCTGGGCAGTCTCTCGTTTGGTGGGCGCAGTCTTCGCCGTGGAACAGGCAGTAAAATCGGCACGGCGGTTGCGCACCTCCCCAGCCCCGTCCGTGAGTTTCGTTTCCACGGCCCTAGGGGGATATTCCTGGCGGCGAGGGGCCTCACCAGCGGGGTGCTGGTTGGCGATGTTGTGCACCTGCTGCTGATTGTGGTCGTCCCGACCGGAGTCTGGTTGCAGAGTCCTCGTCCACGTGCGGCTGGACTGTGGAGCGTCTTTGGGTTTCCTTTGAGACTCAATTTTGCGCTGGTGGAGTTCTTCGGATTTGGCGTACTTTTCGAATTGCTGATACAACTTCTGGAGGTTCTTGGGTGGATCCCTGATGCAGTGGCTGTAGAGGACGTCGGCCCGAAGGCCACTGATGGCGTAGTGGATGGCGATTTGGTCATCGACCGAGGGTAGTTGTGACTTGAGTGTCAGAAACTTGCGGTAGTACTCCCGCAGAGTCTCCTTTTCCAGTTGCTTGCAGAGTGAGAGTTCGGCCAAGGCGTCGGTGTCTGGGCGGTACCCTTGGAAGTTGAGCAGGAATTTGTCCCGGAGGCTTCTCCAGGAGTCAATGGACAACGGGGGCAACCTGGTGAACCAGGTGAGAGCTGGGCCCTCGAGGGCAATGATGAAAGACTTGGCCATCGTGGCATCGTCCCCTCCAGAAGATGCAACGGCGACCTGATAACTCATGATGTACTGTGTTGGGTCAGTACTGCCGTTGTACTTGGGATAGGTCCATGCCTGGAAGTTGGCAGGCCAGGGTGTCACTTGCAGGTGTGGCGTCAGGGGACTTCGCTCGTCGAGGTAGTTGACACCTTGGAATGCCGCGGCGTGTGGGATGGCATGGTCGCGGTGGGGAAAGTGCAGGTCTTCGACTTGTGCGCGCTGTTGTAGGGGTGGCCCGTGTTGCAGGCCGAAGTGGCCTTCGCGCTGCATTAGCGCGATCTCTTGCTCGAGCTCCTGGGCCTTCTGCTCTTCGTCTCGTATCATTTGCCGCACCTTGGCTTGTGCAGACACACGTTGGCGCTTGGCCTCAAGTATCTCTTTTTGCTTCTGGAGATTGCGGTTCTTGATGCACAGGGCGCGCAGCTGTAGCTGTTCTTCTACTGAGACACCGATGACTTCGCCGTCCTCGGTGAAGTCCGTGCCCTCTGGTGGAGCGAAGCCTGGGGGAGGTTGCGGCTGTCCTTCAGGGCCGTAGGTGCGGAGAGCGTCGTCTTCGCAGGTGCGGAGAACGTCGTCTTCAGTGGCCTCTTGGTGGGTGGAGTGGGTGAGGGCGAGGGCCTTGCCCTTTTTTGCGGCCAGCAGTGCTGCCTTCGTAGCCTCGTCAACCTTCAAGCTAGCTTTCTTGGGTGCCATCGCGGGTGGTTTTTTTCGTAGCACGAACGGTGGGCGCCAAATGTTGGAACTTGCTCTCCGGTGCAAGTTGATCCAATGGGGGAGTGTAGCAACGCAAACAGGGTTTTTGCACGAGATGGCAATAGCTCTGTTAATCTAGCCTCTCAAGGGCACTGTGCGGGGGTATTTATAGGTATCCGTGTGCCCAGCGTCCTGTGTTAAAGACGCATGTGCCCTCAGACACCTAGGTTATCCCCGGAATATTCCCATAAAGCAGGGTTACAGACCGTAATTACAGGGTTGCCTTTACAAATTAGGCCCGTAATGCGCAGCGGCCACGCAGGGCCTGTTACAATGGGCCGGATCACACGTGGGCCTCCATGCTGGACGAGGTCGCAAGATGAGACGACCTCGTCACAGGCCTTCGTCCGGTGACGTATGGGACGAAGGGTTAGTCTGCCCGTTGTCTTGTCTCCGTTGGTGCAGCGAGGACGACGAAGGCATCGAGCGAAGGGTGGCATTTTCGCCTTCGCCCCAACAATGCCAAACCAGCTTTGGGGACTATATTCAAAAAGAAGTCTATTTTCTTCGAGTACTTGTCTTACTGGAAAGAGTTTGATGTGCGACATGCAATCGATCGTATGCACGTTAAGAAAAACGTTTTTGAAAGCATAATTGGCACCTTGCTAGACATAAAGGGCAAAACAAAAGAAGGGCTCAATTCACGCGTGGACATGGTAAACTTAGGCATAAAAAAAGAACTACATTCTGTTCTTCAAGAAAATGGGAAGTACCATCTCCCGGCAACAAGCTACAATCTTAATGTAGATGAGAAACATGCGATGTGTGTTTGGCTCAAGAATTTGAGAGTCCCATCCGGATTCTGTTCTAGCATATGGAGTATTGTGTCAATCAAAGACCTGACGGTCACCAACTACAACTCACATGATTGTCATGTCATGTTAACTACATTCCTACCTATTGCCATCAGGGCTATAAATCCTTTATTTTTAAAGATGGCAATCGCACGATTGTGCTACTTTTTCAATAGAATTTCACAGAAGGTAATTGACCGGGATGATTTAGCATCTCTTCAGGAATTCGCAGTGGAGACAATATCACAGTTTGAGATGTGTTTCCCTCCATCGTTCTTTGATATTATGGTGCACCTTGTGGTGCACTTGGTACCATAAATAGAGGCATTGGGTCCTATGTACTTGCACGAAATGTGGACGTACGAGCGTTTCATGTCAATACTGAATGGTTATGTATCAACCCTTGCTCGTGCCAAGGCATCCATGATAGAGGGGTACTATACCGAAGAGGCCATTGAGTCAGGAGGACCATTTTGCAATAGTATACTAAAAGACCAGGTTGCAATAGGTCTGCCTCCGTCACGACACGAGGGTAGACTCTATGGAAGCGCTAGTGTCGGTACCCTAAACCAGGGGTACCCCCTACTATAGTATGAAGAAGCGGTGCCCGTACGGCTTTCCCTAGCCACACGGTGAGCAGCACCCGACCCCACCACATGGGTCGCTCAAGGGGCACCACGTGGCAAGGAAAGATGATACATCCCAGAATGTATCAGTTGGACCGGACCCCCATGAGGGTGCACCGGACCCCTGTACGCACAGCTCGGACCCCCGATTACGGCCTGGGACTCCCAAGTAAGCACGCCGAGCCCCTTGGATGGGGCCCAGATCCCCCCGAGTAAGGTCCGGGCCACAACGAGGTCCCGGGACAGGGGAGACCCTGGCATAAGCAAGGGTCCGGTACTGACATGTGTCCAGGCCTTATCCTGTGCGCTTACGCTCCCCGCTCAGGCGGAGGCCCGATGCTACCACGTAGCTCGTTGCCCGTGACATTAGCCAACGGGCGGAGCCTGACGTAAGGACTCTAGGTCGCGCGGTCTTTGCATTTATTGCGGAGAGGACGCACCGGCTGTCCACCTTGCTGACAGGCGATGTGCCCCCTCAGCATTTAATGCGTCCTGTCCACTCCGCTGGCAGGCGGTGCCAGGGCCATCATGCAGTCGGTGCACCTATCGAGTCCATTGTTAAATAGTGCACCAGTGCTGCGGGGCGCGCTGTGCTCATCATCCCTTATACGAGAAGCTTCCCCTGCACGCCGATGCTACGCAGATCTCAGACGTCAGGGCATAAGAAGATTGCCCCAGCAGCAAACATGAGTAGTGCCAAGTACTACATCTATTATGTTCCTGGGCCCACATGTCGGGGCTCAGTATCCTTGTGCATGCCCCCCTTTGGCTATAAAAGAGGAGGCATGCAACGTTACAAAATAGGTTGGCTGTGACCTAACTGAAACTTTGAACGCTCAAGCTTCCACAACAATCCAACACATAGTGGAGTAGGGTATTACGCTTTGGCGGCCCGAACCACTCTAAATCCTCACGTGTTCATGTGCTCGGTGATCGCTTAGAAGGATAGGTAAAACGCTTAAGCCCCTTCCTCATCTTAGGATTTAGGGCGGGTGCACTCCGCCACCCGGTCGGAGAATTCCCTCTCCGACATTTTGGTGCGCCAGGTAGGGGACCAGACATTAGGTTTTTGCTTGTTTCCTCGCTCAGCATGATGGTGCAAATCGTTGAGCACCGCGCCGAGACATCAACGGATTTCCTAGTGGAGGAAGAAACTGTTTCTTCCACGCCACAAGTTCCCAACCGCCAAGTGTCGGGCACTACTGCTGTGCAGGCTGCACGACAGCATACAACTGCGCAGACATCCCGGACTCCGTCGAGGGCGGCTCCGGGAGCATTGTCAGCAGCCAGGGAGTTGCTGCGTCACCCTCCAAGCTCCACGGCCTCACCGGGGGCCATGAAGCAGTGGCAGGACAACGTCGACCGACTGCTCGGCATGGCACATTCTACCTCGACCAGGTCGAGGCCACGGTCATCACGACGCCAACATGAGGCATCGGCGTCTGTGCGCTCGCCCTCAGTAAGGGGCACACAGACCAACGACCTCTAGGCTGAGCTCAACCGTAGGCGTGCGGGAGAGGACACCCGGGTCTCTTTAGAGAGAGCGCGCGAGCGCCGCCAAAACATTGAGGGTCGCAACCTCGATCAAGACTTTGCTGCGGTAGCACCATAGGCCCCAATGGGCACCCGGTCCCAAGTGGGTGTCCCCTTGGTTGGCGTGGGCTGCGGTGCTCTCGCGGATCATCTCCGCGCGGCGTCATGGCCATCCAAGTTTCGGCCACACCTGCCGGAAAAGTACGACGGTACGTCAAACCCGTCGGAATTCCTGCAGGTGTACGTCACCGCTATCACGGCAGCAGGTGGGAACACAGCTATGATGGCGACATATTTTCATGTCGCCTTGTGTGGACCTGCCCGGACTTGGCTCATGAACCTCGCCCCAGGGTCAATCTCCTCCTGGGAAGAGCTCTGCGCGTGGTTCATTGCGAACTTCGCCAGCGCTTACCAGCAGCACGGTGTGGAGGCCCACCTCCACGCGGTAAAAGGCAGGAGCCCGGGGAGACTCTCCGGACATTCATCTCCCGCTTTTACCAAGGTGCGAGGTACTATACCTCGCATTTCCGATGCTTCCATCATCACGACCTTCCGCCAGGGAGTACGTGATGAGAAAATGTTGGAGAAGTTGGCCACGCATGACGTGGAGACTGTCCCCACACTCTTCGCTCTGGTCGACAAATGCGCCGGAGCCGCCGAGGGCCGTGCATGGCACTCGGCCCCACAAACCGGGGCTACCCAGTCGGGTGGCTCGGGTGCCGTCCCCCGGGACGGTAGGAAGAAAAAGAAGAAGGCCCGCGACTACCAGAAGCCGCAGTCCACCGCTCTAGTCGTTGCAGCCGTGACTAGGGGCCGGGGCGACCGCAACAAACGCCCTCGGCCGTAGAGGGGTAACAGCGGCTCATGCCCTGTGCACCCCAACGGTCGCCACAGCGCCGCAGAGTGTCGCGAGATCATTGACCTCTTGAAACGCGTCAGCGAGCGGCGCGAGCAGTCTTCCAAGGACGGCTCCCCACCTCACCGCCGACCCGGCAAAGAAAAGGTCGATGACGGCGAGGTGGCCGCGGCTGAACGGGACCTCGGGTATCAGTCACCCGAGGGGACCTGAAGGATGTCTTCACCGAAGACTCCCACTCTGGTGGTGACAACTAGGTGAACCCCTAGAGGGACCCCGTGCTCCCCGATCTACAGGGCCGAAGCCTGCCTTCCCCTAGAAACCCTACTGGACTCCCCAACGGGTCCAGGCTTCTGACAGGTCCATGCAGAAATGGCTACAGCCCGAGGACGAGGACTCCCTCATCAAACACAGATGGGAACCCAGGGTCGGGACCTAGTCCTACGGTAGGTACCAAACCAGGAAGGGCTCCGCAACTCTCCCCCAGCTGGGAAGGACCATCCAAGGTGATGGGAATACGCCGACCCGGGGGTAACTATCTTGCTATAACTGAAGGAGTACCTCTTCCTGACCATTGGAGCATCTCTGTAAGTTCTATCCATAGGAGCAAGTCTGAGGGGTCGAATTCTTCTCCCTTTTGTAACTAGGTAACGCATACGTGTACGCCAACTCGGTGAGGTCTGCCCTCATAAGCCCGGCCTGTTGGTCTGCATCCATGCATGACAGGTTATAAAGAAAAGATTTACCCCCTCAGATGTGCCTTTATGATAGTTTATCCTACTGCTCCATGGTCTTACCTTGCAGTTTTCTAGATATTATTTTATCTAACCCACCCGAACAGTTCCCTTTCCATCAGACATAATGACATCCGAATTGAACAACCAGGCTTGCAGTTTAGGACCTCTCTACGAAAGCAGGAGGGCCCGACAGCCTGGGGGCCGGTTCTAAAGAACGGGAGCCCATTCCATGGGGTGGTCTGGAGCTTGTGTGGCCGCTTAGCCTGGTCCCGTACCCAAAAGCCTGCACACTCCACCACTCCATGACGGGTACCCTAGTGTTTGGAGCTATAAGTCATGTGGGTCCGGCAACCTGGGGTCCGGAACTAGAGAATGGACACTTGTCTCCTAGGGTGGTCCGGAGCCTGTGTAGCCGCTCAGCCTAGTTCCGAACCGTGGGCCTGCACGCTCCACCACTCTGCGACGGGTGTCCTGGTACCAAGAACCACCATCCAGGGTGTTCGGACGCACAACTTGGCCTCCCAGACTAAACCCTGTAGGTCCCGAGCATGTATCAAAGGATGGCTAGTGTCAGATGGCGGGTCCTATGGGTGTACTACTAATGCTCTCTAGCTGAAGCTGTGTGCAGGCCCAGGTCCCAGTCGAGGCTACCTCCTAGGGCCATCGCCAAACTCTTTCTTAGGTATGCTGGTCTACAGCCTCGATAAATCGAGCCTACGTCCTAGGGGGGTCAGGTACCAAGGAGGGATCGATTACACCACGCACAACAGGGACAAGTGGTACACAGATAAGTGCTAATACTGCTTGATAAATAGTACTCAAAAGTACCTTACAAAAAGCAAAAGTATTACATCCGCTTTCAAGCGGAGTCCTAGCTCCACCTCTACTCTGCAGGAATGGACTACTTTGCACCAACAAGGTCATGTTGGAAGCTAGCTCCGGGCAGCCTCACCAGCGGCGGCGACCACCGCTACTCTGAGCGGCTCGCCAGCAACGGTGGCCACCCCAACACGGGCGAAGAGGTCCTCGCCCCCGTCCTCCTACAGGGGTGAGGACAAGACCATCCAAGAACGAGGCCGCCACCTCCACGGCGTACGACATCTTGTACGACCCCCCGAGCGGTGTCAGAGCAGTACGATCGGCGGTGCAGGGGACGCCACGAATGAGGTGGACCTGCGCACGGCGCGACCGTCGCCCGTGCGGAGGACGGACAGCCATGCCCCGCTTGGTGGCGGGAGGTAGCGTCAGAGGCGGCACCAAAGCCATCAAAGCCAAAGAGATGGAGCCGCAGCACGGCTCGCTTCCCACTCCAAAGAGTTGGGGGCGCGAGGGATGGAGCCGTGGCTCAGCCCGCCGTCCACCTTCATGAGGCTCGTGATCATCCTTCCCCCTGAATGCTGGAGAAAGAAGTGGGAAGGAGCGTCACCTCCACGGACATCCCGCGGAGGTAGGTGATGATGGTTGCCTAAAAGATGAAGCAGAACACCACAGGTAGAGGCTGGAGGCAAGCCCCTCCAGCAGCCGCACGAAAAAAGATGGGATTGACAGAGCCAACCCGCTGGAGAGTTTGGAAACAAAGAACACAAACTCTTCGGCGGAAAAATCACCGAGAGGAGAGATACCAGCACAAGTCCTCCCGGCAAATACCGGCGCATTCCATCCAAGCAGGTGGTATACTATTTCGAGCACTCAGTCAATTTGGGCGTGCTCGGGATGAAGTCACAAGGGCATGGCAAACTACGACAACGCGAAGCGAAAACCTTGAAGGCAAAGGGGCACAGAGAGCTCGGAGGCAAAAGGATGCCGCTAGTGGGAGAGAAGCAAGACATGGCTGCTACTCGAGGGGTGAACCCCTTTTTAAAGGCAGATTTCCCCACTCGCGCCCCGAAGTGTCGGGCGAGGTCTCCCCCGATGCGCACCAGGGTTCCCATCCTATGACACGGGGGCCAGGCCTCACATGTCATACAAACTGGCCCAAAGCGCGAAGAAGGCTAATCGTCGCACAAGGAGCGTGCAACCGCCCTGCGGTTATACACCCCTTCATCTTCGCCGCAACCAGCGGTCCAGAAGGCGAACCGCCGCACAAGACGCATGCAACCGCCACGCGGTTATGCGCCCCCTTTCATCTTCGCCGCAACCAACGGTCAAGAAGGCGAACCGCTGCACAAGGAGCATGCAACCGCCCCGCGGTTATGCGCCCCCTCGGCTTCGCTGCAGCCAGCGGTCCAACCTCTGGCATGAAGGCCCGGGCCCACATATTAGGCACCCGGCGCACTATTTTCTAGGTGCAGAGAAGTCGCACCGCCGCTCGCGCCAATCCCGCGTCTCCTCGGGCCGTAGCAAAAGACTGAGAAGATAAATTTTTAAAACCAATGCAGCGACTCGAGGCACCTCGCGCATGGCCCAACAAAGACATTAAGTGCGGAGGTCATGGGTCAGTCAGCCGTGGGGACAGGCGTGGCAGTCGTCGTGACCATGGGCGGACCTGCAGTAATTGCATCAACGGGCACGTAGGACAGCAAGCCAATCAGACTTTGGCCCCACCTGCAGGCTCGTATCCTCCCCTGAGGTGGGCCCGGGGGCCACTGTCGGAACCCTGAACTAGGGGTACCCCTACTACAATATGAAGAAACGGTGACCGTACGACTTTCCCTAGCCACACGGTGAGCAGCACCCGACCCCACCACGTTGGGTGGCTCAAGGGGCACCACATAGTGAGGAAAGATGATACATCCCAGAATGTATCAGTTGGACCGAACCCCCGCGAGGGTGCACCAGACCCCTGTACGCACAGCCCGGACCCCCGATTACGGCCCGGGACTCCCAAGTAAGCACGCTGAGCCCCTTGGATGGGGCCCAGATCCCCCCGAGTAAGGTTCGACCACAACAAGGTCCCGGGACAGGGGAGACCCTGACATAAGAAAGGGTCCAGTACTGACACGTGTCCAGGCCTTATCCTGTGCGTTTACGCTCCCCGCTCAGGCGGAGGCCTGATGCTGCCACGTAACTCGTTGCCCGTGACATAAGCCAATGGGCGGAGCCTGACGTAAGGACTCTAGGCCGCACGGTCTCTGCATTTATTGCGGAGAGGACGCGACACCTGTCCACCTTGCTGACAGGCGATGTGCCCCCTCAGCATTTGATGCGTCCTATCCACTCTGCTGGCAGGCGGCGCCAGGGCCATCCTGTAGTCGGCGCACCTGTCCAGTCCATTGTCAAACAGTGCACCTGTGTTGCGGGGCGTGCTGTGCTCATCATCCCTTATATGAGAAACTTCCCCTGCACGCCGATGCTATGCAGATCTCAGACGTCAGGGCATAAGAAGATCGCTCCAGCAGCAAACATGAGTAGTGCCAAGTACTACATCTAGTATGTTCCTGGGCTCTCATGTCGGGGCTTAGTATCCTTGTGCATGCCCCCCTTTGGCTATAAAAGGGGAGGCATGCAACGTTACAAAATAGGCTGGCTCAGACCTAACTCAGACTTTGAACGCTCAAGCTTCCACAGCAATCCAACACACATAGTGGAGTAGGGTATTACGCTCCGGCAGCCCGAACCACTCTAAATCCTCGCGTGTTCATGTGCTCGGTGATCGCTTAGTAGGATAGGTAAAATGCTTAAGCCCCTTCCTCATCTTAGGATTTAGGGCGGGTGCACTCCGCCACCCGGCCGGAGAATTCCCTCTCCGACAGGTAGGATGGGAGGGAAATCCTTCATCCCACCGGATTATAATACAGTACTTGAGGCACATCACAACATCATACATCAGCTAGAGATAATAGAGCCATTTATCCAACAACACATTAATGAGCTTCGCGAGCAAAATCCTAGGCAAACAGATGATTGGGTAATGAAGCGACATAAGCTGCAGTTCAACACATGGCTAATTGTGAAGGACATTCCACACGGAGATACAATAAAAGAACAAACCATTAAGGGGTTGGCATCTGGACCATCACGCTAGGTCACGACATGGCAAACATATGCCATTAGTGGATTTACATTTTGTACCAAGTCCAAGGACAAAAGAAGCATATCACAAAACAACGGTGTTCAATGCGAGGCCATAGATGATGAAACTGGTCACACTATTCCATATTTTGGCTTTATTGAGGATATATGGGAGCTAGACTATGGTACATTTAATATCTCAGTTTTCTGATGTCAATGGGTTGAAGACAAACATGTGACGATAGACAAATATGTGGTGCGAGTTCTGGATCTAAATAAGACCAGTTACAAAGATGACCCATGGATCCTTGCTAATCGTGCTGCACATGTCTTCTATGCTGAACAGATCATCCCTGACAACGAGAAGAAAAGCACAGACAAATTGAAGCATGTAGTTTTTTCAGGAAAACAACAAGCTATAGGAGTGGATGGTGTATCTGATATGGAGGATTTTAACCAATTCAACGACATGTCTCTTTTCATAGACCATCCAACCAAGATAAGGAACATTGAGCGAAGCATCCCACGTAAAATGTTGCCCTGGGTCCGCCACGATGGACAAGGCAGAATAATAGCTCCCTAGATTATAAACTTGTCTTGCAATTAATTATTGTTAGGACCATGTATACTACAAGTTTGAGATCAATATATATATTTCTTCAATGTCATATGATATACTGTCACAGGAAGTTTTGGCTTTGAGATGAAGTTGTACATGGTATGAGGCACGATCTGGAAGAACGATGAATCAGTTCCGAAGTTGTGGATGGAGAAGCTTCGGCTTAGCACAAAGACGGTGATGGAGAATGAAACCAACATAAGTGAAAAGACTGCTTAGTCCTCGACAGATTACCCTTTAGCTAATAGTAAATGTCAAGGACATGAATGTAATTTTACCCAGGCTGCGTCCTGTGCCTATAAATAGATGAGAACATCGATAATCTAATTATTGGATATGGTTATTCATGTTCTTTATATGTCTCATATGTCCCTGTTCTCTAAGACAACCATTGTAATAATGCATAAAGGAAATCCATTGTAAATATTTTATACTAGCGGTTCTCTAACAAAACCGCCAGTGGGAAACTAATTATACTAGCGGTTCTCTAAGACAACCGCCAGTGGAAAATAATCTATACTGGCGGTTCTCTAAGACAACCGCCAGTGGAAAACAATCTATACTGTCGGTTCTCTAAGACAACCGCCAGTACAAAATGAGCCTTTATAACTAGTGGCGAGCGGGAGCTCGAAAAATTTACATGTCCCCTGGAGCCAGTTCATCTCATCACGCCGTCAGGCTGTTCGATTTAGTCCCCGAGGGTTTCTTCGCCGGCGATCCTCTGCGCCGTCCCCGCGCCCCCGCGCCACCTTCAGGTTTGTCCTCTTTCCCTTTTATTTGCTCTTTCCCTTTCACCTCTGCCACCGCCGCTGCCGTCATCTGCCGCGCCGGTCGTGGTCGTAAACCCTAAGCATCACCGCGCCGGTTAGTAAACCCTAGGGCGTACTTGCTTTCGCAGCCGCCGCCAGCCTACAGTATATATATAGTTCAATCTAGACTTTTCCGTCGTCGACGCAGCCTCAAAATGGACCCAGCGGATGCCATCGCAGTGCGGCTCAAGGCACGTACACTAGCGGAGTGGCTGGCAACGGCACGACTCATGCATCGCCGCCACCTCGAGCTCCGTCGCATGTCGAGGCTCAATCATCAAGACAACGTACGCCGTATTTTCGTGTGCGCCTCAAGAGTTCACTCGAAGCGTCGCCGCCTCCGTAAACACGCCATTGTGGGCTCCTCGGTGAATGCACGTGAGGTTGTCTCCATGCCCGTGCATCTGGAGTCGGTAGCGCCAGTCATCATCCTCTCCGACGATGAAGATGAGATCGATTGGACGGCACTGATGGACGACGACGACGAGTAGAAATTACGATATATGTTCCTAATCTTAGTATGATGGATGACGTACTATATATCTAAGAACTTAGTATGATGCACTGCATATTATGTAAGAACCTAGTGTGATTATATATATATATTGTGTTCTAATATTCTGTTCCAAACTGTGTGTTCAATTTTTTGAATCTTTGTTGCAATCTTTTATATATATATATATAGCTCAATGAGTTCTGTAAACAAGGACCAAGGGTTAATGCCCGACCACATGAACAAGGGTGTTTCTCAAGAACATTCAAGTGATGAAGGATAAGAAACACCTACCGACCTGTTGGGGGCCTTCGGCTTTCGAAGGTCCTCAAAAACATGATTTAACAGTGTTTTTAGAGTATAATGTGTGAGCAGGTATCTTCGGACTCGTATCAGAAAGGGAGAAGCTCAAAAGATACGAAGGTTGACACAGCGCCGAAGCTGTGAAGCAGGAAAGCTTCGGCATGTTCGCAGAAAAGGGAACCGACTTAAAGATGAAAAGGCCATTTAAACCTCGATAGATTGCTATAGAATTATCACCAAATGTAAAGGGCATGTATGTAATTTTGTATGGGTTGTACCCCGTGCCTATAAATAGGTGAACAGTACTCCCGTACTGTTCACGCGGACTTGGTGTTCACTTTTGCGTCACGCTTGTACTTTCATTTCCTTCAAATTGAAGGTACATCTGTAATCCAATGTTATTTTTATTTATATATAATAATGATATATGATGATCTACGTAATTCTTTATGTTTCTTGTAATTCATTCTTCGTTAATATGTAATGCATTTATAATGGTTCGCCCTTTGTGACCTTCGTCCGAAAATCATTATATCCCAAGGGAAATAATGCTTCGTAGGACGAAGGACTTAACCGATTAACATTTTCTGTGTTGCCTTGTTCTTGAAGCATTTGAGAACAAGTCCCCAACATTGGCGCCCACCTCCGGTGAACTCACTTCCACTCTGAATTTTTTGAACACCTTCGGCGATCATAAACCTTCGTTATGGCGCCGAAGAAAGCTTCAGCGACTGGGGCTGCAGCTCTGCAACCACCGGACCACAATCAGGAGACAGTCTCCCTGCGGGAGGCCCGAAGCCAGAAAAGGAAGGCTGTCAGCCCAACACCACCAGAGGACGAGATAGATCAAGAAATCAGAAATATGGAGATGCTTCATCAAGAAGTACAGAGGAAGAAGGAAAAGATGGCCAGGCTGGCTGAACTGCAGAGGCAGATAGACGAAGCCTCTGAAGAAGTTCGTCATCTTGCTCAGGATGAGCAGCACCGAAGGCCTCAGCACCAAGATCTTCATCAGGAGGGTTTTCCCAACGAAGATGACTGGTATGACAATTTCCATCATGGAAATTTTGTTTTTGATGATGCTTCTCCTCTGTCCGCTGAGCTGCAGGCTACACCTTGGCCTCCGTCTTACAAGCCACCTCAGCTTCCCATATTCGATGGTCACTCGGACCCGAAGCAGTTTTTGATGAGCTACGAAGCAACAGTATCTTCATATGGTGGCAATGCTTCAGTCATGGCCAAATCTTTTGTCATGGCTGTCAGGAGTGTTGCTCAAACCTGGTACTCCTCCCTTCGACCAGGAACGATCACTTCATGGCAGAAGCTGAAGGACTTGTTGTTAACCAGCTTTCAAGGATTTCAGACGAAGCCAGTCACTGCTCAGGCTCTGTTCTAGTGCACCCAGGATCACGAAGAGTACCTTCAGGCGTATGTCCGAAGGTTCTTGCATTTGAGGGCACAGGCACCAACGGTGCCCAATGAAATTGTCATCGAGGCCATGATCAAGGGGCTTCGGCCAGGTCCATCAGCTCAGTACTTCGCTAGGAAGCCCCCTCAAACTTTAGAGAAGCTGCTCCAGAAGATGGACGAGTACATTCGGGCCGATAATGATTTTCGCCAGAGAAGGGAGGAGGCTTTCAGGTTTTCTGAAATGACCAGGGGCTTCGGAGGGAAGTTTTACCCGAGGCACGTAAGATCAATTCACAACTCTACACAAAGTGATGATAAGGGGAGCCAACAGCAAAGGCCACAATATTCCTCACAGGCTTCGGGGCAACAGCAAGCTCCCTTCCGACCACCAGCTCCAAGAGGCAGAGGTGCCAGGGGCTTCGGAGGAAGATTTGGCGATCAACAGAGAAGAATCTTTTGCTTATTCTGTGGTGAGAACAAGGGCCATACTACCAGGATGTGTCACGTTACCATCCAGAAGCAAAAGGAAATAGCCGAAGCCGCAGCACAACAAGCTCAGCCGAAGCAGGTCATGCATACAGCTTCGTATCACTCGCCCTACATTCCAGAGTATGTGGGCAACCACCCTGCAGTTTCCGTTGCTTCGGCGAGTCAATCTCAAGCTTCTTGGCAACAACCTCCGCCTCCACCTCCATTACAGCAAGGACAGCAGCCAGAAGGGAGCCAGTATGCTCCACACCAAAGGGACTTCCGAGAGCAGTCCGAAGCTCGTACAGTCAACAGCACCGTGCCAGAATCAAAGCACATCTATTGACAAATATCCTACCCTAATAGCAATCTTTTCTATCCAGTTTTGTTTTCTGTAATAAAGGATATTGTTTAGGTTTCATATAAATACTTTCGTTGATTTCCACAAGGAAAATATATTTTTCTCAAGCTTAAATTGTTAAAGTTTAAAGACTTGTGATAATCAAGAGGACCTTCGGACTACCGAAAATTATTCGAAACAGCAAAAAAGTCGTTCTAAGGAACGCAGAGTAAGTTGCCGAAGTCACAAAAAAGTCGTTCCAAAGGGAACGCAGTGTAAGTTTTTTGCTCCAAAGTCGTTCCTAAGGGAATGCAGAGCTTACAGCGAAAAGTCAACGCTGATTCCGCCAAAAGTAAAGGCGAAGAAGCTCCAAAGACGTTCCTAAGGGAATGCAGAGCTTACAGCGAAAAGTCAACGCTGATTCCGCTGAAGTAAAAGGCGAAGAAGCTCCTAAGGGAGGCTTATAATGAAAAATTTTGTATGTTTTGTCATAGGAACGCGTGCATCTTCGGAATAAACAACATCTTACTCAGCATAACATCATCGCATCATTTCGCATAACATAAGCATCATACATCATATTGCATAAAGCACAAGAAGGGGACGTGACGTCGATCTTCGGAAGAATGTTTTGAAAAGGGCAAACCATGCTAAGTAGCTTCACATTGTCAAAAGGCCTGGATATTATTCATCAGAACACTGGATATTGTTGTGACAAACAAAAATCCTTCTTCACGAAGCATGAAAAGAAGGGAAGGTGTTTTTTCGTCAAAGACTCAAAAAGCGGTATGTGTAAAGTTTCATGCATCGTAAAGAATTAAGCAATAAAAAGGGTGTATTACATTCAGGATTACAAAATGTTACAATTCAGAAGTTTAATTTACAATAGTGTTCAATTTTCTTTTAGAACAACTTCTGCAGCTTCATTCAGGAGTCGATTGACGACTTCGTCCATGATTGCTTCGGCCATCTCTTTAATTTCATCGTCTCCTTTCGGCTGAGGGCCTGGAGACGCTTCAGCAGGATCTGAAGGACAGGACACGGCTATGCTGCTATTACAAACGGAAAACGAAGCTCAAAACCAAAAATTACAACACAATACAAACTATTAATTAATACCTAATTGACCTTCGGGCTCTGTGCTCTTTTCAGCAGCCTTAGCCATTTCTCTAGCATTGTGAATGCCCTTTTCACTTCTTTGAATAATTTCTCCTGCCATTTCTCGGCCACCATTATCCCAGATATCAGTAAAAAACTTTCCACCAATTATGCTTGCTTCGGCCGAAGGGTCTTTTGAGTCGTCAAAGGACAAAGCAGTTTCGGATTGTGCTAAGATTTTTACGTGTTCACAGCCCTTCTTCTCTAGAATGGTGGCAATTCCTCTGGCCCCAGAGAAAGCACATATATCCCCACGGCTATTTAAAATTTCTTCGAAGGCTTCAGCTTCGTGGTCGATCCATTCAATAGGACCTTCGGGATTGCCTCTTATAAAGTTTTCTTCACTAGAGAAGGCGCCGACCCTGGCGAAGCTAGCCCTCAACTTCTTAACACATTCTATAGATTTGTTATAGCACCTCTTCTTGGATGAACGAAGCTCTTCAATAGTTGCTTCCAAGTGATCCGCCCATTGGTCGCTGAGCTCTCGCCTTGTTTCTTCAAGTATACGTTCTTCCCTGGCTCTGGCCAGTTGTTTCCGAAGATCTTCTATTTCGCGTTTCTGAGCTTCAGCCTGACTCTTGGACGCAGCTTCGTCTTCCTTTATTTTATTTACCAATGAGTGTAATATTTTATCTTTTTCAAGGCCTTCGTTCCTCAGTTCAATTACTTCGGAACGAAGGTTGCTCAGGGCTATAGTACACCCTTCGTCTTCAGCATCTTTTTGTGCCCTGAGGGCATTACTAAGTATCAGGCCCTGCAAAGAAAAGTATGTGTGTTTCAATAAAACAAGCAAAAGGTTTTTTTTCAACAAAGAATACAAGGATCCCATTTGTTGCACCTTTAAGCTATTGTAGGTCAGGCTGTCGGCCAAATCGTTCTTCGACAGCACCGAGAGCCCGTCTTCTAAGGTTGGGAATCCGAAGCTCTTGCTCATCTCCCGGCAAACAGAAATTTCCTTGTTGTCAGGGAGACAATACAAAAAGTCTTCTTCTCCGCTACCATTGAATATTAACGCCCCCTTTGGATACTTCAGCTTTTGGGCGTAATGCTGGGCCTCTTGCTCCTCTTTTTCTGAAAGTTTCTTCCCCGAAGCATGACGAACAATATAATCACGAACTCTGATGGATGCTTCGGGGGCAATGACTTCGATCTCTTCAGCAAAAGTTGGCTTTGTTATTTTTTCCTCAGTTTCCAAGGATTCTATCTTCGCGGGCTCTGAGGACCCAGCTTCGGCTTCAGTCCCTTGCACTGGAGTTTTGTCATAAGAAATTTCAGTTGTTTCAGGAATGGCAGCAGCCTTCTTCGGAGGCGTGCTTGAAGTTTTAATTGTTTCTAGTACATCTAGCACATTCGCCATTCTTCTTCTTTTTGGAGTCACTGCTGGCACTTTTTGATTTTTTGTTGTCTCAACATTTGCTGCAGGACTCACAATTTCTGGTACTTTTTCTTCAGTTGGTTTTTTCACTTCTGCAATTTTTTCTGTGGATGGCGCTTCGGCCATTTCTTTGGTTTCTGGCAGCGAAACCTTCGGTTCTTCTAGTTCTATCTTTTTCGCCATTTCGGTCATCCCTGCAGCTGCAGGTGGCGTGACTGGTCTGGTTGGCTTTTTAGCCTCGGTAGCCGAAGAAGATTTTTCGGTAAACTCCGGCACCGAAGCTGGTTCGATATAGCGTGGCCGGTGAGTGAGGACTTTTATTTTCTTTCTTTCAGGCTCTGGCTCGCTAGGAGCAGTTGCAGCTTCTTCTTTTGCAGAGGTTATGTTCTTTCTTTTCTGCCTTCGGACGGGGTAGCAATAGTCAGGGTAAACAAACCCAATTGCATCAAATACCCGATTCAGCCTCTTCTTTTTTCGGCCTCTGAAGGCTGCTGACATCGCAGTATCTTCGGCCTTCGAATAAGCACCAAGCAATTCGTCACTTAAATTTTCAATACTCTTTAGCCAGTCGTCATCTGGCTCAGTAAATTTATCTCCAAACTTGAAGGTGTACTTCAGTCTCACAAGCCCACCTTCGTCGGCCTCTTTTGTGGTTTCTTGAGGCATTTCCCATTTCTCCGCAAGAGGCCACACCCGGAAGGCAATATGCTCTTGTACTAAATCTCTTGTTCCAATAAAAGAGCAGATGACGCCGAAGGCCCTCTGGCATTCTTCGGCAGCTTCATTCATTTCCACCTTCGGCCTCCGAAGGCCGAAGCTTTGCCAAATAGGACGCATAATTATACCTTTGATGTCTTCTCGTGCTGATAGGTCATTCTTCACATAAAACCATTCTGTCATCCAATCCCCGGGCCATCTCTTCCGAAAGGTTGGTACGGGACAGCTTGCCCCGGACCGAGAGACGAAACTGTAGCAGCCAAAGTTATTATGGTACTGTTCTTTGCCCCAAGGCTTTGTTTCATATAATAATTCATGTATATTACAGAAGCTTCTTGCATCAGGCTTCAGACCTTGGCTTCTCGCGGCCCACACGAAGATATTTAGCCTTATAATTGCCTCGGGAGTAAGTTGATGAAGATAGACTTCGAAGATTTTCAACACCTCCACGACGAAGCTGCTCAAGGGGAATCGCAATCCAGCTTTCAAAAAGCTTCGATACACCACAACTTCATTTTCTTCAGGGTGTGGACAAGTCTTTTCCCCTTCGTCCGCCCTCACAATGGACAGATCCCGGAAATACCTTCCCCTCATATTGGCAAGATGGTTTTCTTTGATAGCTGATTTGCCGAAAACCGCATGACTTGGTCGCCAGGGGCGATCTTCGGAGTCTTCACCGCCACTATCTACATCAAAACTGTCACTGTCACCAGTATCTTCAGACAAGCCTTCCAGAATTTCCTTGGTGATTTTTTCCGTGTTTGTCTTCGACATCGCTATAAGAAACCCCAAGTTTTTCTCCTCATCAAGAGACAGCTTCGTCTCAGTAACAGCTTCCTTGTCTCCAGACATCTTCGGAAACACTAAAAAACTGTTTTCAAAGCCGAAGCTTTAAAACTAAAGACTCAGGGAATCTTAGCGCGCAAAAGCTAAAAATCGAGCGAGCGAGAGCAAGTGGCAAGAGAGCGTACCAAATGAGCTCGCGGTATGCTCTTATTTATACGCTCGGTGTGGTAAAAATTGAAAGACCCCGCCTGTCAGTGAATGTTGCTATTCTAGCAAAGGGAAGGTGTTTTTTCGGACCTTCGGCTTAAAGCCTTCGTCCATGTCGCAATCTAAATTTATTATTTTAACAAATTAATATTGCGAGGGGCTACTGTTGGGGGCCTTCGGCTTCCGAAGGTCCTCAAAAACATGATTTAACAGTGTTTTTAGAGTATAATGTGTGAGCAGGTATCTTCGGACTCGTATCAGAAAGGGAGAAGCTCAAAAGATACGAAGGTTGACACAGCGCCGAAGCTGTGAAGCAGGAAAGCTTCGGCATGTTCGCAGAAAAGGGAACCGACTTAAAGATGAAAAGGCCATTTAAACCTCGATAGATTGCTATAGAATTATCACCAAATGTAAAGGGCATGTATGTAATTTTGTATGGGTTGTACCCCGTGCCTATAAATAGGTGAACAGTACCCCCGTACTGTTCACGCGGACTTGGTGTTCACTTTTGCGTCACGCTTGTACTTTCATTTCCTTCAAATTGAAGGTACATCTGTAATCCAATGTTATTTTTATTTATATATAATAATGATATATGATGATCTACGTAATTCTTTATGTTTCTTGTAATTCATTCTTCGTTAATATGTAATGCATTTATAATGGTTCGCCCTTTGTGACCTTCGTCCGAAAATCATTATATCTCAAGGGAAATAATGCTTCGTAGGACGAAGGACTTAACCGATTAACATTTTCTGTGTTGCCTTGTTCTTGAAGCATTTGAGAACAAGTCCCCAACACGACCCCTGTCCTAGCATAGATCGAGCCGCTCGACGTCAATTGCATTCTGACCCGGAGTATCATCCACAAGAGTGTGAGGTAAAGTACACATCTTTAGTTTCGTATGTGTATACCTAATTAGTTGATTTCACAATGTCTATTACACATGAATAGGAGGTCTTGTCTCAATATCGTGCGATACTTGATGAAGCCGTGGCACATTACCAAGACGCACCGAGGCTGAACCAAGATGAAGACGCACCGGTACCGACCAATACAACCACCGAGAGGTCAAGGAAAAGGACAAAGAGCGACCAGAAAAGAGGTGATAGGGGACTGAACAAGTTTCCTGACAAAACATATAAAATCTCAGATGTGAGCCCAAAAGGTCAGCCCCTAGCTCCAGAAGAGGCACTCCCTAAGTTCCGGAATGCACTTGGGTTCTTAGTTAGGGATAATCTTGACATCACAATCCAACATTGGAAAGATGTGTCAAATGATGTCAAGAATCAAATATGGAATAAGCTATTAACAAGGTTTGTTGTACCTCGGGGTTCAGAAGAACTCGTGAAGGAATACACGATGAAGCAACTTGCAATCAATTTTTGAAACTCGAGGTCTGAGATGAATACAAAATTTGCAAAGAAAGGCCTATACCCGACAAAAAAATATAAAATCTCAGAAGGTCAGTGGCTAGTATTTTTAGAGCAAAGGAGCAGTCCTGAATTCATAAGTCTAAGCGAGGCAAATTCAGAACTATCTAAGAAGAACAAGTACCACCACCAC
The DNA here is from genome assembly GCF_902167145.1 of Zea mays. NCBI lineage: Eukaryota > Viridiplantae > Streptophyta > Magnoliopsida > Poales > Poaceae > Zea > Zea mays. Next base: position 100,545,931 of record NC_050097.1, read on the forward strand.
TTAGGCACAGGTGGTTACAAGCGTCAAGTTTCTAAATGGAGACAAGAAGACACCGAGAAGAAGGCTGCAGGGTTACCAACGCTCTCCGAGCAACTTGGTGAAAGGATAGCAAATTGGATCCGTGCTAGAAAACCTAGGCAAACTAAGGCTAGTGTATCTTTTGATGATCCAAATGTCGCAGAAGTTGCGAAAAACATATATGCAATGGCAGCTAAGCAAAGCCAAGGATCATTTAAGCCACAAAGGGAGATAGACATCCTAACGGCTGGTCTTGGTAACCCTGAGCATCCAGGCCGTGTACGAGGAATCTCGTCTAAGGAAGGATGGAAGGAAGGATTCGGACCATAGTGGGAAGGTTTGTACAAGAAACGTGATCGATACAAAGAAGAGTTGTCGGATTATTTTAAGCAGGAGGCAAAGAAAGAGTTCAAAGACTTGATGTCTCAAATGCTATCAAATCCTCCACCAGAATTGATGCAGCAGTTGGCAAGTGCGATGTCTGTTCAACAGATGACCACTCCACAGCTACAAATAATTCTAGCAGCTCAACCGCCGGCTTGCACCGATTGTACAACCGTCCCAAGCTCTATCGCTTCAACGGGAAATAAGGTCTGTTATCCAATTGATGACATAACAAGGCCAGTGATGTGCACACTAGTTATAAGATATGGTATTAATAATAATCGCACGAAGAATGTAGGAACAGGCATTGCGATCCCAGGATGTAAGTTTCATGGAAGCGACATACCAGATGATTATTGCAGGGTAGAAGTGACGATGGTCGTCCAAGGATCTAAGGACGACATGCTAGACATCCCTAGGCCTGAAGGAATCGAGAAACTTGGACAAGCCATCAAAAATTTCATCCTTTGGCCTCGAAGGGATGTCAAATTGGTTGATCCACGAACGCCGTCGTCATCTCATCCCCAACCATCTCTGCCTCCTCAAACTTTAGTACCTTTACATCCATCATCACCTCCACAATCTTCCCATGCTGCTCCTCATACTCTTTCTAATCCACCGTCTCCGCCACAGGCATCAACATTTAGGACACCACCACCTTCTCCACAGCCATCAAGGGATTCACGACAATCAAAGAAATCTAAATTCCCTCTACCAAAATTGGTGTCCACATTCGAGGAAAAGAAGAGTAAAGCTAATACTGTTGGCATAACTCGATTTTTGAAAGGGATTGGATAGGACCTCACGTCACGTACTGTTGATTTGGCCGAGCACGAGGAGTCTGCAGAAAAGGCTAAGGCAATGGCCACAAAGATAAAGATCCCAACTAAGGCAGATTATAAAAATGTGCCTAAACATTATGTGCTGCCAGACCTCTACTAACTCTTGAGAAACTGAGAAAGGTCCCTACTGGTATTAAAAGGTTGCATGACTGGTACATGCATGCATCATCAGTTGGCATTGACACCATTAGTGTGCATATACCAGACCATGCTTTTATTGGTTCGGACCAAAAGGCCTTTCTTGCATTCGAGGATATGTGGTTAATGATAAACCTTCAGAAACTCGACGTGCAACTTGTGACTCTGTTTGCACTGTAAGTGTCGCTCATATTTCCACATCTATGTGTTATTAATTTTCAATATCTGACACACGCACGTGTGACTTGTAGAATGCAACATGACCAACAAGAGATCCTGTACGGTACCAAGCCCGATGCTAATGCCGGTAAAAGGATTGGGTATCTGAACCCAATACTGATATGTGAGGAAAGCCACACTTTCAGAATCGGCAAAGACAATGAAGTGTTAAAGGGAAAGATGGACGAAGAAGTTGAGCATTGCATAAATACTATGAAGAATGATTTTGAAGCAAGATACACCACCTACATAGCAAATGCAATGCTTAAATTTCAAGACAGGGAAGCTATAATGGCCCCCTACAAATTTAAGTGTGATTTTGCATAAAAATAATAATTTCAATACACATGCATCACAAATTAATTTGATCCGTACAGGGACCACTGGATATGCTTCCTCATTTATCCTAAGGTTGGAAAGGTGCTAGTGCTCGACTCCTTGAACTATGACCCTTCAACCTATGCAAAATTCTTTAATATCTTAGAGCAGTAAGTCTTTTCTATGCATGCATGCATACTTATATCGTTGAGAAAATTTTGAAATAACATGGAGATTCTACTTGAGATCACAGAGCATTTAGGTTCTATAAGTTTAAAGGTGGAAAGTACGACAAGACCAAAAAATGTGTTCCACTAGAAATCCATCATCACTGGCCGGTAAGTATGTGAATTTATGAATACATATCATACACAATGCTGCAACTAAATAACCAATCTCTCCTGTTATGTATGTAGTGCCACAAGCAACCACAAGGATCAGTCCTATGTGGGTTCTATGCGTGCGAGTTTATGAGAATGAACAGACGATACATCACAAATCCTAGCAAGGTATTATTAGTAATAGTCATGTTTGTATTTGTAAATTAACGATGCAAATGTGAATAGATGATGTTTATAAGCTTCCTTTACAGGAATTTCAAAAAGGAAATCCGGAGAACTTGACCGAAGCTGCATTGTATGGTATAGTTGAAGACCTATGCACATTCATATTAAAAGAGGTCATTCCAGCTGAAGGAAAATATCACGACGCTTCCATTACATTAGCTATGCCAGAGTTTAGAATATTAACAGAAGTTAGTAGACTATCTCTTAAACGAGATAGTTACTAGCTAGAGCATAGGTGAAAACTTATATGTTCAGTTTTGATGTATAGAATATATCGAATTTAATTAAGTTTTGATTGATTGAAAATGTATAGTTGTAAACAGAAAAATATGTGTTGTAAACAATATATTGTAAACAGATCTATGTATAAAATTCAGTTTTGATGTATAAAATTCAGTTTTGTTTGAAATGGTAAGCAGACCGCCAGTGCTAATATTATTTCCACTGGTGAGCTGCTAAAGAAAACCGCCAGTGAAAATAATGTTTCCACAGGCGTTTTCTTAAGCAGCCCACCAGTGAAAATTCAGTTTCGTTTGAAAATTTGAAAAACTGGCGGGCAGCTAAAGAAAACCGCCAGTGATAATAATCTTTCCACTAGCGGTGTCTTAAGAAGCCCGCCTGTGAAAATGATGTTTCCACATGCGGTTTCTAAAGAAAACCGCCAATGCTAAATATATTTACACTAGCCGGCTACTTATGACAACCGCCAGTGCTAATAATATCAACACTGGCGGTTTTCTTAAGAAACCGCATGTGGAGACAACATTTTCATAGGCGGGCTGCTTAAGACACCGCCAACGCTAATGATATCTACACTGGCGGGCTGCTAAAGAAAACCACTAGTGCTAATAATATTAGCACTGGCGGTTTTCTTAAGAAACCGCATGTGGAGACAACATTTTCATAGGCGGGCTACTAAAGAAAACCTCCAGTGCTAATGATATTTACACTGGCGGTTGGCAAACAACCGCATATGAAAAGGTCGATTTCTACTGGCCCCTAGCACTGGCGGCACAGAAAAATGCCAGTGCAAATAGCTCTAGGACCGTCACTATAGAGCCTCTGTGTACCAGTGTACAAGTTAGCGTGAATAGTACGGTGTTACTGTTCATCTATTTATAAGCACAGGACACAGCCTGTGTAAAATTACATTCATGCCCTTTATATTTACTATTGACTTAAGGACAATCTATTGAGGACTAGACATCCTTTTCCTCTTTAAGTCGGTTTCATTTTCCACCGCTAAGCCGAAGCTTCTCTACGCGTAGCTTCGGAATTGGTTCAAACTTCTCCCAGACCATGATTTTCATATCGTGCACAGCTTCACTCTGAGGCCGAAGGTCCCTGTGAATGTATTATACTTGGAAAACATGTTAGTTGTGTTTTGAGGACCTTCGGAAGACGAAGGCCCCCAACAGTAGCCCCTCGTAGTATTAATCTGTTATAACAATAAATTCAGACTGCGACATGAACGAAGACCTCAAGCCGAAGGTCCAAAAAACACCTTCACTTCGCTAGAATAGCGAAAGTCAATGACAAACCGGGCCCGCCAAGTTGCGTATAAATAGGAACCCACAGCGGCACCATTTGATGCGCCATTTCTGCTGTTTGCGTTATTTTCTCAAAAAATTTTAACTCTTGCTTACCATCTCTTGCTTGATTTTCGAGCTTCAGTTTAAAGACATGCTTGCTCCATGTCTGAGCAGAAGAAGATGACCGAGGAAAAAATGACTGAGGAGAAGAAGCTCACTGAGGAGAACAAGCTATATGAAGAGAAGAAAATTGCGGATCCTTTTATCACTTGGTTCTATGAGTCTATGGCAAAAACAAATACAGAGAAAATTACTAAGGAGATAATGGAGGGTTTGTCTGAATATTCTGATGACAGTTATAGTTATGATGTGGAGAGTGGAGATGAAGATTCTAAGGATCGACCCTGGCGGCCAAGCCATACCATCTTCGGGAAATCAAGCATTAAATAGAGTCATATTGACGCCATGAGAGGGAGATATTTTTGCGACATGTCTATTGTGAGGGTTGGAGGAGATAGCACTGCCCCTACTCTTGAGGAAAATGAAGTTGTTATTTACCGAAGCTTCCTGAAGGCAGGCCTTCAGTTCCCACTGAGCAAATTTGTGGTTGAGGTATTAAAGATATTCCAGATCTTTCTTCATCATATTACCCCCGAAGCTATAATTAGGATGGGGATATTTGTCAGAGATGTAAGAAGTCAGGGGCTGGAGCCGAGCGCAAAGTGCTTCTGCAATATGCACGAGCTATTATACGAGACGAAGGCTACCGGCAAAGAACAATACCACAACAACTTCGGTTGCTACGGGTTCATTGCCTACTCTAATGCAAGTTACCTGGTGCCAACATACCGGAAAAGATGGCCCGGGGCCTGGATGGAGGAATGATTTTATGTTAAAACTTGATCTGATTAAAAGGGAAGACATCAAGGAAATTATCCAGCGCCCCATCTGGTCTCGCTTCGGCCTTCGAAAGCCGAAGGTCACTATTGAAAGTGACGTCGAAGCATGCCAGAAGGCCTTTAGCAATGTTTGCGCCTTCATTGGCACAAGAGATATCATTCAAGAGCACATAGTGTCGACGTTTCGACCCCGGGGAGTCCCTGGACTGACGAGTAAAATTGTCGCTGCGTGCCCCAGCCCAGATGGGTTGGCGCAAGATGGAACACAAAGGGGGGGAAAAACTACGGCTCGTGTTATCCTGTGCTAGGGGGATGCGCTTGCAGTAGGGGTTACAAGCGCTCGCGAGGGAGAGAGAGAGGGAGCCGGTTCGTCAGCCCGTCCTCCCGCGCGACTACCCCCTGCATGAGGGCCCTGGACCTTCCTTTTATAGATGCAAGGAGAGGGTCCAGATGTACAATGGGGGTGTAGCTATGCGCTAACGTGTCCGGCAGAGAGGTGCCAGAGCCCTGTGTACATGCCAACGTGGTTGTCGGAGACGTGCTAGAGCCCTGTATATGCTGTGTCGTGGCCGTCGGAGGAGCGCTTGATCCCTATAGAAGCGCAGCTGTCGGGGCTGCTGGGACCTTGCTGACGTCTCCTTGCTTTTGTAGGGGGCTGAGAACCGCCGTCGTCATGGACGCATGCGGGGGAGCCATCATTACTTGTTACCGGGGCAAGCCTAGATGCGATGCCAGTCTTGTTCCCCCGTAGCCTGAGCTAGGTAGGGATAGGGTAATGATGTACCCCCTGTGGCGTGGTCGGTCCGAGCCCAAGGTCGGGCGAGGTGGAGACTCCTCCTGAGGCCGAGGCCGGGGTTGGGCGAGGACACGATTCCTCCCGAGGTCGAGGTTGAGGCTGAGCCCTGGGGTCGGTCGAGGCAGAGACCACCTTCCGAGGCCGAGGTTGAGGCCAAGCCCTGGGGTCGGGCGAGGCGGAGACCACCTTCCGAGGCCGAGGCGGGGGCTGAGCCCTGGGGTCGGGCGAGGCGGAGACCTCCTCCTGAGGCCGAGGCCCAAGGTCGGGTGAGACGGAGCTTCCTGTTGCGCCTAAGGCTGGACTCAGCTGCGTCAGCCTCACCCTGGCGGGTGGCACAGCAGTCGGAGAGGGGCGAGCGGCGCTGTTTTCCTGTCCGGTTGGTCAGTGGAAGGGCGAAGTGTCTGCGGTCACTTCGACCTTGCCGACTGAGGCACGCGTGTCAGGATAAGGTGTCAGGCGATCCTTGCATTGAATGCGTCTGCGATATGGTCGGTTGGTGAGGTGATTTGGCCAAGGTTGCTTCACAGTGAAGCCTGCCCGAGCTGGGCTTCGGGCAAGTTGAGGGTGCGCCCGTTGCTTGAGAAGGCCCTCGGGCGAGGTGAGAATTCGTCTGGGATTATTGTTCCCGCCCGAGGCTGGGCTCAGGCGGGGTGAGATCGCGTCCCTTGAGTAGACGAAGCTTTGACCTGAATTGCGCCCATCAGTCTCTGCAGCTTGTGCTGATGGTGGTTACCAGCCATGTTTAGGAGTGTTAGGGGTACCCCTAATTACGGTACCCGACAGTAGCCTCCGAGCCTCAAAGGGAGTGTTGGTACTCGCTTGGAGGCTTTGCCGCACTTTTTTTTGCAAGGGGACCGGCCTTTCTTGGTTACACTTTGTTCCGATGGGTGCGCGCGAGCGCACCCGCCGGGTGTAGCCCCCGAGGCCTCGGAGGAGTGGTTTGAATCCTCTGAGGTCTTAATGCCTTTCGTGATGCCTCGGCCGGTCTGGTTGTTCCCTCATGCGATCTGATTGTAGCCAGGGTGCATGGTCAGGTTCTGAGTTTTCACGCTGGTTTGTTGACGCTATCAACGATTTGGCCGTAGCCGGGTTTGCGAGAGCAGCCCTTGAGCCTCTACACGGAGCAAGAGGACGATCAAGGATTGTCTCGACTTTTATCATACGCCCCTTCGTCGCCTTTCCGCAAGGAGGAAGGGGGAGGGGAAGCGCCATGTTGCCCTCGGAGGGCGCCGAACAAGGTGTCTCCGGTGAGTTGCTAACGGGTGATCCGAGTGGACGCCCGTGCCCCGTTCGATAAGGGTCGGCTAGTGGCCCAGAGGCGCGCTCCAAAAGTTCCTACAGGTGATTTGCCGGACCCGATCCCGTTCTATAGGGTCCGAGGGCTCGATGCCTCCCTCTTATGGGATTCCGTTACAAAATCGCTCCTGCTAGTCTCGGAAATGTCCTAGGGTACCTCGAGAGTGTAGCCCGAGCCTCGGCCATGTATCGGACGTTCCCAGAGTCATCCCTCGCTCTGCATGCTCTGGGCGACTGTCGAACCCTTCCGAGGGGCCAGCCTTCGAACCCCTGATCAGTAGTGGGCGCGAAGCCCGAGTGCTCTGAGGCGGCTGTCGAACCCTTCCGAGGGGCTAGCCTTTGAACCCCTGATCAGTAATGAGCCTGAAGCCCGAGTGCTCTGGGGCGGCTTTCGAACCCTTCCAAGGGGCCAGCCTTCGAACCCCTGATCAGTAGGAGGGCTTGGGGCCCGCTTCCTTCGCGGAGAAGGATCCTTTTTGAAATATCCCCTTTCCCGATCCCTGTGGCAAGAGAGAGGAAGGGGAAGAGGAAAAGGATATGAATTTAAACGGTGTGGCGGACCTTTTTTGACGCGGTCATCATGGCGGAGGTGAAACGATGCCCGCTTTGCCTGCCAAAGGTGTCACTTGCCCTGCCGTGGAGTTAATGCGACGGGACGGGTGGTTTGCGGGGCGGCCGTTGCACGTGCGTGAGCCGTTCGAGGAACGGGCGTTTCGCCTTCGAGTTTGAATTTCACGCCGGGTTCGGGTGAAGTGTTGAACGGATCTCGCCCGGGCCTTTATATACCCGGAAGAGGGGCCGGCAGTGGTTCTTTACTCTGCTGCTCGCCTTCTGCTTTGGTTTCCGCAACTTAAGAGAATAGCCAGAGAAAAGACTGCGCACCTTGTCCCCTCCGCCTTCACCCCCTTCATTCGGTGATGGCCGACAGGGTGACCGTCGTTCTGCCGCGTGATCCGTGGCCTTTCTCCACCGTCACGGTGGGCGATCTAGAGGCCCTCGTCGCCGATGGTTTGCTCTGTCCCCTCTCCGGTGATCCACAGCCGGAGTGGATGGTCCCTTCGAGCGGGGCCGACCCGACCCCGCCGCCGGGGTATGTGCTGAGTTTCGTCTCCTTCCATGAGCAGGGGTTCGGAGTGCCAGCGAGCCGTTTCATGCGGGCGCTTCTGCACTACTACGGGGTGGAGCTGCACAACTTCAACCCCAACTCCATTGCGCAAGCGGCCATCTTCGCAGTGGTTGGCGAGGGTTTTTTGAGGATTGACCCCCACTGGGATCTGTGGACCCATCTCTTCTCTGCGGAGCTTTTTGCCTTGACGATGGGGGAAAAGAAGGTCCGCATGGTGGTGCGGGCCGGTGGCTGCACCCTCCAGTTGAGGCAGGGGCGCGCGCAGCAGTACACCCCCGCCATCCTTGTGTCTTCGAACAAGGGGTGGCAGCACCAATGGTTTTACCTCCGGAATGACGATGGAAGGCTCCCGTCGTTTTCTCAACGAGTGGTGACTGCCGCCGGCAGCAACTGGCGCTGGGGGCCACGCACGAGAAACAGGAGAAACTCCAGCCCCTTCCGGAGGCCTTGCAGGAGTTACGAGATGGGGGGCTCACCGCCGCGGGGGTGGTTGCCGCCATCCATCACCGGAGGGTGCTTCCCTTGGCAGAGTGGCGGTTGCCGCTTTCGGAGATGATGTCGGGGGTTGACTTGGAGGGTTCGCAGATGTCCTCGGCCTCCCTCTCTGCCGATGACCTCCGCAGGCGGGTAGTGGGCACGGTAGGGAGGCTGGATGCCGGCGCCCTTACCCAGCCCATGATGCGTCCCGAGCGTGGGTACGTGTCCCTGGTGAGTGTCCGCTCCTTCTTCTATCTTGTGTTGGGTCGCCTTTGATTCTTACCATCGGGATTTCCGTTCGTCTCCAGGAGTTGGGGTTTTACAAGCCCTCCCTTCCACCAGTCCTGGAGGACGCGGTGGACCGAGTCGCGCGGAGGGTCGCCACGGAGAAGAAGAAGGAGAAGAAGGACACGGAGAAGGCCAGGGCTCGCGAGCGGATGCGGGCTCGGGACGCCTTGGAGAGGCACCGTCGGAGGCAGGAGAGGGACGGGTTCCCGAGGGAGCCGTCGCCGGAGACGCCTGACGACGATGATTGATGAGGACATCACTATGAGTACTCCACATCAAGCGCCACTTCCTTCATTAGCTGGGCCAATCACTCGGGCCCGTGCCAAAGATCTTAACTTCGTCATGCTACTGAAGAATGAGGGCCCAGAAGACTAGACGACCAGCCCAACTGCGGCCCAAAGTGGACGACCTAGGGTTGGCCACCCCTAGGGGCTGCGCCCCCTCTCTCTATTTATCCAGGAGCTGCGCCTCCTTTGTTTTCCGAGTTTTGTTTTACATCTAGCTTTAGCTACCCCAGAACACGCACAAATACGTGCTGTCCTCTGTGATTCAGAACTCCACCTCGAGTGATATTAAGCTTGCTCGCATCTTTTTCTTGTTCGTTCTTCGATTGCGCACAGGAAACGATCTTCGTGATCAGGCCGATCTCGCATCAGCAAGGTCGGTAACCATTGGGAGTTGGTTCAGCGATTGCATTGGCGCTTCGGGTTCGCTCGTCGTAGTCGGATCGTGAGGGTCTACTTCCACCAAATCGGAATTATCTCCACTCACCGAAAGATCGGGCACTCCAGCTCTATCAAGTGGTATCAGATTTCCAGGTTGATCGGTGAGTTTATCGAGTGTTTTTTCTCCTACAGTCCACAAAACCACATAAAAATTTAGGTTAGACCTTATCCCAGCACCCTTTTGAGCCTCGCACTTTCTTTCAATAATCTGCATGGTTGAATTTGTGTGCTTTCACGTCATTTGTTGCTGGTTGCATTGTGTTATTCCACCATTCAAACCCTAGCGCGCCGCCACCATATTCCGTTTGATCACGCCACAAACCGAGTGAACACCGCTTCCTTATTTTTCTCCTTCGGTTACGTAAAAAAACAGAAAAAAAAAACAAACCGAGTCAACGCCGCTTACTTGTTTTTCTCCTTCGGTTACGTAAAAAAAACAGAAACAAAAAAAGAAAACGAAGGAGAAAGGATACTGTCGGGGACCATAATTAGGGGTACCCTCAAGACGCCTAATTCTCAGCTGGTAACCCCCATCAGCATAAAGCTGCAGAGGCCTGATGGGTGCGATTAATTCAGGGATCAGTCCATACGAGCGACTCGATCACGCCTCGCCCGAGCCTAGCCTCGGGCAAGGGCAGCCGACCCCGAGGGGTTTCCGTCTCGCCCGAGGCCCCCCTTTTAACGGCGGACACATCTCCGGCTCGCCCGAGGCCTTGCCTTCGCTAAGAAGCAACCCTGACTAAATCGCCGCGCCGACCGACCGAGTCGCAGGAGCATTTAACGTAAAGGTAGCCTGACACCTTTATCCTGACGCGCGCCCCCCGGCAGAGCCGAAGTGACCGCCGTCACTTCGCCGCTCCACTGACCGGTCTGACAGAAGGACAGTGCCGCCTGCGCCACTCCGACTGCAGTGCCACTTGACAGAGTGAGACTGACAGGCAGTCAGGCCTTGCCAAAGGCGCCATAGGAAACTCCGCTCCACCCGACCCAGGGCTCGGACTCGGGCTAAGCCCCGGAAGACGGCGAACTCCGCTCCGCCCGACCCAGGGCTCGGACTCGGGCTAAGCCCCGGAAGACGGCGAACTCCGCTCCGCACGACCCAGGGCTCGGACTCGGGCTAAGCCCCGGAAGACGGCAAACTTCGCTCCGCCCGACCCAGGGCTCGGACTCGGGCTCAGCCCTAGAAGACGACGAACTCCGCTCCGCCCGACCCAGGGCTCGGACTCGGGCTCAGCCCTAGAAGACGACGAACTCCGCTCCACCCGACCCAGGGCTCGGACTCGGGCTCAGCCCCAGAAGACGACGAACTCCGCTCCGCCCGACCCAGGGCTTGGACTCGGGCTCAGCCCCAGAAGACGACGAACTCCGCTCCGCCCGACCTAGGGCTCGGACTCGGGCTCAGCCCCAGAAGACGACGAACTCCGCTCCGCCCGACCCCAGGGCTCGGACTCCGCCCCGGCCTCTGCCGAACGACCACCGCCTCGCCCGACCCAGGGGCTCGGGCTCGGCCTCGGCCACGGAAGACAGACTCAACCCCGGCTTCGGAGGAGCCCCCACGTCGCCCGACCTCGGGCGCGGGCCCGCCACGTCAACAGGAAGCGCCATCATCATCCTGCCCCGAGCCGACTCGGGCCGCAGAGAACAAGACCGGTGTCCCATCTGGCTAGCTCCGCCAGATAGGCAATGATGGTGCCCCACGTGCCCTGTGACTACGGCGGCTCTCAGCTCTCTTACAAAAGCAGGAGGACGTCAGCAAGGACTCGACCGCTCCGACAGCTGTCCCTCCGCCAGGCTCCGTTGCTCCTCCGACGGCCACGACATCACACCGACTGGGTGCCAAGATCTCTCCGGCTGCCACATCGGCATGTACTTAGGGCGCTAGCTCTCCCCCGCTAGACACGTAGCACTCTGCTACACCCCCATTGTACACCTGGATCCTCTCCTTACGCCTATAAAAGGAAGGACCAGGGCCTTCTTAGAAAAGGTTGGCCGCGTGGGGACGAGGACGGGACAGGCGCTCTCTTGGGGCCGCTCGCTTCCCTCACCCACGTGGACGCTTGTAACCCCCTACTGCAAGCGCACCCGACCTGGGCGCGGGACGAACACGAAGGCCGCGGGATTTCCACCTCTCTCACGCCCGTCTCCGGCCACCTCGCTTCCCCCCTTCGCGCTCGCCCACGCGCTCGACCCATCTGGGCTGGGGCACGCGGCACACTCACTCGTCGGCTTAGGGACCCCCCGGTCTCGAGACGCCGACAGTTGGCGCGCCAGGTAGGGGCCTGCTGCGTGCTGACGAACAGCTTCCCGTCAAGCTCCAGATGGGCAGTCTCCAGCAACCTCTCCGGCCCGGGACGGTGCTCCGTTTCGGGAGTCTTGAGTTCATGTCCTTCGACGGCAGCTATGACATGATACTCCTTCCACCGCCGCGCGACAACGACAATGGCGGCCGACAACCCGCCCGCCGGCGGCGGAATCGACGACATCTTCCCCGCGTGGTGGAAGAACAACATTCGAGCTCGCCCCGTCCTCTCCCCCGCCAATGGAGGAGGAGGCGGGGCAACCAAGGCCAAGCGGGAGGCCGCGCTTCGTCGGCTGTCAAGCGAATCAACGTCCCCAGCGCCCCAATGGGGGGCGCGTCGGGCGTCGACCTCACGTTTGAGACGAAGGCGAGCGCCGTCCCCCCGCGACACACCAAGCCCGAGCAAGTGGACGACGCCAGCGCGCTCGCGGAGGGCTTGCAGGGTGTCGCCCTCGTACCTAAGACGACGGTGCAATCAGTCCCCGACGTAACTATGTCGCTCCTCGTCGACCAAAAGGTACTGACTAATTCCCATCCTACGTTATTTCGACTCGGCCTCAACCCGCCTAGCGACCTCGCTTTGGCGGGCGCTCTCGTTGAGGCGAGTGCAAGCCCTCTAGGGTTTCGTATGCGGTCGCCTTGGGACCGATTGACGGATGTCTCGACCTACGGGCCCTCTGGGTCCGAGGAAGATGACGATCCCAGCATCTGTTGGGATTTCTCTGGATTTGGCAACCCCAGTGCCATGCGGGACTTTATGACCGCATGTGACTACTGCCTCTCCGACTGTTCCGACGGTAGCCGCAGCCTTGACGACGAGGACTGCGGCCCAAGCCGCGAATGTTTCCACGTCGAGCTAGGGGATCCCTCCGAAGGCAACCATCTCGGCATGCCGGAGGACGGTGATCTCCCTAGGCCGGTGCCTCGCGCTGACATCCCGCGGGAGCTAGCTGTGGTCCCCGTTCCGACGGGGGGTCACGACCCACAGCTCGAGCAAGTCCGCGGGGCGCAGGCCAGGCTCGACGAGGGAGCAGGAGCGCTTGAGTCGATCCGCCGGGACGTCGGGCAGGTATGGGCGGGCCAACCCCTGGCCGGAGAAATACGTCACCTGCCCCAGGATTTCCAGCACCGCGTCGCCAACGACGTCAGGGTCAGGCCGCCACCCGCATCCAGTGGGGTCGGTCAGAACCTGGCAGCCGCTGCGATGCTCCTCCGCGCGATGCCGGAGCCATCAACCACCGAGGGTCGGCGAATCCAGGGAGAGCTCAAGAATCTCCTGGAAGGCGCTGCGGCCCGATGGGCCGAGAGCTCTGCCTCCCGAAGGCAGGGATACCCCTCGGAACCTCATGCCGCGACTTCCCGATTCATGCGGGAAGCCTCGGTCTACACAGGGCGCACGCGCAACACCGCGCCTGCGGCCCCGGGCCACCTCGGCAACGAGCACCATCGTCGCGACCGTCGGGCCCAGCTCGACGAAAGGGTGCGCCGAGGCTACCACCCCAGGCGTGGGGGACGCTACGACAGCGGGGAGGATCGGAGTCCCTCGCTCGAACCACCCAGTCCGCAGGCCTTCAGTCGGGCCATCCGACGGGCGCCGTTCCCGGCCCGGTTCCGACCCCCGACTACTATCACAAAGTACTCGGGGGAAACGAGACCGGAACTGTGGCTCGCAGACTACCGCCTAGCCTGCCAACTGGGTGGAACGGACGACGACAACCTCATCATCTGCAACCTCCCCATGTTCCTCTCCGACACTGCTCGCGCCTGGTTGGAGCACCTGCCTTTGGGGCAGATCTCCAGCTGGGATGATTTGGTCCAAGCCTTCGCCGGCAATTTCCAGGGCACGTACGTGCGCCCCGGGAATTCCTGGGACCTCCGAAGCTGCCGGCAACAGCCGGGAGAGTCTCTTCGGGACTACATCCGGCGATTCTCGAAGCAGCGCACCGAGCTGCCCAACATCACCGACTCGGATGTCATCGGCGCGTTCCTTGCCGGCACCACCTGCCGCGACCTGGTGAGTAAGCTGGGTCGCAAGACCCCCACCTGGGCGAGCGAGCTGATGGACATCGCCACCAAGTTCGCCTCTAGCCAGGAGGCGGTCGAGGCTATCTTCTGAAAGGACAAGCAGCCCCAAGGCCGCCCATCGGGAGAGGCTCTCGAGGCGTCTACTCCGCGCGGCGCCAAGAAGAAAGGCAAGAAGAAGTCGCAAGCGAAACGCGACGCCGCCGACACGGACCTTGTCGCCGCCGCCGAGTACAAGAACCCTCGGAAGCCCCCCGAAGGTGCTAACCTTTTCGACAAGATGCTCAAGGAGCCGTGCCCCTACCATCAGGGGCCCGTCAAGCACACCCTTGAGGAGTGCGTCATGCTTCGGCGTCACTTCCACAGGGCCGGGCCACCCGCAGAGGGTGGCAGGGCCCGCGACGACGACAAAAAGGAAGATCACCAAGCAGGAGAGTTCCCTGAGGTCCGCGACTGCTTCATGATCTACGGTGGGCATGCGGCGAATGCCTCGGCTCGGCATCGCAAGCAAGAGCGCCGGGAGGTCTGCTCGGTGAAGGTGGCGGCGCCAGTCTACCTAGACTGGTCCGACAAGCCCATCACCTTCGACCAAGCTGACCACCCCGACCACGTGCCGAGCCAGGGGAAATACCCGCTCGTCGTCGACCCCATCGTCGGCGACGTCAGGCTCACCAAGGTCCTGATGGACGGGGGCAGCTGCCTCAACATCATCTACGCCGAGACCCTCAGGCACCTGCGCGTCGATCTGTCCTCCGTCCGAGCAGGCGCTGCGCCCTTCCACGGGATCATTTCTGGGAAGCGCATCCAGCCCCTCGGACGACTTGACCTTCCCGTCTGCTTCGGAACGCCCTCCAACTTCCGAAGGGAGACCTTGACGTTCGAGGTGGTCGGGTTTCGAGGAACCTACCACGCGGTACTGGGGAGGCCATGCTACGCGAAGTTCATGGCCGTCCCCAACTACACCTACCTGAAGCTCAAGATGCCGAGCCCCAACGGGGTCATCACCGTCGACCCCACGTACAAACACGCGTTCGAATGCGACGTGGAGTGCGTGGAGTACGTCGAGGCCCTCGCCGAGTCCGAGGCCCTCATCGCCGACCTGGAGAACCTCTCCAAAGAGGTGCCAGACGTGAAGCGACATGCCGGCAACTTCGAGCCAGCGGAGACGGTTAAGGCCGTCCCTCTCGACCCCAGTGGCGACACCTCCAAGCAGATCCGGATCGGTTCCGGGCTCGACCCCAAATAGGAAGCAGTGCTCGTCGACTTTCTCCGCGCAAACGCCGACGTCTTTGCGTGGAGTCCCTCGGACATGCCCGGCATACCGAGGGATGTCGCCGAGCACTCGCTGGATATTCGGGCCGGAGCCCGACCCGTCAGGCAGCCTCTGCGCCGATTCGATGAGGAGAAGCGCAGAGTGATAGGCGAGGAGATCCACAAGCTAATGGCAGCAGGGTTCATCAAAGAGGTATTCCATCCTGAATGGCTTGCCAACCCTGTGCTTGTGAGGAAGAAAGGGGGGAAATGGCGGATGTGTGTAGACTACACTGGTCTCAACAAAGCATGTCCAAAGGTTCCCTACCCTCTACCTCGCATCGATCAAATCGTGGATTCCACTGCTGGGTGCGAAACCCTGTCCTTCCTCGATGCCTACTCAGGGTATCACCAAATCCGGATGAAAGAGTCCGACCAGCTCGCGACTTCTTTCATCACTCCCTTCGGCATGTACTACTATGTCACCATGCCGTTCGGTTTGAGGAATGCGGGCGCGACGTACCAGCGGTGCATGAACCATGTGTTCGGCGAACACATCGGTCGCACAGTCGAGGCCTACGTCGATGACATCGTAGTCAAGACAAGGAAGGCTTCCGACCTCCTCTCTGACCTTGAAGTGACATTCCGATGTCTCAAAGCGAAAGGCGTCAAGCTCAATCCCGAGAAGTGTGTCTTCGGGGTGCCCCGGGGCATGCTCTTGGGGTTCATCGTCTCCGAGCGAGGCATCGAAGCCAACCCGGAGAAGATCGCAGCTATCACCAGCATGGGGCCCATCAAAGACTTAAAAGGCGTACAAAGGGTCATGGGATGTCTCGCGGCCCTAGGCTGCTTCATCTCACGCCTCGGCGAAAGAGGTCTGCCTCTGTACCGCCTGTTAAGGAAGGCCGAGTGTTTCGCTTGGACCCCTGAGGTCGAGGGAGCTCTCGGGAACCTGAAGGCGCTCCTCACAAAGGCGCCTATCTTGGTACCCCCAGCTGATGGAGAAGCCCTCTTGATCTACGTCGCCGCGACCACTCAGGTGGTTAGCGCCGCGATTGTGGTTGAGAGGCAAGAAGAGGGGCATGCATTGCCCGTTCAGAGGCCAGTTTACTTCATTAGCGAGGTACTGTCCGAAACCAAGATCCGCTACCCACAAGTTCAGAAGCTGCTGTATGCAGTGATCCTGACGAGGCGAAAGTTGCGACATTACTTCGAGTCTCATCCGGTAACTGTGGTGTCATCCTTCCCCCTGGGGGAGATCATCCAGTGCCGAGAGGCCTCGGGCAGGATCGCAAAGTGGGTGGTGGAAATCATGGGTGAGACAATCTCGTTCGCCCCTCGGAAGGCCATCAAGTCCCAGGTGTTGGCGGACTTCGTAGCCGAATGGGTCGACACCCAGCTGCCGACGGCTCCGATCCAACCGGAGCTCTGGACCATGTTTTTCGACGGGTCGCTAATGAAGACGGGAGCCGGCGCGGGCCTGCTCTTCATCTCGCCCCTCGGGAAACACCTACGCTACGTGCTACGCCTCCATTTCCCGGCGTCCAACAATGTGGTTGAGTACGAGGCTCTGGTCAACAGGTTGCGGATCGCCCTCGAGCTAAGGGTCAGACGCCTCGACGCCCGCGGTGACTCGCAGCTCGTCATCGACCAAGTCATGAAGAACTCCCACTGCCGCGACCCGAAGATGGAGGCCTACTGCGATGAGGTTCGGCGCCTGGAAGACAAGTTCTACGGGCTCGAGCTTAACCACATCGCTCGGCGCTACAACGAGACTGCGGACGAGCTGGCAAAAATAGCCTCGGGGCGAACGACGGTTCCCCTGGACGTCTTCTCCTAGGATCTGCATCAACCCTCCGTCAAGATCAACGACACGCCTGAGCCCGAGGTACTCTCGGCCCAGCCTGAGGTACCCTCGGCCCAGCCCGAGGCGTCCTCGGTTCAGCCCGAGGTACCCTCGGCCCCCGAGGGCGAGGCACTGCACGTCGAGGAGGAGCGGAGCGGGGCCACGCCTGATCGAGATTGGTAGACCCCATACCTGCAATATCTCCGCCAAGGAGAGCTACTGTCACACCTGGTTTTGGAAGGCAAACCGAATGCGAACTATGTACGTGCCAGGATCAGAACTCACGTACACAACGATTACATAAATGAACATCATCACACAATGCTCGAATAATAATATAAAAGGGTACTTATTACATCATAGAGTCATAGACATCCACATAGTCATTGTCTTAACAGGTAAATCAAAGTACTAGCGAAACACACTAAAGATAAGGCCTTCACAGGCAGCTGACTGGGGGTTGCCGCCAACCCACACCTAGAATTCATCGTAGTCTTGGAACTCCTGGAAGTCTCCTTCCACGGCTTCGCCTTCTCCTGAGCAGTGGTTACAATGCGGACAACCTGGTGTTTTGTGGTAAAGCAAGGATGAGTACACATCAACGTACTCAGCAAATGTCCCGTTTGGCTGAAGTGGACTAGCTTTATGTGGGGTTAGGCTCAAGCAGTTGCTTTTAGTTGGTCAGGTATTTATCATTAGTAGAAGCCAGATTTTAGCATTAACCAATCCCGTAAACCATTTCCTCATCGAGGAACATCATCATCATAGTCGAACCAAAACCATATCATAACCATTGTATCTCGAACCATCTGTATCTCTAATCAAAGAGGATCCCAAGGCTGCTCTTAACCGTGAGCACGGCTGATATACCAGTTTCACTACCCTCTGCAGAGGTTGCACACTTTACCCATGAGTCATGATTCCCTTTCTACCCGGGGAGAGCTAATCCCCATTGACCACTACCTAGGTGGTCCGGCAGGGCATCACTACGTAGCTTTTACAAAGATTCCCTAGAGATCGTAGCTGCCCGTTAGGTTTCTCCAGTTTGATAAACACAGTACCCCTCCCCGCAGGAGAGTGACTAACAAAGAGCAAAACGAAAGAACCTCGGCACTCAGCCTCGGCAGAGCAAGCACTGTGCCTGGACCCCATTGACGGCACGACGGCTAAGCAACTACACCTCTAGTTCATCCAATTAATCAGCTAAGGGCATCCCATTTCAGCCTCATGGTTGCACTGTTATCCCGGGTGGTCTCTCAACGAACCAGTCCTTACGGAGAGGTACTCAGGAAACAGCCTGAGCCCCCTAGAGTATCACAAGATCATCAACATCAACAGGATAACAGTATCATAAATAGCCACATCATGTTCATTGATTATGTTAAAGCAGTAGCAAAGTGCTAACCATAATAGCCCATAAGGTCATCAAGGATAAAGTAAAGTGCAAAGCTAGTCAATCCTTAGGTTTCAGGAAAGTAATGCGGGGTAGTAAGTTATAAATGAATAGGACATAATGGGACAGAGGACACTTGCCTTCACCAAACTACTGATCAGGGGCTTCCTCTGCAACTGCCTCGGGAAACACAGACTGCTCGGTGTCTACGCAAAGCAATCATTCACACTATGCACTTGGGAAAATAACAAACAAAAACAATATACCAAACATGTGCAGCAGAGAGGGGTCACAAGTTCATAACAGAAAAGGGATAGGCACTCTAAAGTTCCCTAGGTCTGGGGGTAGAGGACTACACAAAGTGATTTACTATCCACTAATCAGGTCTAAGTTGGTGGTGGGATTAAATAATTATCTGGTTTGAGTTTCTAAACTTAAGTGTTTAAGTCCACAAACTTAAGTAATCCAACTTTTATTAAAGTCTACTCATTTCCAATTATCTTAAATAAGGTTTCAATAGTCTTAATCCTATCCTAGTGATTAGCTATTAATTAATACATGGAAACAGCAGGGAAACATTGCATAAACAGATAGATAATAATATTATGAACATTTTGCAATTTGAAGCACCTAATTTGGAGTTCATATGACAAAGTTATGAATTTTACAAGTTTAGGGGTTAAAAATTATACCCTAAGGACTTATTTTGAATTAAATAAAAGGGCCAGGGACTTAACTGCGAGAAACCAGGGACGGCGGGCGCAATTTCCAGAAAACAGGGGGGCTCTTTAAGAAAAGCGCGGGCGAAGGGGTATCGAGCGCCTACAGCCGTCAGATCTAAAGCGAACGATCAGGATTAGATCCTGTGGGCGGGCGCGCGGGCGCGCGGCGGCCTGGGCGGCTGACAGGCGGGGCCGGGCGGACAGCGCGCGCGCGGGGCGGGCTGACAGGCTGGGCCCAAACGGCAGAGCGAGCGCGCGGGCGGGCTGACAGGCGGGGCCTAGCGGGCAGAGAGACGGGGTGAGGGGGTAGTGGGCCTGGGCCGCTGGATCGCTGGCGGACGGCCAGGATTAGGTCCGGGCGGGTTGAATCAGGGCCGCCCGATCTGGGTTGAACGGCGGAGATCGGATGGGCGGCCTGGGTCTTCCCTACGGCTAGTTGGGGCGGCGGCGCTCGACCCCGCGGCGAAGGGCTCGCCGGAGACGAGGGGCGCGGGCGATTGGCGGGGCTCTGGGGTGACCTGAGTGGTCGGGGAGGTCGGGGAGGGCGCGGGGAGTTCTCCGGTAGGGTCTGGGTCGGGGCAGAGGCACCGGAGGGGGGCGGTTCACGGCGGGGCGGCTCGGCGGCGGGGTTATTCTACTCCGGCGAGCAATCAAGCGCAACAGAGAGCAAAGCAAGGGGCGATAGGGGCGGGAGAGGTCCGTTACCTCAAGGCGGGCTCCGGGGACTCCTCGGCGGCGACGGGGACGCGACGGGGACCCGGGTCGACGGTGGCGGCTGCACGGCGGACGACGGGTGAGCGCGGGCAGAGAGAAATAGGGAGGGGGAGAGGGAATTGGGGCGCGTTCCGGGTTGCGGACGCCAGAGCGGAGCTCACCGGGGCTAAGGGCGCGGCGGAGCTCCACCGGCGACGAGAAACCGAGCTCGGGACGGCGGGGTTATGGCGGTGGCGCTCTGCGTGCGCGCAGCGAGGGGGAGAGAGAGTCTACTGGGCGCAAATGGGGGGAGAGGGTGAGGGCGAGTGGGGTTCGGGGCTCAAGTGGCCAGGGGCGAGGTGGGGCGAGTTCCACGCGCGACGTGGGCGCGGGGAAGGCGGGCGCGAGCAGCTCGGCGGCGGTTACACGAGGAAGACGGGGCTGACAGCCCGGGCCCGCGAGCAGAGAGAGAGCGAGGGAGCGAGCGCGCGCGGGGAAAGCGGGCGCCGACAGGTGGGGCCGGGCGAACAGAGAGAGAATGGGGCGGGTACGCGGAAGGCGGCCGCGCCGACAGGCCGGGCCCGCTGCGCAGAGAGAGGAGGGGAGGGAGGCGCGCGCGCGAGAGATGGGCCGGCTGGGCCGAAAGGCCGAGGGGGCGGCTGGGTTGGGCTGCTTTACCTTTTTTCTTTTATTCTGAATTGTTTCTCCCTTTTCTTTTATTTATTCTATTTGATTCAAATTCAAATGGGCCCCAAATTCAAATTAGACCTTTTGAGAATTATGCACCAAACAAAAGTGAAATCTAGGGTTCAACATGATGCAACAATTCATACTCCACTAGGGTTTAACATAATAGACTACAATTACAAGTAAAATAAGCACTTAGCTCCTATAGAAATGAGAGAGAAAAGAATTAGGAAGGATGAGAAAAGGAAGTAACACCTGAATTTGTGAATATGAGCAAAGAAATTTTATACCCCCAAATTCAGGGTGTTACAAACCTATCCCCCTTAAAAGAATCTCGCCCCGAGATTCAAGGTTGGTCAGCAAAGAGTTCAGGGTATTTGGCCTTCAGGTCATCTTCTCGTTCCCAGGTTGCTTCATCCTCCGAGTGGTGACCCCATCTGACTTTGCACATTCTGATAGTGTTCCTCCGGGTGACTCTGTCTGCAAACTCCAGAATCTGCGTTGGCTTCTCTATGTATGTCAGATCTTCTTGGACTTCCAAGCCCTCCACTGGCAACTGTTCTTCTGGTACTCGCAGACACTTCTTCAATTGTGACACATGGAACACATTGTGCACTGCTGACAAACTCTCTGGTAGGTCGAGCTGGTAGGCCACTTCTCCACGCTTGGCTTGAATCTGATATGGTCCGACGTACCGGGGTGCTAACTTGCCTTTAACTCCGAACCTTCTGACTCCCCTGATAGGTGACACCTTCAGATAGACGTAATCTCCCACTTCGAAACTCAGTTCCCTTCTCCTTCTGTCAGCATAGCTTCGCTGTCTTGACTGGGCTATCTTCAGATTCTCCCGAACCATTTTGATATTCTCTTCGGCTTCAAGCAAGATGTCGGGGCCAAACACCTGTCTCTCTCCAGGCTGGTCCCAGTGCAGCGGAGTCCTACAACTCCGTCCGTAGAGTGCCTGAAACGGCGACATCTTCAAGCTAGCCTGATAGCTATTGTTGTAGGAGAATTCTGCATAAGGTAACCTTTTGTCCCATCCTGACTTGTCTTGCAACGCACAGGCTCTCAACATATCTTCTAAGATCTGGTTAGTTCTTTCAGTCTGGCCGTCTGTCTGCGGGTGATAAGCTGAGCTGAAGTTCAAATGTGTGCCCAAAGCTTCTTGTAGCTGCTGCCAAAAATGAGATGTGAACTGCGTTCCTCGATCTGACACTATCTTCTTCGGCACGCCATGAAGGCAGACTATCCGTGACATGTATAACTCAGCTAACGTTGCTCCGGTGTATGTCGTCTTCACAGGTATGAAATGGGCCACCTTTGTTAAGCGGTCCACGACCACCCAGATGGAATCATAACCGGCCCGGGTACGAGGTAGGCCAACTATAAAATCCATCCCAATCTCATCCCACTTCCACTGAGGAATCCGCAAAGGCTGCAACAATCCGGCGGGCCTCTGATGCTCTGCTTTGGTTCTCTGACAGCTATCACAGAGGGCGACATATTCTGCGATCTCCCTTTTCATACCATACCACCAAAACCTCCTTTTTAAATCCTGGTACATTTTCTCACTCCCTGGGTGTATCGAGTAGGCTGTCTCATGAGCTTCCTTGAGGATCAGTTCCCGAATAGGTTTGAGGTCGGGAACACACAATCGGTCCTTGAACCAGATTACTCCTTCTTCATCCTCTCGAAAGTCTTTGCCTCTTCCTTCTAGGATCAGCTGCCGGATCTTGTTGATGTTTTCATCATCCTTCTGCCCTTCTTTGATCTCCCGCTCTAGGGTGGGCTCCAATTCCACTGTCACTCCTTGCGTACTATTCTGGAAACCGAGGCTCAGTCTGTCAAACTCCTTGGCTAACTCATACGGCATTGGGTGCGAGGCCAACATATTGACTTGACTTTTCCTGCTCAGAGCATCTGCAACAACATTGGCTTTGCCCGGATGGTAATGTATCTCCAACTCATAGTCTTTGATCAGTTCCAACCATCTTCGCTGCCTCATGTTTAACTCTGACTGGGTGAATATGTATTTCAGACTCTTATGATCTGTGTAGATGTCGCACTTCTGCCCATACAGGTAATGTCTCCAAGTCTTTAAAGCATGAACCACTGCTGCCAATTCCAGGTCATGTGTGGGGTAATTCTTCTCATGGATCTTCAGCTGTCGAGACGAGTATGCTACAACTCTCCCTTCTTGCATCAGCACACATCCCAATCCGGTGTACGAAGCATCGCAATACACTAAGAATGACTTGTGGACATCAGGCAGAACTAGCACAGGAGCTGTAGTCAATCTATTCTTCAGTTCTTCAAATGCTTCCTGACACTTTTGGGTCCACTTAAACTCAACTTTCTTCGCTAGCAACGCTGTCATTGGTCTAGCAGTCTTCGAGAAACCTTCAATGAAACGCCTATTACTATTAAGTCACTGGGGAATCCTATCCCCCTTATTTCCACCATTATGTTTGAACATATTTTATCTGTTTGCACCTTGCCACCAACCGAATTAATCCTCATGGGTGGCATCATTGCCTCTACTGAGATGTTATGCAATTCTACCCATGTTGCAGTGACAAAAGAATGAGTTGCACCAGTATCAAATAGCACTTTCGCGGGATGAGATTCGACTGAGAACATACCTACTGCCACATCTGGTGCATCCTGGATCGCTTCGGCTTCCAAGTGATTCACCTTTCCACGGTTGTACGCTTGGTTACGATTGCCTGCTGCCGGCTGCAGTACACCTTGCCTTGCTGGAGCATTGGGGTTGGTCTGCTGCTGAGCCATCTTCTTTGGGCACTGCATCGCCCAGTGGCCTTGATCTCCACAGTGGAAACATCCTCTGCCTCCTCCTTGTACTGGGGCTGCTTGGTTGCTCTGATTCGCTGCTGGGGCAGGAAGGCGAGGTGTCTGGTTGTTCTGCTTCTGATACTGATTACCTCCCTGCTGGCTGTGCTGGCGATACTGCTGCTGCTGCTGCGGGTACTGCCTCTGAAACTGCTGCTGATGCGGACGCTGATTCTGATTCTGATATCCCTGCGGGTGACCAGGTCTGCCTTGCTGAGACGAACTGCCTGAGAAACGTGGACGGCTAATGCCTCCGGACTGGGGTCCACTCATCTTGCGCTTCCGATCTTCCATGTCCTTACGCTTCTTCTCAGTCATGACTGCCCTATCGATCAGGTGCTGGAAGGTGGGGAAGGTGTGATTCATCAACTGGTAATGCAGGGGATCCACCAAACCTCTCATGAACCTGTACTGCCTCTTGGCATCAGTGTTGACATCCTCGGGTGCATAACGAGACAGCTGCAGAAACTTGTCTCTGTACTCACTAACAGACATGGGTCCCTGCTTCAGAGCCAGAAACTCCTCCTTCTTCACGATCATTAGTCCCTCGGGCACATGGTACCGACGGAAACTCTCGCTGAATTCCTCCCAAGTGATGGCTTCGGGGTCAGCATGGGTGGCGAGGTAGGACTCCCACCAGGACTGGGCTGCTCCCCTCAGCTGGCGGGGACCATACAGAACCTTCTCTCTGTCGTCGCATTGGGCGGTGCGCAGTTCTCTCTCCACTGCGCGCAACCAGTCTTCTGCATCCATGGGGTCAGCAGAATGGGCGAAGGTAGGAGGGTGCCCTCTCATGAACTCACCACGCTTATCTCGTGGCATCTGGGGCATCTGCACTTGCAACTGGGGTTGGGGCTGCTGTTGAGCCTGCTGCATGGCTGCCAGAGTCTGTCCAATGGCCTGCACTGCCTAGGTCTGCATCAAGAACATCTGCTCCACTGACATCGGGGGTGGTGGGGGAGGCTGCCTCTGATTTTCCTCCTGCTGGTCATGCTGCTCCTGCTGAGCATGCCTGTTGCATCGGCGCCTGTTGTCAGACATCTGTGGAAGACATTCATACATCAGCATTGATCCTACAACCCTTCAGCATAAGAAAAGAGAATACAGAATTCTTCATGACACTGAGCGAACAAAAGAGCCTCACTGATCCTCATTCATGATTCAACACAGCTTCTCAGATAAGAAAGGAAAGTAAGAGTAAAGGGCTTCCCAACTAAACAACTGACTTCATTAATATTACTAGCTAAGCCAAACTGCAGGGGAAACCCACAGGTTGGCTACAGTCATTACAAAGATCCAAATCCAGTACAAGTTCATCATAACAAGCATGCAAGCGACTGATAAGCAAACTAAACTAAATGGAAGCAACTGATAAGCAAACTAAACTGACTACCTAAGACTGAGACATCTGACTTAGAATTATTACAAACTTCGACGCTAACGACCTAAGGATCCAAATCTATCCTGGTCTTACAGACAGGGGAACCATAAGTGTGGTGACCACGTGGCGGCGAGCGGTATGGGTGCTGAGTCTCAACAGGAGCGGGGGAACCACCCTCCTGGTGATGGCGCTCTGCCAACTCAGCACGCAACTCCGCAATCTCCGTTGGAGCCCTGCTTAGCTCGTCCAGAGAGTGATCCAGCTCCGTGTTAAGCACTGCGACTAGGTTGACTGTGCTGCTCAACCTAGGGTTAGCCTCACCAACAGGTGAAACAACCACACTCTCTGTGCTGCCAGTAGGGCGGCGGGGGTAGTACCGAAGGTTAAGACCGTCGGCCACGCCACCGAACAAAGAACAGTACTGAGAGAGTGCACGTCGTGCTGCATCCTGCATAGCCGCCTCTGCAGTGTCCCTCTCGGAGATGGAATAGTGCTCCGAAACGGCCTCCGCACCCCGGAGGTCATCCTCCGGACGGCGAACTAGGCAGGTAGCCTCCCAGCGGTCCGGGTACCTCCCGCGACTGTGCTGGTAGACTACACAACGATACTCGATCGACCAGGTGTGCCGGTCGAAAGCCTGGCGCAGCAAGGTGTCGAGCGCGTCGTGGAAGTGACAACCGCGAGCGGCGTCACGGGTGATGGGTCGGGCGACCCATCCTTCCGCCTCCTGCGGCTCAGAGGACTCCGTGCTGTGGGCTGAGTCGTCGTCGTCAGGGTCTCCTCCCGTAGCTCCTCCAACAGCTCCTCCAACAGCCGGGACGTCCCGCGGTGGAACAAGGGGCGCCTCCAGCTGGGCAACAGAGGGACGGGGCCTCACGGTCTCCACCTCCTGCTGGGGTGAGGAGGAAGAGCCCTGCTGCTCTCCGTGCTGGCGCCGGCGTTCCTGCTCCTCACGCAGGCGGTGGTGCAGCCTCTCCAGGTGACTCGACTGTCCGGACACGGTGCGGTGCAGAGGACGCTCCGCAAGTCGAGACGGCAGGAAAGGAATCACCGACTTACGTGCAGTGTGTCTAAGACGAGCCATCTACAAAAGACACCGTAAGCATAAGAGTAAGAGCAGAACTAATATGACAAGTGAATAAACCAAAGACAGAATAAGATAAAAATTTTAACAAGGTATAGTATAGATAGATAGTAAAACATAGGGTTGGTCGAGGTGACCGACTTTTTGAAGTAACACCAGATGTCAAGGTGAGGGGAAGGGTCAATAGTCCTTAGTACGACCAGTGCTACTCTAGGTCAGCGGTCCTACAGTCAGCATGGCTTTGATACCACTTATGTCACACCCGGTTTTGGAAGGCAAACCGAATGCGAACTATGTACGTGCCAGGATCAGAACTCACGTACACAGCGATTACATAAATGAACATCATCACACAATGCTCGAATAATAATATAAAAGGGTACTTATTACATCATAGAGTCATAGACATCCACATAGTCATTGTCTTAACAGGTAAATCAAAGTACTAGCGAAACGCAGTAAAGATAAGGCCTTCACAGGCAGCTGACTGGGGGTTGCCGCCAACCCACACCTAGAATTCATCGTAGTCTTGGAACTCCTGGAAGTCTCCTTCCACGGCTTCGCCTTCTCCTGAGCAGTGGTTACAATGCGGACAACCTGGTGTTTTGTGGTAAAGCAAGGATGAGTACACATCAACGTACTCAGCAAATGTCCCGTTTGGCTGAAGTGGACTAGCTTTATGTGGGGTTAGGCTCAAGCAGTTGCTTTTAGTTGGTCAGGTATTTATCATTAGTAGAAGCCAGATTTTAGCATTAACCAATCCCGTAAACCATTTCCTCATCGAGGAACATCATCATCATAGTCGAACCAAAACCATATCATAACCATTGTATCTCGAACCATCTGTATCTCTAATCAAAGAGGATCCCAAGGCTGCTCTTAACCGTGAGCACGGCTGATATACCAGTTTCACTACCCTCTGCAGAGGTTGCACACTTTACCCATGAGTCATGATTCCCTTTCTACCCGGGGAGAGCTAATCCCCATTGACCACTACCTAGGTGGTCCGGCAGGGCATCACTACGTAGCTTTTACAAAGATTCCCTAGAGATCGTAGCTGCCCGTTAGGTTTCTCCAGTTTGATAAACACAGTACCCCTCCCCGCAGGAGAGTGACTAACAAAGAGCAAAACGAAAGAACCTCGGCACTCAGCCTCGGCAGAGCAAGCACTGTGCCTGGACCCCATTGACGGCACGACGGCTAAGCAACTACACCTCTAGTTCATCCAATTAATCAGCTAAGGGCATCCCATTTCAGCCTCATGGTTGCACTGTTATCCCGGGTGGTCTCTCAACGAACCAGTCCTTACGGAGAGGTACTCAGGAAACAGCCTGAGCCCCCTAGAGTATCACAAGATCATCAACATCAACAGGATAACAGTATCATAAATAGCCACATCATGTTCATTGATTATGTTAAAGCAGTAGCAAAGTGCTAACCATAATAGCCCATAAGGTCATCAAGGATAAAGTAAAGTGCAAAGCTAGTCAATCCTTAGGTTTCAGGAAAGTAATGCGGGGTAGTAAGTTATAAATGAATAGGACATAATGGGACAGAGGACACTTGCCTTCACCAAACTGCTGATCAGGGGCTTCCTCTGCAACTGCCTCGGGAAACACAGACTGCTCGGTGTCTACGCAAAGCAATCATTCACACTATGCACTTGGGAAAATAACAAACAAAAACAATATACCAAACATGTGCAGCAGAGAGGGGTCACAAGTTCATAACAGAAAAGGGATAGGCACTCTAAAGTTCCCTAGGTCTGGGGGTAGAGGACTACACAAAGTGATTTACTATCCACTAATCAGGTCTAAGTTGGTGGTGGGATTAAATAATTATCTGGTTTGAGTTTCTAAACTTAAGTGTTTAAGTCCACAAACTTAAGTAATCCAACTTTTATTAAAGTCTACTCATTTCCAATTATCTTAAATAAGGTTTCAATAGTCTTAATCCTATCCTAGTGATTAGCTATTAATTAATACATGGAAACAGCAGGGAAACATTGCATAAACAGATAGATAATAATATTATGAACATTTTGCAATTTGAAGCACCTAATTTGGAGTTCATATGACAAAGTTATGAATTTTACAAGTTTAGGGGTTAAAAATTATACCCTAAGGACTTATTTTGAATTAAATAAAAGGGCCAGGGACTTAACTGCGAGAAACCAGGGACGGCGGGCGCAATTTTCAGAAAACAGGGGGGCTCTTTAAGAAAAGCGCGGGCGAAGGGGTATCGAGCGCCTACAGCCGTCAGATCTAAAGCGAACGATCAGGATTAGATCCTGCGGGCGGGCGCGCGGGCGCGCGGCGGCCTGGGCGGCTGACAGGCGGGGCCGGGCGGACAGCGCGCGAGCGGGGCGGGCTGACAGGCTGGGCCCAAACGGCAGAGCGAGCGCGCGGGCGGGCTGACAGGCGGGGCCTAGCGGGCAGAGAGACGGGGTGAGGGGGTAGTGGGCCTGGGCCGCTGGATCGCTGGCGGACGGCCAGGATTAGGTCCGGGCGGGTTGAATCAGGGCCGCCCGATCTGGGTTGAACGGCGGAGATCGGATGGGCGGCCTGGGTCTTCCCTACGGCTAGTTGGGGCGGCGGCGCTCGTCCCCGCGGCGGAGGGCTCGCCGGAGACGAGGGGCGCGGGCGATTGGCGGGGCTCTGGGGTGACCTGGGTGGTCGGGGAGGTCGGGGAGGGCGCGGGGAGTTCTCCGGTAGGGTCTGGGTCGGGGCAGAGGCACCGGAGGGGGGCGGTTCACGGCGGGGCGGCTCGGCGGCGGGGTTATTCTACTCCGGCGAGCAATCAAGCGCAACAGAGAGCAAAGCAAGGGGCGATAGGGCGCGGGAGAGGTCCGTTACCTCAAGGCGGGCTCCGGGGACTCCTCGGCGGCGACGGGGACGCGACGGGGACCCAGGTCGACGGTGGCGGCTGCACGGCGGACGACGGGTGAGCGCGGGCAGAGAGAAATAGGGAGGGGGAGAGGGAATTGGGGTGCGTTCCGGGTTGCGGACGCCAGAGCGGAGCTCACCGGGGCTAAGGGCGCGGCGGAGCTCCACCGGCGACGAGAAACCGAGCTCGGGACGGCGGGGTTATGGCGGTGGCGCTCTGCGTGCGCGCAGCGAGGGGGAGAGAGAGTCTACTGGGCGCAAATGGGGGGAGAGGGTGAGGGCGAGTGGGGTTCGGGGCTCAAGTGGCCAGGGGCGAGGTGGGGCGAGTTCCACGCGCGACGTGGGCGCGGGGAAGGCGGGCGCGAGCAGCTCGGCGGCGGTTACGCGAGGAAGACGGGGCTGACAGCCCGGGCCCGCGAGCAGAGAGAGAGCGAGGGAGCGAGCGCGCGCGGGGAAAGCGGGCGCCGACAGGTGGGGCCGGGCGAACAGAGAGAGAAAGGGGCGGGTACGCGGAAGGCGGCCGCGCCGACAGGCCGGGCCCGCTGCGCAGAGAGAGGAGGGGAGGGAGGCGCGCGCGCGAGAGATGGGCCGGCTGGGCCGAAAGGCCGAGGGGGCGGCTGGGATGGGCTGCTTTACCTTTTTTCTTTTATTCTGAATTGTTTCTCCCTTTTCTTTTATTTATTCTATTTGATTCAAATTCAAATGGGCCCCAAATTCAAATTAGACCTTTTGAGAATTATGCACCAAACAAAAGTGAAATCTAGGGTTCAACATGATGCAACAATTCATACTCCACTAGGGTTTAACATAATAGACTACAATTACAAGTAAAATAAGCACTTAGCTCCTATAGAAATGAGAGAGAAAAGAATTAGGAAGGATGAGAAAAGGAAGTAACACCTGAATTTGTGAATATGAGCAAAGAAATTTTATACCCCCAAATTCAGGGTGTTACAGCTACCCCTCGACCAAGCCGAGGCTCGGCGGGTAGCGCGACGCGCCAAGTCGTTCGTCTTGCTGGGCGATGAGAAGGAGCTCTACCACCGCAGCCCCTCGGGCATCCTCCAGCGATGCATCTCCATCGCCGAAGGTCAGGAACTCCTGCAAGAAATACACTCGGGGGCTTGCGGCCATCATGCAGCGCCTCGAGCCCTCGTCGGGAATGCTTTCCGGCAAGGCTTCTACTAGCTAACGGCGGTGGCTGACGCCACTAGAATTGTCCGCACCTGCGAAGGGTGCCAATTCTATGCGAAGTAGACCCTCCTGCCCGCTCAGGCTCTGCAGACGATACCCATCACCTGGCCCTTTGCTGTGTGGGGTCTGGACCTCGTCGGTCCCTTGCAGAAGGCGCCCGGGGGCTACACGCACCTGCTGGTCGCCATCGACAAATTCTCCAAGTGGATCGAGGTCCGACCCCTGAACAGCATCAGGTCCGAGCAGGCGGTGGCGTTCTTCACCAACATCATCCATCGCTTCGGAGTCCCAAACTCCATCATCACTGACAACGGCACCCAGTTCACCGGCAGAAAATTCTTGGATTTTTGCGAGGATCACCACATCCGGGTGGACTGGGCCGCTGTGGCTCATCCCATGTCGAATGGGCAATTAGAGCGTGCGAACGACATGATTCTACAAGGGCTCAAGCCTCGGATTTACAACAACCTCAACAAGTTCGGCAAGCGATGGATGAAGGAACTCCCCTCGGTGGTCTGGAGCCTGAGGACAACGCCGAGCCGGGCCACGGGTTTCACGCCGTTCTTCCTGGTCTACGGGGCCGAGGCCGTCTTGCCCACTGACCTGGAATACGGCTCCCCGAGGACGAGGGCCTACGACGATCAAAGCAACCAAGCTAGCCGAGAAGACTCGCTGGACCAGCTGGAAGAGGCTCGGGACAAGGCCTTACTACACTCGGCGCGGTATCAGCAGTCCCTGCGGCGCTACCACGCCCGAGGGGTCCGACCCCGGGACCTCCAGGTGGGCGACCTGGTGCTTCGGCTGCGGCAAGACGCCCGAGGGAGGCATAAGCTGACGCCCCCCTGGGAGGGGCCATTCGTCATCGCCAAAGTTCTGAAGCCCGGAACGTACAAGCTGGCCAACAGTCAAGGCGAGGTCTATGGCAACGCTTGGAACATCAAACAGCTACGTCGCTTCTACCCTTAAGATGTTTTCAAGTTGTTCATATACCTCGCACCCACGTAGAGTTTAGTCATCAAGGAAGGGTCGGCCTCGCCTCGGCAAAGCCCGACCCTCCCTCGGGGGCTAAAAGGGGGGAACCCCCTCTGCGTCGAAATTTTCCTCGAAAAAAGATCTCTTCTGCCAGAATATCTTTCGTGCTTTTTGACTACTTCGAAAAGTGGGTCCTGGAAACGACGGAGTACACGTAAGCAGCCAAGGCCGACCGATCCGAGGGACTCCTACGCCTCCGGGATACGGATACCTCACTCATCACCTTCTGCGATAAGTAACTCGCGTTCGGATAAAGTGATTCCGTGGACCGAACAAGTCTTTACGTTCGGAAGCCCTTCTGCCGAAGCGATCCTTCGAGCCTTCTCGACTGAGTCGGTGACAGGGCCCCATGGACGGGTGAAAGTACGCGTAAGCGGCAAGGCCGACCGAGCCGAGGGACTCCCACGCCTCCGGGATACGGATACCTCACTCATCACCTTCCGCGAGAAGCAACTCTCGCCCGCACAAACATCCATGTTACCAACAAAAAGTCCAGATACTCGAAACAAGAGGAAAAGAGACGCAGCTTTACAACGCAGCGAGGGTGTGTTTTCTGGCCTCAGCGGCCGCAGAAGGCACACGCTACAAGACAATCTGATCCTGCAGGCTCGGGTCTTCACGACTGGAAGGGGGCTGTAGCACCCTCGGCATCGACGACGCCTTCAGCGAGGTCCGACCCAGCCTCGGACGGCGACGCGGTCCAGGGACTTCTCCGGGAATCCGGCCCGAGCAGGCGGCTCGGTCGGTTACCCCAGGGGCCTCGGCCAACCATCTTCCAAGGGCGCCAGCCCGGTCCGAGGCCTCGGCTGATCAACTCCGGCATCGGTCCCGCTGACGGACAGCCCGGCTAGGCTCCGGCCAACCAGGTTTTCATTTTTCAAGCCAACTCCGCCTCTGTTCGTGCTGATATCGCTACCCCTGGCCTCGGCTCGTCGAAGAGCAGCCAAGGGGTCTCTTTAACTAAGCTAGAGGAGCCTCAGACAATAAGGCCGATCGAGCCGAGGGACTCCTACGCCTCCGGGATACGGATACCTCACTCGTCACCTTGACACGGGGCGACTCATGCTTGGTGAAGCGATTCAGATAATCGACAGGCGAGTCTTAGTGCTCAAAAATGAGGAAAAAACACGGCTCCGTGCCAAAATTACATACATGTTCAGGCCTCGACAGCCATAATGAACAAAAACACTGGCATTCAAAGTGCCATTACAAACGGAACTCTGGTTCCGTCCCCGCGGGTATGAGCAACCTCGGGCCTGCGGGGCGACGAGCGTCGGGAGACCTGCCAGCGACCTCTGCAGCAGCAGCCATGGTCCCGGGTGGACGCAGCCACCGGAGGGCTCTCGTTCGCGTTCCCGCTCAAGGGATGTGAACCAGCTATTAAAGCCAAAGAGCGGGCCGCTCCTAAGCGCACCGGCAGGTCCTCACTGCCGTCCTCGCCGCGAATGCGAGGGAGGGGGCGGAATGTTGCATCCTAGCTGGGCAGCAACAGTTCGCCTTCCCCGGCATGGCTGGAGGAAGTCTCCGCGAAACTGGAGGATGCCATTCTTCCCCAGACGCCAGGGGAAGAAAAGGGCAGCCGACCCACGCGGGGGCAGCCCCCCAACTCGCCTCATCCTCCATCTTGGCCTGGATGACGAAAATCCTCGAGGTCGAGGGAGGGGCAGAGGCCGTAGCCCGGCTCGCTTTCCCCCACCATCAAGCTGGAGGTCACCATCTTGGGTGACCGCCGGTGGAGGGGTGCAGCCGGGCTGCATGATGAAAATCCTTGAAGCCGAACGATGGCTGAAAGGTACCAACTCCCACGGAGTTGCGTTCCTCCAACGATGAGGCGAAAAGATGGCGGGTACCCCCCATCCGGGGGCTTGGAAGGTGGAAAGACGCGGCGCATAAGGGAGCGAGAAGACATGGCCGCCTTACGAAAGGGGTCGCCCTCCTTTTAAAGGCAACTCTCCCTACGTGCGCCCCCAAACGTCACGGGCTGAGTCTTCTCCAACACGCTCCAAGGCCCCTCCCTGCGGCGCGGGGGCTGGGTCCCGCGTGTCATGAAAACTGGCTCAGAGCAGAAGAAGCCAAACCGCCGCGCGTGGTGCACACAACCGCCCAGCGGTTACAAGCGACCCCCCACTTTTGCCCAGACCAACGGGCGGAAGGGGCGGGCAGTCATGCAGGCGGCATGCAACCGCGCCAGGTGGACGCGCTTCTCCGACTCCCAACGCGCCAGCATGGAGGCTCAGGCCCACGCGTCACGCAACCGGCGTGCCAGATGCTGCATGCAAGCAACTGCACCGCCACTTGCGCCACCACCGCGCCTCTTCGGTTGCGGAACCAATACCGTGACTCGAGGTGGCCCAGCGCGCGACCCAGCAGCGCCAGCCTGGCGCGACGGTCAATACGGCCGAAAGTAGGGCCGGCAGTAATGACGGTGGCAGGCGGGCGGGGGAAGTGGTCACGTCGTCGGCCAGACTCACGTCCCGTTCGGGGGCAGCAAGAGAACCCCCTCTCACGGCGTGAAGACAGGGCGCCCGTGATCCGTTCCTCGAACGGCTCGCGCACGCGCAACGGCCGCCCTGCCAACAACTCACCCCATCGCATTAACTCCGCGGCGGGACAGGCGGCGCTTCTGGCAGGAGAAGCGGGCGACGCTTCGCCTACGCCGTAATAACCGCGCCAAAAAAGGTACGCCACGTCGTTCGATTTCGTATCCTTTTCCTTTTTTCCTCTTTCTCTATCTCTTGCAACAGGGACCGGGAAAGGGGGATACCCCGAAAAGGATCCTTCCCTGTGAAGGAACCGGGCTCCGAGCCCCCCCTACTGATCAGAGGTTCGAAGGCTGGCCCTCCGAGGGGTTCAACAGTCGTCTCAGATCGCGTGGGCCCTACACCCACTACTGGTCAGAGGTTCGAAGGCCGGCCCCCCGAAGGGCTCCACGGCCGCCTCAGGCTACTCGGGCTCCGCGCCCATTACTGATCAGGGGTTCGAAGGCTGGCCCCCGAAGGGTTCACAATCGCCTCAGACGCCGAGTGAGGGATGACCAGGTGTACGTTCGATACATAACCAAGGCTCGGGCTGCGCTCCCGAGGTACCCTAGGACATTTCTGAGACCAGCGGGAGCGATCTTGTAACGGAATCCCATCGGAGGGAGGCATCGAGCCCTCGGACCCCGTCGCCAGGGGACCGGGTCCGGCAGATCACCCGCAGGTACTTTTGGGCATGCCTCTGGGCCCCTAGCCGACCCCCAACGAACGGGGCACGGACGTCCACTCGGATTACCCGCTTGCAGCTCACCGGAGACACCATGTTCGGTGCCCATCGAGGGTAACATGGCGCTCTCCCCCCTCCTCCTTGCGGAAAGGCGACGTAGGGGCGTATGTAAAAAAGCCGAGTCTGTCCCTGATCGCCCTCTCGCCCTGTGCGGAGGCTCGGGGGCTGCTCTCGCAAACCCGGCTCTGGCCGAACCGATGACAGCGTCAACATACCAGCCCGAGAACTTGGGCCCCGACCGTGCACCCAGGCTACGACCAGTTCGCATGAGGGAACAACCAGACCAGCCGAAGCATTGCGCAAGGCATTAAGACTTCGGGGGAGTGAAACCACTCCTCCGAGGCCTCGGGGGCTACACCCGGCGGGTGTGCTCGCGTGCACCCACCGGAACAAAATGCAACCGAGAAAGGCTGGTCCCCTTGCAAAAAAGTGCGACGAAAGCCTCCAAGCGAGTGCTAACACTCCCTTCGAGGCTCGGAGGCTACTGTCGGGGACCATAATTAGGGGTACCCTCAAGACGCCTAATTCTCAGCTGGTAACCCCCATCAGCATAAAGCTGCAGAGGCCTAATGGGTGCGATTAAGTCAGGGATCAGTCCATACGAGTGACTCGATCACGCCTCGCCCGAGCCTAGCCTCGGGCAAGGGCAGCCGACCCCGAGGGGTTTCCGTCTCGCCCGAGGCCCCCCTTTTAACGGCGGACACATCTCCGGCTCGCCCGAGGCCTTGCCTTCGCTAAGAAGCAACCCTGACTAAATCGCCGCGCCGACCGACCGAGTCGCAGGAGCATTTAACGCAAAGGTAGCCTGACACCTTTATCCTGACGCGCGCCCCCCGGCAGAGCCGAAGTGACCGCCGTCACTTCGCCGCTCCACTGACCGGCCTGACAGAAGGACAGCGCCGCCTGCGCCACTCCGACTGCAGTGCCACTTGACAGAGTGAGACTGACAGGGAGTCAGGCCTTGCCAAAGGCGCCATAGGAAACTCCGCTCCGCCTGACCTAGGGCTCGGACTCGGGCTAAGCCCCGGAAGACGGCGAACTCCGCTCCGCCTGACCCAGGGCTCGGACTCGGGCTAAGCCCCGGAAGACGGCGAACTCCGCTCCGCCCGACCCAGGGCTCGGACTCGAGCTCAGCCCCGGAAGACGACGAACTCCGCTCCGCCCGACCCAGGGCTCGGACTCGGGCTCAGCCCCAGAAGACGACGAACTCCGCTCCGCCCGACCCAGGGCTCGGACTCGGGCTCAGCCCCAGAAGACGACGAACTCCGCTCCGCCCGACCCAGGGCTCGGACTCGGGCTCAGCCCCAGAAGACGACGAACTCCGCTCCGCCCGACCCAGGGCTCGGACTCGGGCTCAGCCCCAGAAGACGACGAACTCCGCTCCGCCCGACCTAGGGCTCGGACTCGGGCTCAGCCCCAGAAGACGACGAACTCCGCTCCGCCCGACCCCAGGGCTCGGACTCCGCCCCGGCCTCTGCCGAACGACCACCGCCTCGCCCGACCCAGGGGCTCGGGCTCGGCCTCGGCCACGGAAGACAGACTCAACCCCGGCTTCGGAGGAGCCCCCACGTCGCCCGACCTCGGGCGCGGGCCCGCCACGTCAACAGGAAGCGCCATCATCACCCTGCCCCGAGCCGACTCGAGCCGCAGAGAACAAGACCGGTGTCCCATCTGGCTAGCTCCGCCAGATAGGCAATGATGGCGCCCCACGTGCCCTGTGACGACGGCGGCTCTCAGCTCTCTTACGGAAGCAGGAGGACGTCAGCAAGGACTCGACCGCTCCGACAGCTGTCCCTCCGCCAGGCTCCGTTGCTCCTCCGACGGCCACGACATCACACCGACTGGGTGCCAAGATCTCTCCGGCTGCCACATCGGCATGTACTTAGGGCGCTAGCTCTCCCCCGCTAGACACGTAGCACTCTGCTACACCCCCATTGTACACCTGGATCCTCTCCTTACGCCTATAAAAGGAAGGACCAGGGCCTTCTTAGAAAAGGTTGGCCGCGCGGGGACGAGGACGGGACAAGCGCTGTCTTGGGGCCGCTCGCTTCCCTCACCTGCGTGGACGCTTGTAACCCGCTACTGCAAGCGCACCCGACCTGGGCGCGGGACGAACACGAAGGCCGCGGGATTTCCACCTCTCTCACGCCCGTCTCCGGCCACCTCACTTCCCCCCTTCGCGCTCGCCCACGCGCTCGACCCATCTGGGCTGGGGCACGCGGCACACTCACTCGTCGGCTTAGGGACCCCCCGGTCTCGAGACGCCGACAGATACAAAGCGGTTGTCTCATCTCGGTCGTTTTAAACATACCTTCCTTAAACCGGACATAACTTTTCGCTCGGTTGTTCAAAAAATCTGAAATTTTTACAAGAGCTTGTTGACACCATTCTAAGGCTGGCCAAACTCACCTACGGTCTGTTTGGGTTTCGATAAAATTGTCAAAAAAATTCAGGAAAATAAAGAAAAAATTCATCAAAGTTCTCGCACGCTTTTCAGTGAACTTACACTTTTTCTGTAGACCACATCTGAACTCTGTTTTAGGTGAAACTTCATGTAGCTCCTATTTTGTTGCTCCTTGTGCTGAGAAAAATATCAAAAAAATCATACAAAAAAGAAAAACAAAATCACCTGTGATTCCTACTAGTGCCTTTTTGGCCTCGCTAGTACAATATTTACGGTACTGCCATTCTGCTAGTTCCATCCGTCCTTTGCACTTGTGGCCAGCAATATAGTTTCATGTTTTGCACTATAATTCAACTTTGCATCATTGTTTGATCGTGCTAATCCTTGACTTGAGTGTAGCCTACCCAGAACTCCACATATTTCTACGACGAGAAGGTTTCTGTTTCTCCAGGCAATCGCTCATCCAATCTTTCACTGGTTCCACATGTTGGTTGCAGTTCACCACTGTGGCTTGGTAAGAACGGATAAGAACTTGATAACAGCATTCCATTGAGCGAGTTGTCACCACCATTTCCCTGTTGTCGTCGGTTTTTCTCCTTTTGGTGTTTTGGTGTTTGCGCTAACTATGGCAGGAGCACACGACACGGTGGATGCCCAATTGCTAGAAATAAGGGGACAAGTTGATGGACTTGCTGCTGACATTAGGACGATGCATGAACGGCTTGATTCAACGGTCACTTCGACGACCGAGCGTTTCAACCAGCTTGACCTTGCTCAAACGGCGACTCGCACCACACTCGACACCATCCTGGCACGCCTTGATGCATTGACCACAAAGATGGAGCAGGACTACGGCGGTGACACTGAGCAGGACGATGGAGATCGCCGTGGTCGTGCACGCTGTGTGGTTTGTCATCCCCCTAATGACTTATTTTCTAAGATTAAATTTAAAATTCCATCTTTTAATGGCAAACATGATCCTGCTGCATATCTTGATTGGGAGTTAGAGGTTGAACAAAAATTTTCATGCCATGATATTGCTGCACATTCTCAGGTTAAAGCTACTATTAGTGAATTTACTGATTTTGCTTTAATTTGGTGGCGTGAGTATAAAATGAAATATCCCACTGCCAATCCAACCACTTGGGATCAGTTGAAAGCTGCGATGCGACATCGATTTGTGCCTTTGTATTATGCTCGTGATTTGCTTAATAAAATGCAGCGTTTTCAGCAAGGTTCTCAATCTGTTGAGGACTATTTCCAGGAGTTACAAAAAGGTATGATTCGTTGTGGGATATTGGAGGACAACGACGCTGCTATGGCACGTTTTCGTGGTGGTTTAAACCACGAAATCCAGGATATACTTGATTATAAGAAATATTATGATATGACTACTTTATTTGAATATGCTTGCAAAGCTAAACGTGAAGTGCAGGGACGCTGCTCGAAGCCATATTCTAACCCTTTTGCAGGACGAAGCTCGACATCCACCTCAGCACCAGTTCCCCCTGCGCCATCCACGTCCACCACTACTCCACGCGAGAAGACGACCAAACCAGCCAGCATTGCCCCACCCACAGGTCGTACACGGGATATTCAGTGTCATCGCTGTAGAGGATTTGGCCATGTGATTTGGGACTGCCCAAACAAGCGCACTTTGCTCATTCGTGACGATGGTGAGTACTCTTCCGCTAGTGATTTTGAAGAAATTGAACATGCACTACTTGCCACTAACCATGCAGCTCAGGCGGAGGTACATGTTAACCCGGGCGACGCTGATAGGTATGAAAGTCTTGTTGTGCAGCGTGTTCTTAGTACACAGGTCGCTTTGCCCGAGAAGAATCAACGACACACTCTGTTCCATACAAAGGGTGTTGTGCAGGAGTGGTCAATTCGCATCATTATCGACAGCGGCAGTTGCAACAATTTGGCGAGTACCATGTTGGTCGAAAAGTTGTCGTTACCCACTCGTAAGCATCCAAACCCATATCACATTCAATGGCTTAATGATGGTGGTAAAATAAAAATCACACGTTTCGTGCGTGTTCCTTTCTCCATGGGTGCTTATTCTGATTTTGTTGATTGTGATGTTATTCCCATGGAAGCATGCTCTTTGTTACTTGGTCGACCTTGGCAATATGATACTGATAGCCTGCATCATGGTCGTTCGAATCATTATTCTTTCATTTTTAAGGGTCAGAAAATAATTATACATCCAATGACACCTGAACAAATTGTTAAAGATGATCTTGGCCGAGCTGCTATAACTGCTAAACAACTTGATCCATCGCCCTCTGTTCCGTCTGAAATCAAGTTGAAGGCTCCTGTTTTACTTGCTACAAGTGCTGATTTTGATGATCTACACGGTGCTCATTTGTCATGCTATGCACTTGTATGCTCTAGTGTCCTCATTTCACTTGATGAGGCACCATCTTTGGCTATTCCCCCTATGGTTGCTAACCTTTTGCAGGAGTACGCTGATGTCTTTCCCAAAGACTTACCACCGGGTCTCCCACCGCTTCGTGACATTGAGCACCAGATCGACCTCATCCCTGGCGCACAGCTTCGGAACCACGCACCGTACCGTACAAATCCGGATGAGACGAAGGAGATTCAGCGCCAGGTACAGGCGTTGCTTGACAAGGGATACATTCGTGAGTCTCTTAGCCCTTGCTCTGTTCCTGTGTTACTTGTTCCCAAGAAAGATGGGTCATGGCGTATGTGTGTAGACTGTCGTGCTATTAATAACATCACTATTCGGTATCGATATCCTATACCACGCCTTGATGATATGCTAGATGAGCTTAGTGGTGCCATTATTTTCACTAAGATTGATTTGCGTAGTGGTTACCACCAGATTAGAATGAAACTGGGTGATGAATGGAAAACAGCTTTTAAAACAAAATTTGGTTTATATGAATGGTTGGTTATGCCATTTGGATTGACTAATGCTCCCAGCACTTTTATGCGAGTGATGAATGAAGTTCTGAGGCCCTTCATAGGATTGTTTGTGGTTGTTTATTTTGATGATATCCTTATTTACAGCAAATCTAAGAAAGAGCATTTGGAACATTTAAGTGATGTTTTTGATGCATTGCATGCTGCCCAGTTATTTGCTAACATGGAAAAATGCATCTTTTGCACACGATGTGTCTCGTTTCTTGGTTATGTTGTTACTCCACAGGGCATTGAGGTGGATAGCAGCAAGATTGCTGCCATTCGGGAGTGGCCTACACCGACGACAGTCACACAAATTCGGAGCTTTCTTGGACTTGCCGGTTTCTTCCGCAGATTTGTTCGTGATTTTAGCTCCATTGCAGCGCCTCTACATGAGCTTACAAAGAAAGATGTGCCGTTTGCTTGGCGTGATTCGCAGGAGGTAGCGTTCAGCACTTTGAAAGATAAGTTAACCCAAGCTCCCTTATTGCAATTGCCTGATTTTAATAAAGTGTTTGAGCTTGAATGCGATTCTAGCGGTATTGGGCTAGGTGCTGTTTTGTTACAAGAAGGAAAACCAGTTGCTTATTTTAGTGAAAAATTAAGCGGTGCTAGTCTGAAATATTCTACTTATGATAAGGAGCTTTACGCTTTAGTGCGCACTTTGCATACATGGTAGCACTATCTTTGGCATCATGAGTTCATAATTCATTCTGATCATGAGGCTTTAAAACATATTCGTACCCAAACAAATCTGAACCGTCGTCATGCTAAATGGGTAGAATTCATTGAGTCTTTTCCTTACATTATTAAACACAAGAACGGGAAGGACAATGTTATTGCTGATGCTTTGTCTCGTCGCTATACCATGCTGTCACAGTTAGATTTTAAAATCTTTGGTTTGCACACTGTGAAAGATCAATATGTTGACGATGCTGATTTTAAAGAGGCTTTCGGCCATTGTATAATGGGAAACCATGGGGCAAATTTCACATACATGATGGGTTCCTGTTTCGCGCTAACAAGTTGTGTGTTCCAGCTAGCTCGGTTCGTCTTTTGTTGTTACAGGAAGCGCATGGAGGCGGTCTCATGGGGCACTTTGGTGTCTACAAGACACATGAGGTGTTGGCTGCCCACTTCTTTTGGCCTCGGATGCGCGCTGATGTTGAGCGCCTTGTTGCACACTGCACTACTTGTCAGAAAGCTAAGTCACGGTTGAACAACCATGGTTTGTATATGCCTTTGCCTGTTCCTACTTCCCCTTAGATTGATATTTCGATGGATTTTGTTTTGGGATTGCCTAGAACTAAGAAGGGGAGGGATAGCATTTTTGTGGTTGTTGATTGATTCTCCAAAATGGATCATTTCATACCTTGTCATAAGGCTGATGATGCTAGCAATGTTGCTGAATTGTTTTTTAGAGAGATTATTTGTTTGCACGGTATTCCCAATACAATAGTCTCGGATCGTGATGCTAAGTTTCTCAGTCATTTTTGGAGATCTCTGTGGAATAAATTGGGAACTAAAATGCTGTTTAGCACCACTTGTCACCCTCAGACTGATGGTCAAACTGATGTAGTTAATCGAACTTTGTCTACCATGCTTAGGGCTATTTTAGACAAAAATTTGAAACGTTGGGAGGATTGCTTGCCTCATGTTGAGTTTGCTTATAATCATGCAACACATTCTTCTACAAAGATGTGCCCTTTTCAAATTGTTTATGGTTACATTCCTAGGGCGCCTATTGCTTTCTTTTCGCTTGATGCTGCGGACGCCCCACACATAGATGTTGTTGCACATGTTGAACAAATGATTAACCTCCATGAACAAACTCAACAAAACATTGCTGTTACTAATGCAAAAAATCAGGTTGCTGGTAGTTAAGGAAGAAAACTTGTTACTTTTGAGCCAGGTGATATGGTTTGGTTGCACTTGAGAAAGGATCGGTTTCCTACTTTGCGCCGTTCTAAATTAATGCCTCGTGCTGCTGGTGCTTTTAAGGTGCTAACAAAGATTAATGATAATGCTTATATCCTTGACCTGCCTGCAGAATTTGGTGTTTCCACTAGTTTTAATGTTGCAGATTTGAAACCATATATGGCCGAGGATGAGGAGTTGCCATCGAGGACGACTTCACTTCAAGAAGGGGAGGATGATGAGGACATCACTATGAGTACTCCACATCAAGCGCCACTTCCTTCATTAGCTGGGCCAATCACTCGGGCCCATGCCAGAGATCTTAACTTCGTCATGCTACTGAAGAATGAGGGCCCAGAAGAATAGACGACCAGCCCAACTGCGGCCCATAGTGGACGACCTAGGGTTGGCCGCCCCTAGGGGCTGTGCCCCCTCTCTCTATTTATCTAGGAGCTGCGCCTCCTTTGTTTTTTGAGTTTTGTTTTACATCTAGCTTTAGCTACCCCAGAACACGCACAAATACGTGTTGTCCATTGTGATTCAGAATTCCACCTCGAGTGATATTAAGATTGCTCGCATCTTTTTCTTGTTTGTTCTTCGATTGCGCACAGGAAACGATCTTCGTGATCAGGCCAATCTCGCATCAGCAAGGTCGGTAACCATTGGGAGTTGGTTCAGCGATTGCATTAGCGCTTCGGGTTCGCTCGTCGTAGTCGGATCGTGAGGGTCTACTTCCACCAAATCGAAATTATCTCCACTCACCGAAAGATCGGGCACTCCAGCTCTATCAATGATGATGATGATGACGAGGACGACGACATGGCGGCCCACCTTGGCCTTAGCCCGGATCTGAGGCTGGGCTAGGGGTCGTCGAGCCAGCCCCCAAGTGGGCTGGCGCCATCGGCATCTGGGGCTGGGACATCAAGGTCCCGGTCCGAGGAGCGG
Source organism: Zea mays (assembly GCF_902167145.1). NCBI lineage: Eukaryota > Viridiplantae > Streptophyta > Magnoliopsida > Poales > Poaceae > Zea > Zea mays. Next base: position 100,588,361 of record NC_050097.1, read on the forward strand.
GGGCAAGCAGAGGGGGTACTTGACCCCTTGGCCGAGGTAGTTGAGGTGACTCCGGGGAGTCAGGCCGACCCGCCTGTCCCCCAAGAGCAGTCGCCCGTGCCGGCTATACAGGAGGTTGATCCTCGGGCTGTCGTGACTGCGCCTGGTCGGGCCGTCCCTTCGACGCCCCGGGCGACCAAAGCGGGAACGGCGCCGAAGCCGACAGCGGGGCAAACCTCGGCAGCGCTTGTGGGGACCGAGGCCCGAGGGGCCTCCCCGCAGGCACGATTGGCCTTGGTCCGGAGCGGGTAAGTATCTGAGGATACCTCTGTTTTGCCTCCTTCTTCGTGTGTCCTGATCCTGCTTTACCTTTTCCTTTCAGCAAACGGAGGCAAGGTTCGGCCGGTCTGGCTCCCCGGAAGGCCCTTAAGACGGTGCCGGCTTCTGTAGCCAGTGTCGCACCGTGCCACGCCGGTTGGCTGGCCTCCGCACAAGACACCCTCAAGCGGGGGGGCCTAGGCGGCACGAGTTGCGATGGGGCAAGCCTCCCAGGCTGACCCCTCCATCGGGGCGGCCATCGTGCCGGGGGAGGCTGCTGGCGTGGCCGCGGCCCTGAGCCCACCTGACGTGTTGCCGGCGCCGGCACCAGCTCCTACCGAGGCCGTTGCTGTTTTGCCCGTGGAGCCACCTGTCGCCGCTGATGCTGGGATGGCTGAAGTGCCGCTGCTCGAGGTCGTCTCCGACCTTCCCAGTCTCGGCCATAAGGAGAGGGCGGCCGCCGTTGCCGAGGTCGGTGATCGGAAGCCTGCCTCCTTAGCCGAGGGGGTACCCGATGCGTCGACTGCAGGGGGTCCCGACGCCTTGGAGGAGGGGTGCGCAGAACTGCGGCCCGTCTTGGGGAGCGGCGACCTTATCCCCGCGTGGTGCGACCCCAATGAGTGGTGTGGGCAGGCGCTCCGGTTCTGGACCCGCGGCGCCTCGAAACCCCTCTTCATCCTCAACGATGAGCGGGAGGAGCAGTCTCGGGATGAGCTCCGTGAGTATGCCGAGGCGGCGATGGGGTCACTTCGGGCGACCATGGAGATCCTTTCCAGGGACATTCCAAGGGTCTTCCAGGTAAGGATTTTAGGCATACATTTCGCGTGACTAGGGCATTCTTTGTAACACCCTGCTTCCCTTCCTCAGGAGTTGACGGATGTGAGCACTGCCAAGTCGCTGTTCATCCGCCGCGAGACCGACGTCTGGGGTTCGCTATGGTTCCTAAGGGCCACGCTTGCCGAGGCTAATAAACGCCTCGCCCAATGGAGCACCGAGGTGGCGGACCTTCGGCTGCTCTGTGATGAGCTGGAGGTGGAGGCAGCGGCGGCGCGGGTAGAAGCGGCGTCAGCACGAACGGAGGCGCAGCAGCGACAGCTGGAGCTTGGCCATGTTATTGGCGAGTGGGACCAATCTCGGAGCCAGGCTGCCGAGGCTGTAGGCCGGGCCGAGGCCCTTGGGGGTCAGCTAGCCGAGGTGTCTGCTCGGGTCGGAGCCCTCGCGGAGGACCTGGCCGTGGCCGTCGGGTCTGCTATGTCCGCCCAAGCCGCAGCCTCGGAGCAGCGTGCCCGGGCTGAAGGTATGTTTCGGCCGCTTTGTGACTTTGATTCGGCTTCATTCTTCAACTCGTGTCTGAAGAATGTTGTTCGGCTGTCCACAGAGTTCGAGACAGCTCTCAACAAGTCCATCAAGGCACTTGCCTAGGCGGCTGAGCAGAAGGAAGCCGACCGCGTGGCCATGTCCGAAGCTATCTCGACCTTCTGCCAGGTCTTTGGCCTTGATGACGTCCCCTTGGGTAGCTCCCCCCAGAGTCGCCTGCGGGCCTTGGGCGGCCATGTGCGCAGCAGACTCCGCGAGGCGCTGCATCACGGTGTTAGGCGGGCCTTCGCCGTGCTCGCTTCCCACTACGACGTGGATCTGGAGCGGGTCAGCGAGGGGTACTATCTACCCGACGAAGACGAGGCTGCCTTAGCCGAGGTTCAGAGGCTTGACGTGGCCGTCGCGGGCCCAAGAGTGGTGCTGGCATCCTCCTTCGAGGTGGAGATCCTTCCGCTCGCGTCGCCGTCCGGGGCCGGGCCAGATCTTGCCGAGGGTGGAGACGAAGCCGAGGGTGCCGCTCCTCCCCCGGGCGATGCCTGATTCTGCCGGAGCATTCTGTTTGGAGCAAGTATGTGTCTTTCGCGGCCGCCGAGGCCTAAACACTTTGTTGTCATGTTATAATGCTGTGTTTCTTTTCCTCTCGTTTCGAGTATCCGGACTTGTTCGTCAGTAGTAGAATCGCTTATCCAAGTAAGAGTTACTTTTCGCGGAAGGTGACGAGTGAGGTATCCGTATCCCGGAGGCGTAGGAGACCCTTGGCTCGGTCGGCCTTGCCGCTTACGTGCGCTCTTACTCGTTTTGCAGGATTCTGCTATCGATATAGTCTGAAAACACGAAAGTCGTTTTGGTAGAAAAATTTTCCGAGGAAAATTTTGACGCGTAGAGGGGGTTCGCCCCTTCTAGCCCCCGAGGGAGGGTCGGGCTTCGCCGAGGCAAGGCTGACCCTTCCTTGACGGTTAGACTCTATTTGTGTATGTAAAGAAAACGAGGCATATGAACGACTTGAAAACATCTTAAGGGTAAAAGCGACGTAGCTGTCGAATGTTCCAAGCGTTGCCATAGACCTCGCCTTGATCGTTGGCCAGCTTGTATGTTCCGGGCTTCAAAATCTTGGCGACGATGAACGACCCTTCCCAGGGAGGAGTAAGCTTGTTGCGCCCTCGGGCGTCCTGCCACAGCCGAAGTACCAAGTCTCCCACCTGGAAGTCTCGGGACCGAACCCCTCGGGCGTGATAGCGTCGCAGAGACTGCTGATATCACGCCGAGTGTAGTAAGGCCATGTCCCGAGCCTCTTCCAGCTGGTCTAGTGAGTCTTCTCGGCTGGTCTGGTTGCTTTGGTCGTCGTACGCCCTTGTCCTCGGGGAACCGTATTCTAAGTCTGTGGGCAAGATAGCCTCGGCCCCATAGACTAGAAAGAACGGCGAGAAGTCCGTGGCCCGGCTTGGCGTCGTCCTCAGACTCCAGACCACCGAGGGTAGTTCCTTCATCCACCGCTTGCCGAACTTATTGAGGTCGTTGTAGATCCTCGGTTTAAGTCCGTGCAGAATCATGCCGTTGGCACGCTCCACCTGCCCATTCGTCATGGGGTGAGCACGGCGGCCCAGTCCACATGGATGTGGTGGTCCTCGCAGAAGTCCAGGAACTTCTTCCAAGTGAACTGCGTGCCATTATCGGTGATGATGGAGTTTGGGACCCCAAAGCGATGGATGATGCTCGGACCTGATGCTGGTTAGGGGTCGGACCTCGATCCACTTGGAGAATTTGTCGATGGCGACCAGCAGGTGCGAGAAGCCCCCGGGTGCCTTCTGCAAGGGACCGACGAGGTCTAGACCCCACATAGCAAACGGCCAGGTGATGGGTATTGTCTGCAGGGCCTGAGCGGGCAGGTGCGTCTGTCTCGCATAGAATTGACACCCTCGGCAGGAGCGTACAATCCTAGTGGCGTCGGCCACCGCAGTCGGCCAGTAGAAGCCTTGTCGGAAGGCGTTCCCAACGAGGGCTCGAGGTGCTGCATGGTGGCCGCAAGCCCCCGAGTGTGTCTCCTGCAATAGCTCCTGTCCTTCGGTGATGGATATGCATCGTTGGAGAATGTCTGAGGGGCTGCGGTGGTAGAGCTCCTTTTCATCACCCAGTAAGACGAATGACTTGGCGCGCCGTGCCAGTCGCCGAGCTTCGGCCTTGTCGAGGGGTAGCTCTCCTTGGTGGAGATATTGCAGGTACGGGGTCTGCCAGTTGCGATTAGGCGTGACCCCATTCCGCTCTCCCTCGACGTGCAGTGCCTCACCCTCGGCGGCCGAGGATACCTCGGGCTGGGCCGAGGCCTCCTCGGGCTGGGCTGAGGCCTCCTCGGGCTCGGGCGTGTCGTCGGTCTTGACAGAGGGTTGATGTATGTCTCTGGAAAAGACGTCCGGGGGAACCGTTGTCCGCCCCGAGGCTATTTTAGCCAGCTCATCCGCAGTCTCATTGTACCGTCAAGCGATGTGGTTGAGCTCGAGCCCGTAGAACTTGTCTTCTAGGCGCCGAACTTCGTCGCAGTAGGCCTCCATCTTCCGTTCGCGGTAATGGGAGTTCTTCATGACTTGATCAATGACAAGCTATGAGTCGCCATGAGCGTCGAGGCGCCAAACCCCTAGCTCGATGGCGATGCGCAACCCGTTAACCAGAGCCTCGTACTCGGCCATGTTGTTTGATGCCGGGAAATGGAGGCGCAGCACGTAGTGGAGGTGCTTCTCGAGGGGTGAGATGAAGATCAGGCCCGCGCCAGCTCCTGTTTTCATCAGTGACCCATCGAAGTACATGGTCCAGAGTCCCGGTTGGATCGGAGCTGTTGGTAGCTGGGTGTCGACCCATTCAGCCACGAAGTCCGCCAAGACTTGGGACTTGATGGCCTTCCGAGGAGCGAACAAGATTGTCTCACCCATGATCTCCACCGCCCACTTTGCTATCCTACCCGAGGCCTCTCGGCACTGGATGATCTCCCCCAGGGGGAAGGATGACACCACAGTCACCGGATGAGACTCGAAGTAGTGTCGCAACTTTCGCCGCGTCAGGATTACTGCGTATAGTAGCTTCTGAATTTGCGGGTAGCGGATCTTAGTCTCGGATAAGACTTCACTGATGAAGTAGACTGGCCTCTGGACGAGCAGTGCTTGCCCTTCTTCTCGTCTCTCGACTACGATCGTGGCGCTGACCACCTGAGTGGTTGCAGCTACGTAGATCAAGAGGGCTTCTCCTGAAGCGAGGGGCACCAAGATGGGCGCACTTGTAAGGAGTGCCTTTAAGTTTCCGAGGGCTTCCTCGGCCTCGGGGGTCCAAGAGAAGCGCTCGGTCTTCCTTAAGGGGCGATACAAGGGTAGGCCTCTTTCGCCGAGGCGCGAGATGAAGCGGCTCAGAGCCGCAAGGCATCCCATGACCCTTTGTACTCCTTTCAAGTCTTTGATAGGCCCCATGTTGGTGATGGCCGCGATTTTCTCCGGGTTGGCCTCGATGCCCCGCTCAGAGACGATGAACCCTAGGAGCATGCCTCAGGGGACTCCGAAGACACACTTCTCGGGATTGAGTTTCACGCCCTTCACTCTCAGACACTTGAATGTCGTTTCAAGGTCAGAGAGGAGGTTGGAGGCTTTCCTTGTCTTGACTACGATGTCATCGACGTAAGCCTCGACCGTTCGGCCGATGTGCTCTGCGAACACGTGGTTCATGCACCTTTGGTATGTTGCACCTGCATTCCTCAAACCAAATGGCATAGTAGTATAGCAGTACATGCCAAAAGGTGTGATGAAAGAAGTCGCGAGCTGGTCAGACTCTTTCATCTTGATTTGGTGATACCCTGAGTAGGCGTCGAGGAATGACAGGGTTTCGCACCCAGCAGTGGAATCCTCAATTTGATTGATGCGAGGCAGAGGGTAGGGAACCTTCGGACATGCTTTGTTTAGACCGATGTAGTCTACACACATCCTCCATTTCCCACCTTTCTTTTTCACAAGCACAGGGTTGGCTACCCATTTAGGATGGAATACCTCTTTGATGAACCCTGCAGCCATCAGCTTGTGGATCTCCTCGCCTATGGCTCTGCGCTTTTCTTCGTCAAAACAGCGCAGAGGCTGCTTCACAGGTTGGGCACCGGCTCGGATATCCAGTGAGTGCTCGGCGACATCCCTCGGTATGCCGAGCATGTCCGAGGGACTCCACGCAAACACTTTGGCGTTCGCGCGGAGAAAGTTGATGAGCACTGCTTCCTATTTGGGATCGAGCTCGAAGCCGATCCGGACTTGCTTGCAGGCATCGTTGCTGGGGTAGAGAGGGACGGACTTAACCGCCTCTGCTGGCTCGAAGTTGCCGGCGTGGCGCTTTGCATCAGGCACCTCCTTGGAGAGGCACTCCAGGTCGGCAATGAGGGCCTCGGATTTGGCGAGGGCCTCAGCGTAGTCCACGCACTCCACGTCGCATTCGTACGCATGTCGGTACGTAGATCCGACAGTGATGACCCCGTTGGGGCCCGACATCTTGAGCTTGAGGTAGGTGTAGTTGGGGACGGCCATGAACTTGGCGTAGCACGGTCTCCCCAGCACCGCGTGGTAGGTTCCTCGGAACCCGACCACCTCGAACGTGAGAGTTTCTCTGCGGAAGTTGGAGGGAGTACCGAAGCAGACGGGCAGAACGAGTTGTCCAAGGGGTAGGACGCGCTTCCCGGGGATGATCTCGTGAAAGGGCGCCGCACTAGCCCGGATCATGGACAGATCGATTTCCAAGAGCCCGAGGGTCTCGGCTTAGATGATGTTGAGGCTGCTGCCCCCGTTCATGAGGACCTTGGTGAGCCTTACGTTGCCGATGATGGGGTCGACGACGAGCGGGTACTTTCCTGGGCTCAGCACGTAGTCGGGGCTCAGAACTGGGTTAGGAACGACGCCCGTCATATGGCCCGGCTGAAGGCTTGCGGACCTGGTGGTTTGGGCGAGGGGCTCCGATCCTCCCCACTGTCGTAGTGTCCCCCACGCCTGGGGTGGTAGCCTCGCCGCACCTTCTCGTCGAGGCGGGCTCGACGGTCGTGGCGGTGGTGCTCGTTGCCGAGGTGACCCGGGGCTGCAGGCGTCGTGTCCCGCGTGCGCCCGGTGTGGACCGAGGCTTCCCGCATGAATCGGGAAGTCGCTGCGCGATGCTCCGGGGGCTACCCTTGCCTTCGGGAGGCAGAGCTCTCGGCCCGTCGGACCGCGGCATCCTCCAGGAGATTCTTGAGTTCTCCCTGGATACGCTGCCCCTCGGTGGTGGATGGCTCCGGCATCGCTCGGAGTAGAATTGCCGCTGCAGCCAGGTTCTGGCCGACCCCACTGGAAGCCGGGGGCAGCCTTGCCCTGGCATCGTCAGTGATACGGCGCTGGACATCCTTGGCCTGATGATGCGCTTCTCCGGCTAGTGCTCGGCCTACCCACTCCTGCTCGATGTTTTGCCGGAGCTGCACAAGTTGTCCTGCTTCCTCGTCGAGCTTGGCCTGCATCTCGCGGATTTGCTGGAGCTGTGTGTCCTGACCCCCCGCAGGGACTGGGACCACAGCTAGCTCCCGCAGGATGTCAACGCGAGGCGCAGGCCTAGGGGGATCGTCATCCTCCGGCATACCAAGGTGGTTGCCTTTGTCGTGACCCCCCCCAGATTGACGTGGAAACATTCGCGACTTGGGCCACAACCCTCGTCGTCAAGGTTGTGGCCATCATCGTAGTAATCGGAGAGGCAGTAGTCACATGCGACCATGAAGTCTCGCATGGCACTAGGATTACCGAGCCCGGAGAAATCCCAACCAGAGTCGGGCTCGTCTTCTTCCTCGGAACCCTGGGGCCCATAGGTTGAGACGGCCGTCAGTCGGTCCCAGGTCGACCACATATGGTACCCCGGAAGGTTAGGATATGCCTTTATGAAAGCGCTCACCGAAGCGGGGTCGCTTGGTGGATCGAAGCTGAATCTAAAAGGCACAGGGTGGAAAACGGACGATACCTCTCGATCGATGGACGGTGACGAGGTCGCGTCGGGGACGGACTGCACCGTTATCTCAGGTATGAGGCTAACGCCCAGCAAGTCCTCCACGAGAGTGCTAGCGTCATCTGTCCGCTTGGGGTTGGCATGTTGCGGGGAAACGACGCTCGTCGTTGTGTCAGGCGTGAGGACAACGCCCGACATGTCCCCCACTGGGGTGCCGGCGCCGTCGACTCGCTCGACAGCCGATGAGGTGCCGCCTCCTGCCTGGCCACGGTTGCCCCGCCTCCTCCTCCTGCGGCGAGGAAGGCGGTGGGACAAACCTGGATGCTGCTCTTCCACCACGGGGGGAAGACGTCATTGAGTTCGCCGCCGCCGGGCGAGCTGACGGCCGTCGTTGTCGCTGTCGCGCTGCGGGGGAAGGAATACCATGTCGTAGCTGCCGTCGAGGGACATGAACTCGAGGCTCCCGAAGCGGAGCAGTGTCCTGGGCTGAAGAGGTTGCTGGAGACTACCCATCTAGAACTCAACGGGAAGTTGTTCGTCAACACACAGCAGGCCCCTACCTGGCGTGCCAACTATTGGCGTTTCAACCCCGGGGGGTCCCTGGACCGAGGAGTAAAATTGTCGCTGCATGCCCCAGCCCAGATGGGTTGGCGCGAGATGGAACACAAAGGGGGGAAAACCGCAGCTCGTGTTATCCTGCGCCAGGGGGATGCGCTTGTAGTAGGGGTTACAAGCCCTCGCGAGGGAGAGAGAGAGAGGGAGCCGGTTCGTCAGCCCGTCCTCCCACGCGACGACCCCCCTGCATGAGGGCCCTGGACCATCCTTTTATAGATGCAAGGAGAGGGTCTAGGTGTACAACGGGGGTGTAGCTATGAGCTAACGTGTCCGACAGAGAGGTGCCAGAGCCCTGTCTACATGCCAACGTGGCTGTCAGAGAGGTGCTAGAGCCCTGTGTACGCAGTGTCGTGGCCGTCGGAGGAGCGCTTGATCCCTGTAGAAGCGCAGCTGTCGGGGCTGCTGGGACCTTGTTGACGTCTCCTTGCTTCCGTAGGGGGCTGAGAACCGCCGTCATCATGGACGCATGCGGGGAGCCATCATTACTTGTTACCTGGGCGAGCCTGGATGGGACGCCGGTCTTGTTCCCTCGTAGCCTGAGCTAGCTAGGGATAGGGTAATGATGTACCCCCTGTGGCGTGGTCGGTCTGAGCCCAAGGTCGGGCGAGGCGGAGACTCCTCCTGAGGCCGAGGCCGGGGTCGGGCGAGGACACGATTCCTCCCGAGCTCGAGGTTGAGGCCGAGCCCTGGGGTCGGGCGAGGCGGAGACCACCTTCCGAGGTCGAGGTTGAGGCTGAGTCCTGGGGTCGGGCGAGGCGGAGACCAGCTTCCGAGGCCGAGGTTGAGACCGAGCCCTCGGGTCGGGCGAGGCGGAGACCACCTTCTGAGGCCGAGGCGAGGGCCGAGCCCTAGGGTCGGGCGAGGCGGAGACCTCCTCCTGAGGCCGAGGCCCAAGGTCGGGCGAGGCGGAGCTTCCTGTTGCGCCCGAGGCTGGACTCAGCTGTTGTCAGCCTCACCCTGGCGGGTGGCACAGCAGTTGGAGAGGGGCGAGCGGCGCTGTTTTCCTATCAGGTCGGTCAGTGGAAGGGTGAAGTGACTGCGGTCACTTCGACCTTGCCGACTGAGGCACGCATGTCAGGATAAGGTGTCAGGCGATCCTTGCATTGAATGCGCCTGCGATACGGTCGGTTGGTGAGGTGATTTGGCCAAGGTTGCTTCACAACGAAGCCTGCCTGAGCTGGGCTTCGGGCGAGTCGAGGGTGCGCCCATTGCTTGAGGAGGCCCTCGGGCGAGGCGAGAATTCGTCTGGGATTATTGTTCTCGCCCGAGGCTGGACTCGGGCGGGGCAAGATCGCGTCCCTTGAGTAGACGAAGCTTTGACCTGAATTGCGCCCATCAGTCTCTGCAGTTTGTGCTGATGGTGGTTACCAGCCATGTTTAGGAGTTTTGGCAGTACCGCTAATTACGGTACCCGACACATAGCCTACAGAGTGTGGCCACTTGTGGAGAGCTCGGATATGCAGAAGGAGACTACTGCTGAATCCAGTGAAGGTGGCCTAGTTCGATTGAAATATACCTTCAGATTTAGAAACAAGTTTGACGAACCAAATGATGATTGGTTGAAATGCATTGAAGCTACCAGTGAAGAGCTGATTGGGACATATTCCAAGGCCGAAGATGATGCCTTGTCCACAGCTTTTGGGGGTCGAGGGAAGAAAAGATTGAACAGGGTGTTTGATGCAATTGGCTTCGTATACCCTGATTATCACTACCCACTGCGAACGCAAGGAAAGAAGAGAAAAACTGCCGCTTTGGCCATCACTGCTGTGCCGAAGGGCAAGAAAATAAAGGTTCTAACCCACCAGCCGCGATATATTGAACTGGTCGTAGTGCCTGAATTTGGCGAAGGGACCTCTTCAAATAACGAAGCAAAACAAGCTGCTCCCATCGTGCAAAGCGCTGAAGAATCGATTGTAGTACCAAAGGTGCCTACAGTCAGGCCAGCTAAAGATGATGCGGTCGAAGAATCAAAATTGGAAAAAAACAGTGAAAATGCCAGAAATTCTGAGCCCACCAGCAAAGGCAGAATTGCCGAAGGTGCAAAAGGCTCCTGCCGCGATTCCCAAGAGGAGGAGAATGGCCAGCGTGCTAGACGCTATCATGGAGACCACAAAGGCCTTGAGCCCTGCTCCTACCAAGAAGGCTGCGAGCTATCAAAGTCCAGGCCGGAGCCGAAGCTGGGCCTTCAGTGCCCATTGAAATGAAGGCTGTCGCGCCTGAGGATAAAGCTAAGCAACAAACTTCAGATACCGGCATGGTGGCAGGGCAAGGTATGATAGAAGAAGCAAAATCTCCTGCCCCCGAAGCTTCGACCGAAGATGTTGATTACATTATTCGACATGCTTCGGGGAAAAAACTAACCAAAGAAGAAATCTTAGAAGCCAGACGCTACGCCCAGAAGCTAAAATATCCGAAGGGGGCCTTAGTGTTTAATGGCACTGACGAAGATGACTTCCTATACTATCTCCCAGACAATAAAGAAATATCCGTTTGTCAGGAGATAGCCAAAAGTATGGGATTTCCGAAACTTGAAGAAGGCCTTTCGGCCATGTCAAAGGATGATCTTGCTAACAGCCTTGCATACAACAGTATAAAGGTACAGAGGCTGTTAATTTTGAAGTTGAAAATGAAGCATTTTATTGTTATGCTTAATTCTTTCTTTTTCTTGCAGGGCTTAATTCTTAGCAATGCCTTGAGGGCACAAAAGAGCGCCGAAGACGAAGGCTGCACAATAGCTCTCACAACCTTCGCTCAGAGGTAATTGAGTTGAGAAATGAAGGTTTGGAGAAAGACAAGATTTTAATTTCATTGATGAATAAAATAAAAGAAGACGAAGCTAAGTACAATGCTCAGGCCGAAGCCCAAAAAGCCAAGGTTGAAGACCTTCGGAAACAACTGGCCGAAGCTAAAGAAAATTGTGAAGTCGCGAAGGCCAGCCAAGAGATAAGTGAATGGTGCAAGGCCAGGCTAGAGAAAAATATTGAGGAGCTTCACGAACCCAAGGAAAGATGCTTCGAAAAATCCTTGGACTACGTGAAAAACTTGAAAAACAGCTGAGCAAAAGTTGGTGCCTACTCCTCTGAGGAGAATTTCATTCGAGGTGACCCCGAGGGTGTTATTGAGTGGATAAGCGGGGAAGCCGAAGCTTTTGAGGAAATTCTGAACGATCGCGGAGATATATGTGCTTTCTTCTCCGTCGCCCGGGGGATTGCGACTATTCTGGAGAAGGCTGGATGTGGTCATGTCAAAACTATAGCCAATGCCGAAGCTATCTTCTCCATAGATGATACAAAAGATCCTTCAGCCGAAGCGACTTTGATGGGCGGAAAATTTTATTCTGATGTCTGGGTGATAGGTGGCCAAGAATTGGCCCATGAAATTATAAAAAAGAATGAAAAAGACACCCACGATGCCCGAGAAGAAGCTAGACAAATTGAAGAAGCTGCTGAGCGCGAAAGGCACATAGGTATTGCTTTTTGAATTTTAACTTCGGTACTTGCTTTGTGGCTTTGGACTAATAGTTCATCTATTACAGCTGAGCTATCACCGCTGCCGGAGCCATACAATCCCTTGGCTGACCGGAGATGATGGAAGCACTAGACGTTATGAGCCTTGCAAATTCTATTATCGACCAAGTTGTCGACAATTTATTAAACGAAGCCATAGAAAAGATCCTTAGAGAAGAGTAGACTTCGTTGTAACAATACTTTGTAACTTTATTGTAAAAATACTTTGTAACATTTGGTGTGTGGAACAATTGACCAGACATGTAAATTACTGTAATATATTTCTTTGTGATGCGTGAAATTTACACACATACCGTTTTGAGCCTTCGGCAAAAAAACACCTTCCCTTCTTTTCATGCTTCGTAAAGAAAGAAATCCCTTCTATAGCAAGTCTGATAAAATTGTATTTCCCGAAGCTTAGTTCGTGCCTCACCACATTTTCATTTTGACGAAGCATTTGCCAAAGATTTGCTTCGTATTCAATTTGTGTCGTTAATGCAATATAATGTATGATGTAATGTTATGCGAAATGATATGATGATATGATGCAAAATGATGAGGATGCCGAAGACACACACCCACACGCGGCTAGACTGTAACACACAAGACTCTGCATCCCCTTGGGAACGACTTTTGAGTCTTTAAGCTCTGCATCCCCTTAGGAACGACTTTTGAGCTTCTTCACCTTATATTTCGGTGGTATTTGGCTCTGCATTCTCTTAGGAACGACTTTTGAGCAGAAAACTTACACTGCGCTCCCTTAAGAACGACTTTTGTGCAGCTTCGGATCATATTTTTTGGCTCTGCATTCCTTTAGGAACGGCTTTTGAGCAGAAAAAACTTACGCTGCGCTCCCTTAGGAACGACTTTTTTGCAGCTTCGGATTATGATCTTTGGCTCTGGATTCCTTTAGGAACGACTTTTGAGCTTTGGAATTTTACTGTGCTTTCTTAGACACGTCTTTCAAGCTTCGTAAACCCATGAGGAAGATATATTTCACTCTGGTGCAGGCACGATTATTAAAAAAAATTGAAATTAAGTTCTTCATTACTTGTTTTCACATAAAAAATAAAATGGCATGAAAGATAAAAGTACATCAAAAGTAGGATATTCCTCAGTATATATGCTTTGATTCCGGTACAGTGCTATTGAATGTACGAGCTTCAGACTCCTCCCTGAAGTCGCTCTTGTTGGGGCCATGCTTCGTCGCCGAAGGTCCTGCAGGAAGAAACGCCTTCGGCAAATCCGTTCAAACGTAGTGCTGAAGCTACCACTCATGAAGCTGACGAAGGTTCGAACCGACTTAAAGATGAAATGACTTCTTAGTCCATAAGGGTCTAAGTCATAATTGTAATTTTTGTAAGGGGCATGATTGTAATTTCTCACAGGCTGCGTCCTGTGCCTATAAATAGATGAACAGTACTCCTTTACTGTTCACGCAATCCGTTCAAACGTAGTGCCGAAGCTACCACTCATGAAGCTGACGAAGGTTCGAACTGACTTAAAGATGAAATGACTTCTTAGTCCATAAGGGTCTGAGTCATAATTGTAATTTTTGTAAGGGGCATGATTGTAATTTCTCACAGGCTGCGTCCTGTGCCTATAAATAGATGAACAGTACTCATTTACTGTTCACGCAATCCTGTAATCATCGACGCATCACACTGGAATTATTGTTCTTTGCCAAGGCAAAGGTATAAACGTGCCTAAATATTATGTTTTAATACTTAAGTTTGTATAATAAAATATATGTATAATAATATTTGTTTTTGGGATAAATTTCTTTAATGTTTCATGTTCTAGCATTGTTTATATTGTTTCATAGAACTGATCACAAAAGTAAGACCTTCATGATATTTTGCTTATGGACTTCGTCCGAAGTTCATTATATCCTAAGGGAGATAATGCTTCAGCGGGCGAAGAGCATTAACATTTAACATTTTATGTTGCCTTGTTCTTAATTCATAGCATTTGAGAACAAGTCCCCAACATTGGCGCCCACCTCCGGTGAACTCACTTCCACTTTCTGAGCTGATGGCTTCGTTCAACAACAAAGATAGCGCTGCTTCGGCTACGAAGCTGGTGCTCCCAATAACAGGCGGATCGTGCTCAGAACCGGCCAATAAGAAGCAGAAGAAGGAAGCACAGAGAAGGGTACAACATGTCGGGGTACAGGGACCCTTCATCAAGTCAAGATGGTCTCATATCCCAATTACCTTCCCCCAAGAGGACCTTCAGCTCAAGGATTACCCTCACAATGATGCTATGGTCATATCTTGTGTCATCAAAGGATTTCTAGTCCACAATGTTTTGGTTGATATAGGCAGTGCAGCAGACATTATATTTGCTAAAGCCTTCAGACAGATGCAAGAGCCAGAAGACAAGATTCATGATGCTACGCACCCTCTTTGTGGCTTCGGAGGAAGACAAATTGTAGCGCTTGGCAAGATTACCATGCCAGTGACCTTCGGATTTGTCAACAATACAAGGACTGAGCAAGTTGTGTTTGACATTGTCGACATGGAGTACCCTTGCAATGCAATCATTGGTCGCAGAACACTCAATGCTTTCGAAGCAATTCTTCATCCAGCATATCTTTGTATGAAGATACCTTCGGATCAAGGACCTATTGCTATTTATGGGAGTCAGGAAGCTGCCAGAAAGGCTGAGGGGAACTGGACAGATTCAAAGGCAATCCATAATATAGATGAAGCCGAAGCTTGTGAGCAGTACAAGTAAAGAAGGGAGAAGGCTGCTTCGGCCGATCAGCCGAAACCCATGCTTTTATGCGAAGATATCGCAGAGCAGAAGGTGCTACTGGGATCTCAATTGTCTGAGGAACAGGAGAAAACCTTGATAAGGTTTTTGTTCAACAACAAAGATGTCTTTGCATGGTCAGCTAATGATGTCTATGGTGTTAACAAAGATGTCATTGAACACTCGCTCAATGTTGACCCATTCTTCAGACCTAGAAAGCAGAGGCTTCGGAAAATGTCTGACGACAAAGCTGAAGGTGCTCGGAATGAAGTAAAAAGACTTAGCGCTGGGGTCATCAGAGAAGTGAAATACCCAGAGTGGCTAGCCAACACTGTTATAGTGAAGAAAGCCAATGGTAAATGGAGAATGTGTATTGATTTTACTGATCTCAATAAGGCTTGTCCAAAGGATGAATTTCCATTACCAAGGATAGATTCTCTGGTAGACGTGACAGCTTTGTCAGAGCTTATGAGTCTGCTAGACTGTTACGCAGGCTATCATCAAATTTGGATGAAGAAGGAGGATGAGCCAAAAAACCAGCTTCATAACCCCTAGTGGAACATATTGTTATCTTCGGATGCCGGAGGGGCTCAAGAATGCTGGAGAAAGCTTCAGCAGAATGACAGCGAAGGTTCTCCATTCTCAGATAGGCAGAAATGTGCTAACCTATGTTGATGATATTATAGTAAAAAGCACCAAGCAAGAAAATCACATTGCTGATCTGCATGAGACATTAGCTAATTTCAGACAAGCTGGTCTGAAGCTGAATCCAGAGAAGTGTGTCTTCGGAGTAAAGAAGGGGAATTCCTTGGTTGTCTGGTCTCAACAAAAGGAATCGAAGCTAATCCAAATAAGATCGAAGCTATTCTTCGGATGGAGCGGCCAAGCACGAAGAAGGGGGCTCAACGACTGACAGGAAGACTGGCATCTCTCAATCGATTCATATCTAGATCAGCAGAGAGAAATTTACCATTTTTCGAAGTGCTGAAGTCAGCCGAAGTCTTTCAATGGGGATCAGCTCAGCAGAGAGCCTTCGAAGAGCTAAAGCAGTATTTGATAGACCTAACGACGTTAACTCCACCAGCGCTAGGGGCTCCTCTGTTGCTGTACGTGGCAGCTTCGCACTCAGCAGTGAGTGAGGCACTTGTTCAAGAAAAACTTGAGGGACAAACCAAAAAGCAAGCCCCAATATACTTCGTCTCTGAAGTTCTTAGTCTATCAAAGAAGAATTATACAGAATTGGAGAAGGTCTTATATGCCGTCTTAATGGCATCCAGGAAGCTTCGACATTATTTTCAAGCATATCTTATAATTGTCCCTTCGTCACAACCTTTGAAGGATGTCATGAGAAACAGAGAAGCTACTGGAAGAATTGGAAAGTGGGCTGCGGAGCTCAATGAGTTCAGCATTGATTATGTGCACAGATCCTCAATACAGTCCCAGGCGTTAGTAGACTTCATTGCTGATTGGACGCCAGGGGCTCAAGGAGAAGAAACAACTAAAGATACCGAAGTATGGACGGTATTTTTTGACGGTCCTTGGGGAACCTTCGGGGCAGGAGCAGCTGCTGTGTTAGTTGCACCCTCCAAAATCAGAACTTGCTACGTAGAAAGACTTGATTTTAGCTGCACAAATAATATTGCTGAGTACGAAGCTTTGCTTTTGGGCCTTCGGAAGTTAAAGGCAATGGGGATTAGAAGGGCGGTTCTTAAAACCGATTCCCAGGTTATTTCTGGCCATATTGACAAGAGTTGTAAAGCAAGAGACCCAAAGCTTGATAAATATTTAGACACAGTCCGAAGGATTGAAGCTTCCTTTGAAGGATTTTCTGTCAAAAACTTTGAAGGATTTTCTGTCAAAAACATTCCTCGAGGAGAAAATGAACATGCTGATTTGCTAGCCAAGTCAGCAGCACAGGGGCTGCCCTTACCTTCGGAAGTATTTTTTGAAACAATAAAAGCACCTTCGGTTGAACTTCTTGAAAGAGCAGTCCTCAATATATCTTCTATTCATAGTGAAAATTGGAGAACTGAGATCATTTCATTCCTTCAGGGTAATTTCCTTCAGATGACGAAGCTTATAACAAAAGAATAGAGGCAAGAGCTCGACCATATGTTATAATAGAAGGAGAGCTGTACAAGCATGGAGTCTGTTCTCCACTACTCAAATGTTTATCCAGAGCCGAAGGTATAGAATTGATGAAGGAAATACACGCAGGCCTGTGTGGATCTCACATTGGATCTAGGCCTTTGCTGGAAAAAGTTTTTCGTCAAGGATTTTATTGGCCAAAGGCAGCTTTGGATGCAGCGGAATTAGTCCAAAAGTGTGAAGGCTGTCAGAAATGCGCAAGAGATCAACAACAGCCTTCGTCTCTGACTCCGTTAATACAACCCACTTGGCCATTGCAAAGGTGGGGCCTTGATTTGTTAGGCCCACTACCACCAGCACAAGGAAATTTAAAATATGTTGTGGTAGCAGTAGAATATTTTTCCAAGTGGATTGAGGCGAAGCCTTTAGCCACAATAACTTCGGTTACCATTCAGAAATTTTTCTGGCAAAATATCGTTTGTCGCTTCGGAGTGTCGAAGGCCATTACTGTGGGTAACGGAACACAGTTTGATGCCAAAGCTTTTAAAGAGTTCTGTGGACAAATTGGCACGAAGATCCATTTTGCATTGGTTAGGCATCCAGAATCAAATGGACTTGTCGAAAGAGCTAATGGCATCATAATGATGGGAATAATGAAATTAATCTTCAATCAGCCCAGAGGAAAATGGCCAGATGAATGAATTAAAGTGGTGTGGAGCCACAATACAACGACATCAAGGTCAACAGGCTTTACACCATTCAAGTTATTATTTGGTGACGAAGCAATAACTCCGGAAGAAGCAAAAGCAGGATCAATAAGAACAGTGGCTTCGGCAGAAGACGAAGCTGATTATTCTGTGGACAAAGATGCTATAGAAGGGATCAGGCTTCAGGCTATGGAAAACATCAATAAATACCAAGCTGAAACAATAAAATGGCTTGATAAAAAGGTTCGGCTAAAGAATATTAAGCCAGGACATTTGGTGCTTCGGAGAGTGGCCAACCCAGACACAGTAGGCAAGCTACAGCTGAAGTGGGAAGGACCTTTTCTGGTAGTATCTTCGTCAAGACCCGGTTCCTACAAATTGAAGGATATGGATGGCAATGACATTCCTAGATCATGGAATGCAGATGAGCTTCGGCGATATTATGTCTAGCTTGATGTAATTTTTTCTATTCTTTCTTATGGCACCCTTTTCCTTTCCAAAGGGGGAGAAAGGTTTTTAATGGGGCCACAGCATGTAATTTCTCTTTTTCTTATTTCAGCTCTATAAGAGCAATATCCCCCAAAGATGTAAATGTAAAAGCTGAGAACGCACCATCGAGTGCAAAGAAAAAAGAAGAGAAAACAGGGAGAAGCTCAAAAGTCGTTCCTAAGGGAATGCAGAGCTTACAGCGAAAAATAAACATTGATTCCGCTGAAGTAAAAGGCGAAGAAGCTCCTAAGGGAGGCTTACAGCGAAAAATAAATGCTGATTCCGCCGAAGTAGAAGGCGAAGAAGCTCCTAAGGGAGGCTTATAGCGAAAAGTCAGCGCTGATACACCGAAAAATAAACGGTGAAGCCGAAAAATAAGCGGCAAAGAGATTTGAGTCATTCCTAAGGGAATGAAGGCTATGATTATGGCTTCGAATATGTATTTGGACATTCATTTGCACGATACATTGCATCATGACATTTGCATTCATAAACATTCATTTAGACATACATAGGATCATTATCATCATATCATACAGAGAAGGCAGATGCTTCGGCTATGAGGATAAAGCTTCGGGGAAAAACAAAAAGAAGAAATTTTCATGCTTCGTTGTGTACGAAAAGAAGGGAAGGTGTTTTTCGCCTTCGGCTCAAAAAGAAAATTTCGTCCACAGCAAAGCAGATCATACACGGACAAAGGGGTAAAGATATATTACGAGGTACACACAAATTTACATAAATTTCTTTACAATCATATTACAAAATTTTCTCTAGAATCTTCTGCAGCAAAGTCTTTCGGAACATCTGTTAAGGCTTCAGCTCATCATTCTTTAGCTTCATCATCCTGTACATATTAAAACGAAATGAGAAAAGCGCAGAGTTCAAGGAGAAGGTAAAAGTAACAAGTATAAGTTTCTCACTGGCTTAAGGTGGCTTCGAGCCTCGAGAAGCTAACAGGGCGCAGAAATCGGCATGCCCAGCGATAACTTCGTCAAGCGCATCAACTTCGCCCTCAATATATTCAAAGGTGCTTGGCAGGTTTTCAACTGAAGGTGTAAACTTTTCAGAGTTGGCTCCAATTAAGTAAAAGACATCCTTCAGCCGCTGCACGCATCGGTTGCCGAAGTCTAAACATTTATCCTGAAGTTCCTTCAATGATTTCTGCAAATGTGAATTCTTCTCAATTTCGGTGTTGAGATTCGTTTCAAGATTCTTCTTTTCTTGCTCAGATTTTTCTGATTTTATGAGTAATTCGCTGTTTAATCTGTCAATTTCGGCTTGAGCTTCTGCCAGCGAACCCTCCATGGAGTGGATGACGAATTCCTTTTTCTCCAAAGCAGCTTCGTGATCTTTGACTTTATTTTCTAGATCTTTAATTGTAGCTTCGTTTTTCTCATCTTCGAGATCTTGTTGCATCCTCAGCACTTTACTTAGTAATATACTCTGGCAAAACAACATTCATCAGAAAACATCTTAATTTAAAAAATAATAAAAAGTTAAGAGTTTTACCTTAAAATTAGCATAGAACAGGCTACCGGAGACATGCTGTCGCCGGTACCTGCAGAGGTCCGCCTCAATCTTCGGCAGGCCAACATTCTTCGAGAAAGTCCTAACGACCTTTGCCTCGGTTCGATTCCGAAGGCATCTCAATTTCCCTTCATTGACTCCGCCAAACAGCAAAGCCCCTGGTTTGTACCCACAGGATACAACATATTTCTTCAGTTCTTCTTTTTCAGTTTCTGATAACTCTTGCCCTAGTATATCTGGAAAATTGAAGTTTTCCTCTTCCAAAGTATCTTCAATTTGCTCTTTTCCTTTCTCAATTGTTGTGTCCACCGCGGCCGCAGCAGCTTCTTCCTCAGCCATTTTTAGAAGCATGTTATCAATATCACCAAGTGTGGTTTCTAGATCAGAATCTTCGACGGTTTCGGCTTTGGCACCTTCGGCTTCGGCGGCTTCAGCTTCGGCAGCGCCAGTCCTTCAGTAATTGGTATTTTTGACACCGATGCCGGCGACGGTGTCTGATGAATAACATCGGCCACTTGGATAATTCTCTGTTTTTTCAGCTTAGCAGGACTCTCCGTTGCCGAAGGCTCCTTTTCCTTCTGAAAAAGCTTCGTCAGTTGTGGCGCCAGCGGACTTAGCTTGATAGGCAAAGGTTCAGTCATTACCTTTAGAATTTCTTCCACATCGGCAGCAAAAGGCGTCGCAGGAGCTTCTCCCTCATGGCCCGACATTTTTGGTTTCGGGGCCGTAGCTTTCCTTTTCTTTGAAGTAGCTATCTTCGGCTCAGGGCTCAGATTTCTTTTCTCAAAAATTTCTTTGTCCTTTTTAGCCAATTTAGTAGTTTCTTTATCAAGGACGCTAGCAACTCTTTTTCTTTTCTGGCCTTCGGCACCTCTGCCCAATTGCTCATAGTCAGGATAATCAAAATTCAAGGCATCCATCACCCGATTCACTCTTCGCTTCGGACGAGTACCGAAAGCCGCAGTCATTAACTGATCTTCTTTCTTAGAATAGTTGCCAAGGATCTCGTTGCACATAACCTCAATTGTGTCCAACCACTCTTGGCAAGGTGCTTTAAAATGTTTTTTAAACTTGTAATAATAAGGTAGCCGAACAAGCTCTTTCTTCTTTTTCTCCCCTTTCAGCTTCGGCATGTCCCATTCCTTCAAAGTTGGGAATACTCTGAAGGCTAAGAATTCTTGGACCAGATCCATGGTGCCAATGTGCTCTGCAACAACCCGAAATTCGCCCAGTGCAATCTGGCATGAACTATCTGGATCCATGACGCATCGGGGCCTAGTTTCTCCGAAGGTTAAACTCAAAGGGCTCTGAACTAGCTTCTCCTTCTTCTCATCTACTTTGACATAAAACCATTCACTCTTCCAGCCAGCTGGCCATTTCGTACGATAGCTGAAAACTGGATACTTGGCATCTTTCCGATATGCAAAATTTTAGCAGCCGAAATTATCATGCAACCCATCTTCTCTAGCTTTTGTCTGGTAATGAAGCTCGTGTGCCCGGCAAAAACCTTCGGCAAGTGGCTCTGCCTCCTGGCTTCGGAGTGCCTAGATGTAAACACTTAGCCTAACAATAGCATTAGGAGTTAACTGATGAAGGTGAATCCCAAATCTCTCTAAAACATCTGCAATCATCCCATGCAGGGGAAATCTTAACCCTGCTTTGAAGAAGCTCTTAAAAACCACCACCTCATCTTTTTCTAGCTTCGGGGTAACTTCCTCTCCCCCGAAGCGAATCAGCTCCCTTTTGTCTTCACTAAAATAGCCTAGATTCAGTAGCTTAGCCATATCACCTTCGGTAATAGTAGACTTCCCAAACTCTAAGTGGCTGGGTTTAGATGGCATTGCACCGTACTCATCTTCAAATTCATCTTCTTCAACGTCAGCTTGTTTTGCTTCGGCGGCAGATGTATCCTCTGATGTTGCCAGCCCAGACCGCCTCATTGCTTCGGAAATTGGGACAATTTCAGTGGCTTCGGTCTCATCTCCCTCACAATCAACCCTGGCAGTGGAGCGCACTCTAGCCATTTGATTATGAATTTCTAGAAGTTTTTTGGAATTAATGACCTTTTTTCCGAAGCTCTTCTTGTGACGAAGCAGAATCCACGGTGGTGCTTCGTTTGAGTGCAAGGGTCATGCTTCGGCTATGGTTAAATCCCTGGCAGCAAAACAGTGCAATAGCAATGAATGCTGTGATAACTTCACACCTACTCGTCTGTTTATATAGTGCTGCATGTAAGAAGGTGAATCATCAAGTCTCCTACACCGGACGAACAGTCGCTCGCACCCACTGAACGGTGGGCCACAAAACTCGAGAAGGTGAATATGCATGGTGGGACCACTCCGCGCTCAGAAATTTTATCGTTTCCCGGCAACGAGCTCAGGGAAGGTGTTTTTTGGACCATCGGCTTCCCGAAGCCTAAGAGACTTTTTCACAGATCAAGCTCGTTACGAAAAACGATCTAGCACCGCGAAGGGGCTACTGTTGGGGCCATGCTTCGTCGCCGAAGGTCCTGTAGGAAGAAACACCTTTGGCAAATCCGTTCAAACGTAGTGCCGAAGCTACCACTCATGAAGCTGACGAAGGTTCGAACCGACTTAAAGATGAAATGACTTCTTAGTCCATAAGGGTCTGAGTCATAATTGTATTTTTTTGTAAGGGGCATGATTGTAATTTCTCATAGGCTGCGTCCTGTGCCTTTAAATAGATGAACAATACTCCTTTACTGTTCACGCAATCATGTAATCATCGACGCATCACACTGGAATTATTGTTCTTTGCCAAGGCAAAGGTATAAACGTGCCTAAATATTATGTTTTAATACTTAAGTTTGTATAATAAAATATATGTATAATAATATTTGTTTTTGGGATAAATTTCTTTAATGTTTCATGTTCTAGCATTGTTTATATTTTTTCATAGAACTGATCACGAAGGTAAGACCTTCGTGATATTTTGCTTATGGACTTCGTCTGAAGTTCATTATATCCTAAGGGAGATAATGCTTCAGCGGACGAAGAGCATTAACATTTAACATTTTATGTCTCTTTAAGTCGGTTTCATTTTCCGCTGCTAAGCCGAAGCTTCTCTACCCGTAGCTTCGGAACTGGTTCAACCTTCTCCCAGACCATGCTTCATATCGTGCACAACTTCACTTCGAGGTCGAAGGTCCCTGTGAATGTATTATACTTGAAAAACATGTTAGTTGTGTTTTTGAGGACCTTCGGAAGACGAAGGACCCCAACACCCAATACCCACAACAAACAAATATTAAAGGAGGAGATTTACTTGTTCGCTTCAGACTAAAGCTAATTGTTCGAACTGCTACAACTGCACTACATAGAGACAAAATATTGTAGAAACCAATATAGATTAAAGCCAATCGAGCAAGCTGTTAGGTCCGGTTTATTTGGGTTTCTGTGCAGCATGAAAAGCCATAAGCTAAAATGAACAACTAATTTTTTTTGCTTTGTTTCCGAAAAAAGCAGAAGCTCAGAAAAGCTGAGTTTATATAGAAAGCTAAAAGTCTAGTTTTATAGGCTTTTAGCTTTTTTAGTTTAGAAAGCTAATAATATTATCGAAAAGCTATCATCAGCTTCTAAGAAACAAAAGCTCACTAACAACTTTTCAAAAGGCTCTAAAAGTTGCAGCTTAAATAAACAGGGTCTTAGGGTGTGAGTGGTTTCTAACATATGACCTGGCTCCTGGACCTGGCCCGGCCCATGACATGCAAAAAAGGCCGATCAAGTCTAGCTCCCTATAAACGAATCATATTTTCATGGCAAGGTTTTTCGTGTTAGTAATAGACTTTAAAAGTAGTTTTGTTAGGTCTAAGGACTACTCTAAATTTTAGCAACAGAAAATTTTAATGCTCTACATCTTTTATCGTTAAATCTATAAGAATTTTGGCCCAAAAAGCAAGAGGGCACGAGGGCAACTACTGTCTTGCAAGGAATCTTGTGCGAGTCGGCCAAGCCTCGCCCTGTCATCCAACCTTAATCCTGAGTACGAGTTGCTACCAGATAAGTCCCTAGCTTGTTCGACTGCCCTGTAGTCGCAGCTATTGTAACCCTTCGAACAGTTACAGCTACAATCCATAAAGAAAAAATATTACTGCTGCAACTGTTCGAACTAATGCAGCTGCAATCAATGATTTACGGACTCTTCCACCATACCTAGTGACGCACTAATGATTTGGGGTACACCTTGATATCTAGTGACGCACTAGATTGGTATTGCTTGACATCTGATGCGAGTCGCACCACATTCACTTGGGTGCTAACATCCACCGAAGGTCACACCAGACCGTACATAGGCACTGTTTTCATTATTTGGCTGACATCCTTCAGTGAAGCTATCCAGTGTTCCACCTGATGCCACACTAGAGCTCTTACACTATTCAATGACTAGTTTTGGAGTTGTTGGATTATAGCCACTGGAGACGACCTCTCGTGCTAAAATACGATGATCATTGGTGCTCTGTCGTGAGCCTACCGTGGCTATTTGAAGACGACAACAATTGACTCTTGTTGTGGGACAATAAATAGGACTTGTGACTAAGCTAGGCCCGTCTTGCAGCCCCTAGCTAATGCCTACATCATTTGGAGCCACTAGTACACAGAATCTCTATAGCGACGGTACTAGAGTTATTTGCACTGACGTTTTTCAGTGCGGCCAGTGCTAGGGGCCAGTGGAAAACGACATTTCCAATGACAGTTATTTTGGAACCGCCAGTGGAAATCCTATTTTCACTAGAAGAACCGACAATAGAAATAGCATTTTCACTGACGATTCTCTTAACCAACCTCTAGTGGAAATAGAATTCAACCGGCGGTTTTCTTTATTAGGCCGCAAATGGTAATTTTCCCGCCTTTTTTGAATTTTTTAAACAAAACTGAATTTTACATATATTTACACAAACAAATGTATATATATATATATATGTATATATACATATAAATATATATTGATATTGATAATGAAAGCAACATGGAATACATCAAAGTCTTGTGTTTAATTACAACCATCTCACATTCTATACATCAAAGTTTTCAGCTAAGCTCTAATAACTATCTCGGCTAAGAGATATTCTACTAATTTTTGTGAGTACTCTAAACTCTGGGCTAGCTAATGTACCGGTAGCATCGTGATATTTTCCTTCAATGGGAATGACCTCTTTCATTATGAATGTGCATAGGTTCTCAATGCCATATAGTGCACCTTCGGTCAAGTTCTCCGGCTTTCCTCATTGAAATTCCTATAAAGAAAGTTTATAAACATCATCTATTTACACTCGGTAACACATTTTCATCTTTAATGACATAATTACATACATAACTATTACCAATAATACCTGAACAGGGTTCGTGATGTATCGTTCGTTCTGTCTCATGGACTCGCACACATAGAAACCACATAGGACCGATCTAGATGGTTGCTTGTGGCACTACATAATGGGAGATTGGTTATTTAGTTGCAACATTGTCCTATGTACGTACATGTATGATATGTATTCATAAATTCACATACTTACCAGCCAATTATAGTGGATGTCTAGTGACATGCGTTGTTTCGACATGTCATACTTTACGCCCTCATCTTATAGAATTTATAAGGCATGTGATCTCAAATAGAATTACCATGTTATTCTCAAATTTTCATTGATAAAATTATGCATGCATAGAAAAGGCTTACAACTTTAAGACACTGAAGAATTTTGCATATGTCAAAGGGTCATAATCCAAGGTGTCGAGCACCAGCACGTTTCCATCCTTGGGATAAATAAGGAAGCATATCTAGTGGTCCCTGTACGAATCAAATTTATGATAAATGTGTATTGAAATTATTAATTTTATTTATGCAAAATGAAAATTACTTAAAGTTGTATGGGGCCACTATGACTCCCCTATCTTGAAATCAAAGAATTGCATGTCCTATGTTGGTGGCGTATCGAGCTTCAAAATCTTTCTTCATATCCTGTATATGCTTGTCAACTTGTTCGTCCGTCTTTCCTTTTAATTCTGCATTATCTTTTTCGATTATGAAAGTGTGATTTTGCTCGGATATCTATATTGGGTCGAGATACTCGAACCTTATACTGGCACTAGCATCGGGATTGGTACTGTTGGAGACTTGTTCTCAAATGCTATGAGTCAAGAACAAGGCAACAAGAAGTGTTAAATGTTAATGTCCTTCGTCCTTCGAAGCATTATTTCCCTTAGGATATAACGATCTTTGGACGAAGGTCATGAAGGACGTACCTTCATCATCACGGTTATAAGGTAATGAAAAGTGAAATATATGGAATATGAAAAATAATATGAACAAACACATAATATCACTCACATGTTATCATTATATAAACTTGGATATTAAATATGATATTTAATTACATTTATACCTTCGGCTTGACAGAAGGCAAAAATCCAAGTGTTGCGTATGAGCGATTACATGATATCATGAACAGTACGGGGGTACTGTTCATCTATTTATAGGCACAGGACACAGCCTGTGAGAAATTACATTCATACCCCTTACAAAGGTTTACAATCATAATACAAGTTGTCATGGGCCGGTTGGTCATTTCATCTTTAAGTCGGTGCATTTGGAAATATACTCCGAAGCCTTTTGATTGATAGCTTTGGCTTTGTGTCAATCTTCCGAAGGTGTTTCTTCTTATGGGACCTTCGGCGACGAAGCAGACCCCCAACAGTAGCCCCTTCACGGTGCCGGATCATTTTTCGTGACGAGCTCGACCTGTGAAAAACTCTCTCAGGCTTCGGAATGTCGAAGGTCCCAAAAACACCTTCCCTGAGCTCGTTGCCGAGAAACGATTAAAATATTCCGAGTGAAGGATGGTCCCACCATGCAACGGGTACGCGCGATCTGGCGATTCAGCTTCTTGGGCTCTATGGTCCACCGTTCAGCGAGTGCGGGTGACTGTTCAACGGGTGCGAGCGGCTTGACGATTCACCTTCCCACCTGCAGCACTATATAAACAGACGGGTAGGTGTGAAGTTACCACAACATTTACTGCTATTGCATCGTTGTGCTGCCGAAAAATTTGACCACAGCCGAAGCTTGCTCACTGTATTCTTAACCAAAGGATCATTTTGCTCTAGCTTCGTGACAAGAGGGAGCTTCGGCAAAGATAAAAAAATTTCAACTTCGTCAAAATGCAAGAAATTCAACATCAAATGGCTAGGGTGCGCTCAACAGCTAGGGTTACTCACGACGGAGAGGAAGCCGAAGCTGCTGAAACTGCTCCAATCTCCGAAGTTATGAGACGGTCGGGATTGGTTGTGACTGAAGGCGTTTCTGATGAAGAAGCACCCGCTGCTGAAGCCGAGCAAGCAGATATTGAAGAGGGTGATGCTAATGAAGGAGAGATTGATTATAACATCATTATGCCATCGAAGCCCAGCCATTTGGATTTTGGGAAATCGACTGTGTCTGAAGCTGATATGACTATGATGATGAAGCTAGGCTACTTCAGAGAAGCCGAGAAGGGGTTGGTTCGCTTTGGCAGGGAAGAGACTATCCCAAAACTAGAAAATGATGAAGTTGTAGTTTTTAAGAGCTTCTTCAAAGCAGGGTTGAGATTTCCTCTGCACGGAATGATTGCAGAAGTCTTGGAAAATTCGGGATTTACCTTCATCAGCTGACCCCTAATGCCATTGTTAGGCTCAGCGTGTACATCTGGGCTCTCTGAAGTCAAGGGGTAGAGCTGCTCGCCGAAGCATTCTGCCGAGTACATGAACTTCACTATCAGACGAAGGCTAGAGAAGACGGATTGCATGAGAACTTCGGCTGCTATAATTTTGCTTATTGGAAGGATATGAAGACACCGGTGGTGAGCTATCGTATTAAATGGCCGACCGGTTGGAAATCTGAATGGTTTTATGTTAAAATTGATGAGAAAAAGGAGAAGCTAGTTCAGAGCCCGTTGAAGCTAATCTTCGGGCTGACTAGGCCTCAGTGCAATATGACGCCGGGGGATCCATGCCAAGATGTTGTGTATGAGTTTAGAGTTGTGTCTGAACATATTGGAACTAGGGATCTAGTCCAGGAATACTTAGCCAACAGAGTATTCCCAACGCTGAGGAAGTGGGGTATGCCGAAGCATGAAGAAGAGAAAAAAGAGAGTGAACTTGTTTGGCTGCCTTATCACTTTAAGTTCAAAAAACACTTCAAGGAACCCTGCCAAGAATGGTTGGATACGATCGAAGTTATGTGTAATGAGATTTTAGGGAACTATACGAAAAAAGAAGATCAGTTGATGACTGCAGCCTTCGGCTCCCGACCGAAGCGAAGATTGAATCGGGTAATGGATGCTCTACATTTTGAATATCCTGATTATGAGCGATTGAACAAGGGCACCGAAGGGCAAAAAAGAAAAAGAGTTGTCAGTGTTGTGGGCAGACATGCCTCTAGAATGGTAAAAGAAGATGAAAAAAACCTGAAGAAGAGGAAATTGAGCCCTGAGCCGATGGCAGTTGCTCCGAAGAAGAGAAAATCTGCGGCTCCGAAGCAGAAGGCGACTGATATAGAAAAAGAAACTCCTACAAGACCTTCTTCTACCGACGTGGCAGAAAAAATTCTAAAGGTAATGACTGAATCCTTGCCTATCAAGCTAAGTCCACTGGCGCCACATCTGACGAAGCTTTTTCAGAAGAAGTAGGAGCCTTCGATAGCGAAGAAGGCAGCTGGGCCGAAAAAACGAAGAATTATTACTGTAACTGAAGCTATTGAAGAGACACCATGACCAACTTCGGCTTCAAAGGCACCAACTGTTGAGAGCGCTACAGCTACCGAAGCTGTACCTACTAAAGCTGCAACCGACGAAGCTGAACCGGCCGAAGATGCAAATCTAGAAAGCACACTTTCTAATATTGATAAGATACTTCTTGATATGGCCACAGAAGAAGCTACTACAGTCGTCGAAGAAGGTATGGCCATAGTGCCTGAGAAAGAGAAGAAAATAGTCAAAGATGCTTTAGAAGAAGAAAATTTCAATTTTCAAAACTTAATTGGATAAGAATTGTCGAAGGCTGAGAAAGAAGAATTGAGAGACTATGCCATATCCTGTGGGTATGAACCAGGGGCGCTACTCTTTGGAGGTGTTGACGACGAAAGCTTAGGCTGTCTCCGAGACCGAACCGGAGCGAAGGTTATCGGTACTCTGTCGAAGAGTATTGGTTTCCCGAAGCTGGAGACTGACATCAGCCGCTACCGATGACAGCATATCACCGGTAGTTTATTCTATTCTAATTTCAAGGTAAAAACTTTTCTTCGACTTTTTATCGTTTTTAACAATGAAGGTGTTTTCTAACAAAGATTGCTTCTGCATAGAGCATGCTATTGAATAAAGCTTTGAGGATGCAACAAGATCTTGAAGATAAAAAGCATGAAGTTATAATTGAGGGTTTAGAAAACAAAATAAAAGATCAAGCAGCTGCTCTTGAAAAGAAGGATTTCGAACTTCAGACGGTAGAGGGTTTATTGGCAGAAGCTGAAGCTAAAATTGCAAAGTTGAATACGGAGCTTCTCTCAAAGTCAGAAAGCTTCGAACAAGAAAAACAGAAATTTGATGCAAAATTTGAGGCTGAGGTCGAAAAAAGTTCAAATTTGCAAAAATCATTGAAAGAGCTTCAAAATAAATGTCTGGAGTTCAGCAACCGATGTGTGCAACGGCTGAAACAGGTCTTCAATTCGGTTGGAGCCGGCTATAAAAAATTTAGTCCTTCGATTGAAGACCTGCAAGGGGCCTTCGAACATATCGAGGGTGAAATTGATGCTCTTGATGAAATTATAGCTGGACACGGCGATTTCTGTGCCCTGGTAGCTTCTCGGGGCACAGTTGTTGCCTTCCTGAAATCTGGTTGCACACATGGAAAGATTGTCAATAGACCAAACTTTAGCTTGTCACCAGCAGATCTGATTGATATTCCCAGTCTTGCCCGAAGCATAGGAAACAGATTTATAAAGCTAGTATGGACGAAGGGTGGACGAAGCTTAACTGGTGACGAAGCTCGAAGTCATCTTAAGCCGGTAACAAAATCATACCTTATGCTTACCTTTCTCTTTAAACATGAATTTTCCTTATAACACTTTAATATATACAGGATGACAAAGCCGAAGAGCACAAAGCCGAAGCTTAGCAGACGATCCGAAGCTCAATAGATGGTGATGAAGCTTGAATAGCTAGTAGTGGAAAAAACTCTAAGAACTCTTGTATCAACCTTTATAAAGAATATTGTAATTTAAGAATTAGATTCTACTTTGTAAATTTTGTCCATACCTTTGTAATATATTTTTACCTTTCGATCAATGTGTGAAATGCTTCGATGTGAATGAAACTTTGTACTTTTTGAGCCGAAGGCGAAAAACACCTTCCCTTCTTTTTGTACACAACGAAGCATGATTCTGCTTTCGAAGCTACATTCTTAGAGCTGAAGCAATTGTCTGTATTTGTATGATATGATGATGATGATCCTATGTATGTCTAAATGAATGTTTATGTATGCAATGTATGATGTAATGTATCGTGCAAATGAATGCCCAAACACAAACACATCAGAAGCTTCATCCACAACCTTCATTCCCTAAGGAATGACTGAAATCTCTTTGCCATTTATTTTTCGGCTGTACCGTTTATTTTTGGTGTAAGTTCTGCATTCCCTAAGGAACGTCTTTTGAACTTCTTTGCCTTCTATTTTGGCGGTATTCGCGTTGACTTTTCGCGCTTCGCCTTATATTTCGGCGGTATTTGGCTCTGCATTCCCTAAGGAACGACTTTTGAGCAGAAAACTTAAGCTGCGCTCCCTTAGGAGCGGCTTTTTTGTAGCTTTGTCATGCTCTGCATCCCCTTAGGGACGACTTTCGAGCTTCTCCTTGTTTTTTCTTTTTCTCTGCACTTGATGGTGCATGCTCAGATTTTACATTTACATATTTGGGGGATTTTGCTCTCGTGGAGCTGAATAAGAAAGGGAAAGATTACAAACTATGGCCCCATTAAAAACCTTTCCCCCCTTCGGAAAGGAAAAGGGTGCCATAGAAAAATAGAAAAAGATTACACGAATCTATACATAATACCGCAGAAGCTCATCCGCATTCCAAGACCTAGGAATATCATTGCCATCCATATCTTTTAATCTGTAAGAACCGGGCCTTAACGAAGATACGACCAGAAAAGGTCCCTCCCACTTCAACTGTAGTTTGCCTACTATGTCCGGATTAGTCACTCTCCGAAGCACCAGATGCCCTGGCTTGATATTTTTCAACCGGACTTTTCTGTCGCGCCATTTTATTGTTTCAGCTTGATATTTATTAATATTTTCCACAGCCTAAAGTCTGACCCCTTCTATAGTGTCTTTTGCTACATGATAATCAGCTTCGTCTTCAGTCGAATCTGTTGTTCTTATTGACCCCGTTTTAGCTTCTTCTGGGGTTATGGCTTCGTCACCAAATAATAGCTTGAATGGCGTAAAACCTGTTGATCTTGATACAGTCGTGTTGTGGCTCCACACCACTTTAATCAACTCTTCCGGCCACTTTCCTCTGGACTGGTTAAAAATTAACTTCATTATTTCTATCATTATAATACCATTTGCTCTTTCGACAAGTCCATTTGATTCTGGATGTCTGACTGACGCAAAATGGTTCTTTGTGCTGATTTGATCACAAAATTCCTTGAAGGTTTCAGCATCAAACTGTGTTCCATTGTCCACAGTTATAGCCTTTGGTACGCCGAAGCGACAAACAATGTTTTGCCAAAAGAATTTTTGCACTGTGACCGAAGTTATTGCGGCCAAAGGCTTTGCTTCAATGCACTTGGAAAAATATTCTACAGCCACCACAACATATCTTAAATTGCCTTGTGCGGGTGGAAATGGACCTAACAAATCCAGGCCCCATCTTCGCAATGGCCAGGTTGGTTGTATCAGTTGGGTTAACGATGAAGGTTGTTTCTGGTCTCTTGCGCATTTTTGGCAATTTTCGCGCATTTGAACCAGATCCGTTGCATCCGAAGCTGCCTTCGGCCAATAAAATCCTTGTATGAAGACTTTCCCCAGAAAAGGTCTAGATCCAATGTGAGATCCACACAATCCTGCATGTATTTCCTTCATCAATTCTATACCTTCAGCTCTGGATAGACACTTGAGCAGTGGAGAGCAGACTCCATGTTTGTATAACTCCTCTTCTATTATTACATATGATCGAGCTCTTACCTCTATTCTCTTATTATAAGCTTCGTCATCCAAAAGGCAGTTGCCTTGGAGAAAAGATATAATCTCGGTTCTCCAATCTTCACTATGAATAAGAGATATATTGAGCACTGCTCTTTCAAGAAGTTCCACCGAAGGTGCTCTTATTGTCTCAAAGAATACTTCCAAAGGTAAAGGCAGCCCCTGTGCCACTGACTTGGCTAGCAGATCAGCGTGCTCATTTTCTCCTCGTGGAATATTCTTGACAAAAAACCCTTTGAAAGAAGCTTCAAGCCTTCAAACTGTATCCAGGTATTTCTCAAGCTTCGGGTCTCTTGCTCTACAACTCTTGTCAACATGACCAGAAATAACTTGGGAATCGGTTTTAAGGACCGCCCTTCTTATCCCCATTGCCTTTAACTTCTGAAGCCCCAAAAGCAAAGCTTCGTATTCAGCAATATTATTTGTGTAGCTAAAATCAAGCCTTATTGCATAGCATGTTCTGACTTTGGAAGGTGCAACCAAAACAGCAGCTGCACCTGCCCCGAAGGTTCCCCAGGAACCGTCGCAGAATACTGTCCAAGCTTCGGCAAGGTGATTGGGATGTGGGACCATTTTGACTTGATGAAGGGTCCCTACACCCCAACATGTTGTACCCTTCTCTGAGCCTCCTTCTTCTGCTTCTTGTTGGCTGGTTCTGAGCATGAACCGCCTGTTATTGGGAGCACCAGCTTCGTAGCCGAAGCAGCTTTAGCTTGGGTGTTGGACGAAGCCATCAGCTCAATAGTGGAAGTGAGTTCACCGGCGGTGGGCGCCAATGTTGGAGACTTGTTCTCAAATGCTATGAGTCAAGAACAAGGCAACATGAAGTGTTAAATGTTAATGCCCTTCGTCCTTCGAAGCATTATTTCCCTTAGGATATAACGATCTTTGGACGAAGGTCATGAAGGACGTACCTTCATCATCACGGTTATAAGGTAATGAAAAGTGAAATATATGGAATATGAAAAATAATATGAACAAACACATAATATCACTCACATGTTATCATTATATAAACTCGAATATTAAATATGATATTTAATTACTGTTGGGGGCCTTCGTCTTACGAAAGTCCTCAAAAACATGATTTAACAATGTTTCTGGAGTATGATATACGAGCAGGTACCTTCGAACTCGGATCAGAACCATAGTGTGAAAAGCACAAAGAATACAAAGGTTGACGCAGCGGCGAAGCTACGCGCAAGGGAGCTTCGGCATGACAGCAGAAAAGGGAACTGACTTAAAAGGGAAAAGACCATTTAGACCTCGATGGATCACTATAGAGTTATTAGCAAATGTAAAGGGCATGAATGTAATTCCTCACAGGCTGCGTCCTGTGCCTATAAATAGATGAACAGTACCCCTGTACTGTTCACGCTGACTTGGCATTTGCTTTTGCATCACGCTCGTACCTTTGCTGTCTATCAAGCCGAAGGTACCAAGTGTAATTCAATATTGTTTTTATTTTCTCATGATAATATAATGAAGATGAGTTGATAATGCTATATGA
The DNA here is from genome assembly GCF_902167145.1 of Zea mays. NCBI lineage: Eukaryota > Viridiplantae > Streptophyta > Magnoliopsida > Poales > Poaceae > Zea > Zea mays. Next base: position 100,621,389 of record NC_050097.1, read on the forward strand.
CTGTTTATGTTATCTTTTGTATTTTGCACACTTCCTTCTATTAACTTCATACCTTCGATGTTCGAAGGTATGTCTTTCATGACCTTCGTCTAAAGATCATTATATCCTAAGGGAAATAATGTTTCGAAGGACGAAGGGCGTTAATATTTAACATTTTATGTTGCCTTATTCTTAATTCATAGTATTTGAGAACAAGTCCCCAACAATTACATTTATACCTTCGGCTTGACAGAAGGCAAAAACCCAAGTGTTGCATACGAGCGATTATAGGATAGCGTGAATAGTATGGGGGTACTGTTCATCTATTTATAGGCATAGGACGCAGCCTGTGAGAAATTACATTCATACCCCTTACAAAGGTTTACAATCATAATACAAGTTGTCATGGGCCGATTGGTCATTTCATATTTAAGTCGGTGCATTTGGAAATATACTTCGAAGCCTTTTGATTGATAGCTTTGGCTTTGTGTCAATCTTCCGAAGGTGTTTCTTCTTATGGGACCTTCGGTGACGAAGCAGACCCCCAACAGGTACCGTAAAGGATCTCCTGCTGATCATGTCGCATTCTGAAAGGCACACGTGCATGTCAGATATTGAAAATTTATACAACTCACTAATAATAACACATATATCTAGAAGTATGAGTGAAACTTACAATGCAAAAATCATTACAAGTTGTACGTCGAGTCTTTGAAAGTTCATCATTAACCATATATCCTTGAATGCAATAAATGCCTTATCGCTTAAACCATGAAAAGCTTTTGTGATACATGTACACATATGGTGTCAATGCCAACTGAAGATGCCCACATGTACCAGTCATGCAACCTTTTAATACTAGCCGAGAGCTTCTTTAGTTTCTCAAAAGGGAGTAGAGGTCTACCCGACACATATTTTTAGGCACGTTTTTATAATCTTCCTTAGTTGGCTTCTTTATCTTTACGGTCATTGGCTCAACCTTTCTTCCAGACTTCTCGTGCTCAGCCAAATCAACAATATGTGTCGTGAGGCTCCTTGTAATCTCTGACAAAAATCGAGCCGTGCTAGCAGTGGTAGCTTCACTCTTCTTTTTCTCACACGGGGACACCAATTTTGGTATAGAAAATTTAGATTTATTTGATGGTCGTGGATCCGTTGATGGCTGTGGAGAAGGTGGATCTCTTGCTGGTGGCGTAGATAGTGGGTCACCAAGAGGATGAGGACGAGAAGGTGGTGGAGCCCTAAATGGCGATGCTTGTGGCAAAGACGATGGGTCAGAAAGAGGATGAGGAGCAGCATGTGAAGTTTTAGCTGATCATGGATGTATAATAGAAACTGTAGTTTGAGGAGGCAGAGACGGTTGGGTAGGGGACGACGATGGCGGTGGTGGATCAACCAATTCGACATCCCTTCGACGCCAAAGGATGAAATTCTTAATAGTTTGTTCAAGTGTCTCAATACCTTTGGGCCCTGGGATGTCTAGCATGTCGTCCTCGGATCCTTGGACGACTGTCGTCGCTTCTACCCTGTAATAATGTTCTGGAATGTCGCTTCTGTGGAACTTGCGTCCTAGGATCGCAAGGCCTATGGGTACTTTCTTTGTACAGTGATTGTTAATACCATATCTTATAACTAGTCTGCACACCATAGGCCTTGTTATGTCATCAACTAGATAACAAACCTTATTTCTCGTTGACGCGACAGAGCTTGGGCGGGTCGTACAATCGGTGGAAGCCGGCAGATTGGCTGCTAGAATTATTTGCATCTGTGAAATGATCATCTTTTGAACGGACATCACACTTGCCAATTGCTGTATCAATTCTAAAAAGGATTCGATAGCATTTGACACATAAGGTCTTTGAACTCTTTCTTAGCTTCCTCCTTAAAATAATCTTCCATCTGTTCCTTGTATCGATCATGTTTCTTGTACAGACCTTCCCAATGTGGTCCGAATCTTTACTTCCATCCTTCCTTAGACGAGATTCCTCATACATGACTAGGATGCTCAGGGTTACCGAGACCAGCCGTTAGGATATCTCTCTCCCTTCGTGGCTTAAATGTACCTTGGCTCTACTTAGCTGCCATTGCATATATGTTTTTTGCTGCTTCTTCGACAATGGGATCATCAAAAGACCACCAGCCTCGGATTCCCTTGGTTTCCTAACACGAATCCAATTAGCTGTCATTTCACGAAGTTGCTCGGACAGCGTCGGCAACCCTGCGGTCTTCTTCTCGGTGTCTTCTTGTCTCAGCTTGTGCCCATAAAGTGCCTTTGAGAGCTTATAAACATGTGTAGGATACTCACTATCTTGAAAGCCGAGAGGTTGCTCAACATATATCTCTTCCTTGATAGGGCCATTGAGGAAGGCACTCTTCACGTCCATTTGGTATAACTTAAAGCCATGGTAAGTAGCATAGGAAAGTAATATACGAATTGACTCAAGCCTAGCTACGGGCGCATAGGTTTCATCAAAATCCAAACCTTCGACTTGTGAATAACCTTTGGCAACAAGTCGGGCTTTGTTCTTAGTCACCATACCATGCTCATCTTATTTGTTGCAGAATACCCACTTGGTACCTACAACATTTTGGTTAGGACGTGGAACTAAATGTCATACCTCATTCCTCGTGAAGTTGTTGAGCTCCTCTTGCATTGCCTGAAGGAAACATGTGACGTCTAAGAGAGGGTGAATTAGGACTTCTAAAACTTTCACTAAACCAGGCCACAAATAAATCCCTAGAGCAAAACCTATGCAAATAATCAAACTAGAATGTGCAAACTAGGTTTTGTCTAAGTGTTGCTATCTCTACCGCAATGACTAAGTTTCAATCTACACTATATAAGTATAAAGACAAGATTGAAACTTAAATGCTTAATATAAATGCGGAAGCTTAAAGAGCAAGGTAGAGATGCAAACTCTCGTGGATGACGTCGGTACTTTTACCGAGGTATCTGGAACCACGCAAGGTCCCGACTAATCCTCGTTGGTGCCCCTACGCAAAGGGAAGCCCACGAGAGGGCCAAGCACCTCGGTCGACTAACTCCTTCGAGAGCCGCGGGCCTTCTCCATGCTCAAGTGGTGCTCTGCTTCCGGCTCCTCTCGGACGCTCCCCGGCATCTCCACTATCAGCTTCCGACCGAAAATGCCGCGGGCCTCGTTCCCTCTGGTACACGGTGGCGGTCGTGACATAAACGTGGTTGTCACGGTCTCGCAAGACTCTTGCCCCACTCGGTAGAATTACAATGGCTCGCACAAGAGCCGAGGGGTTGTGGTTTATCTAAACTCACTCAACTAACTAGGATTCACCCAGAGCAAGCGCTAGAGCAGTCTAACTAACCTAAGCACTTCGCAAAGCACCTACGCTAATCACCGAGTGATTCTATTAAGCACTTGGGTGTATGAGCTCTTGGAAATGTGAACTATGTGCCTTGGTATGTCTCTTGGGCTCCCACACCTCCAAATGGCCGGTTGGGTGAAGTATATATAGGCCCCAACTCAAATATAGCCATTGGAAAGCAGTTCTGCAGCTTTCTGCGGCGCACTGAACTATCTGGTGGTGCACCGGACATGCGTGTACTAGCCGTTAAAGATAGCCGTTGGAGCTTCCGAAGATGGCGCACCGGACGGTCCGATGTGCACCGGACAACCCATGCTCTCTTGTTGTATTTTGGCCATAACTTTTAGCTCCGAACTCTGATTTCGATGATCTTGGACTTTTTGGAAAGCTTATAAAATTATCTACATCTCAGAGTTGAAGCCATGTCACTGAGTAGATTTGAGTTTGTGAAACACTTCCAATTCAGTCAGCCCTTCCTCTCAACTTTATCAACTTCAATTTTGTTTTGCATCTTTGTATCTCACTTCTACTTCTTGATGTGTTGGACTCTTAGCATGTATAAAGTGTCTTCAATATGACTTTGTAATGTCTTATATGGGTCTTATAATGTCTTCTTTGAGGTATTGCATCCTCATAGCCTCAGTCCAATCCACTTCGCATCCTGTGAACTATAACACAAAAACACTTGGAAAATACATTAGTCCACAGGTTATGTTGATCATCAAACTCCACAACCTATTGAGCTAAATGGTCCGGGGTCCATTTTCCTTATAATCTCCCCCTTTTTGGTGATTGATGACAACACAACCAAAGCAAACAAATATGACAAACATTTGAATGAAAATATGCAATCTACTTGCTAGGATGCATGATTGTCCCCATAGAGTGAGATTATGGACTTAAGCCTCCCCCTAACTCCATAATTCATTTACTTCCTATTTTAGATCAAAGAGCCAAAACCACTTGAAGGATGAAATTTTTTAATTTGGTGGTGTTTGGTGTTTGATAACATTTTCATTGCTTGGGTCCCTACAACTTCTCCCCCTTTGGCACCAACTACCGAAAAGGAAGACATTAAAAGCATATAGGAAGCAAATAAGACTTGCCCTCTTAACGATTTTTCAATTAATACCAATTGAAGCACTAAAGGATTATTCTCCTAAGCGAGTGTTTTCCCTTAGAAAAAATTTTCTCCCCCTTTAGAGACGAAGAAATACTCCCCTGACAGAGATCTTGAAAAACATGTGAGAAATAGAGGTGCAAGACATGATTTGAATAGATTAACTTCCCTTATGCATAGGTAACAAAATATGAGTCAACAATATTTGCATTTATAGCAACATGGGAAGTATAAGATATGAAATATAGTCTAATCAAATATTGGAGAAGACATGTAAATGATACTAAATATAGTCTCAAAGATACCAATTGAAAGTCAATAGCGGACCAATTGAAGACCAATGTCAGACTTGTGAGACATAAGAATTCTTGTAGATTTGCAGTGGAAGCTTGTTGTCTTTCTCCATGGATTTCATTTTCCTTACAATGAGACTACTACATGAAATAGACTTGAAAATAGGTATTAGTCTCAAAGACTTAGGTTATAGAGTAATCTCCCCCCTAAAAGTGTACATACAAGTTTTGAATACTTGTAGGAGACATGCACTTTGATTTGATATCAAGAGGGGCAGATTATCCATAATCTGAGCTTTGGCACATATAAGTTAAATGATACCAATTGAAGGATATAAGATTTTGAAGCATTAGTGTCATTTACTTAGGGATGTTAAATAAGCTATGTGTCGTGCTTAATTAAACATTTAAAACCATGTAGGTTTGCTCAAGAATATGAAATGAGAACGAGCAATCCTACCATGTGATTTACTTTGTATGCATGCATTGTTAATCTAAAGTAAGTACCAAATGAAATACTAGGCATGAAAGGTAAAACTAGATATAAGAAAATAGATACACATATCTAACAATAAGGAATACAATAAATCTAGTTATCTTAGTCATGGGTGGGGAAATTTGGGTCCAAAATATTCACTAGCCCACTTGGCAATAAACTTGATCCAATATGATGTATCCCATGATATACATCCCAACTTGGCCAAGTCTCCAAATTCCCCATTTTCTTTGGACTCCTCACTTCCCTTTCGGGATCCAAACCTTCTTGGTGCTTTTCATGGTTGAATTTATTTCCTTTGGCACCCAGATGCGTTTAGCCCCTTTTCCTTTGTTGGCTTGCTGGTTGGTCTTGATTGCTATCACCTCTCCATTCTTTTTCTTCTTGATCAAATATGGTGTAGCAGCCTTTTTATCCACCTTTTTGATGTAGGTGTTGGAGATTTTGCTTGTTGGCTTTGGCTTGAGCTTTGCTTTTGCTTATCCCCAGTCTTAGCCTTGCATTGGAAAGACTTATGGCATTCTTTGTGACATAGCCTACAAATCACAGTTTCGCCCTCCACAGGCTTGTTCACTGCCGCAGTGGTGTTATCCTGTGGAGGTTGGATTTGTTTGGCTTTGCCTTTCTTGTCATACAAGGCTTTTCCAAGGCAAGCCACTTCTTGCTTTAATTGCTCATTTTCCATTGCAATCTCGTCCGAACAAGTTTCTATAATAACATTCTTAACAAGAACTTGATTGCAAGGGTTAGAATCATCAATTAAATCAAAGCAGGAAGTAGAAGCATCTTTCTTAATAATTTCAGGTATTTCAACCGAAGATACTTTTGGGGTGCTACCAATGTTTTCTAGCTTAGTAGTTAGCTCATTATTTTGTATGCTAAGAATTTCTATTTTCCCTAGCAAATTTTCAATAGCTTCTTGGGAGCTAGCTAACTTAGCCTTAATTTTTTCATTCTTTTTGATGAGGCCATCATCGGTAGCTGTGGATGTAGCACTAGACTCTAATTGCTCAATTTTAGTTGATAGCTCACAATTCAAATTTGCAAATGCTTCAAATTTTTCTAGAAAACCTTTATAACCATTTTGAGAGCTAATAAACTTATTTTTCAAAGTTTTAAGTTGGGCTTTTTGTTTAGTGTAGACATCCTTAAAAAATTTAACGGCTTCCGCAAGCTCATCTACGGAGGGCTTTCCATCACCTTCATCATCACTACTACTTTCATCACTAGAGGATGGAATACTCATTTTACCTCTTGCCATAAGGCACTTGCATGATGACCGTGATGAGCATGATGAGGATCGGTGGCTGCGCGTCCTTGGAGGTTCATCTTCGCTTGAAGAATCATCCCAAGTTTTGACACTTGTTAGCGCCTTGCCTTTGCTTCTCTCCTTTTTGGGTTCGGCCATAGTTGGACAGCTGTCCCTGAAGTGGCCCTTCTCCCCTCATGCAAAGCATCCTCTCTTTCTTTGCTTTTTCCTGTCAATGTTAAAGATAAGATCCTATACCCACAAGGGCACACCCATTAGATTAATCTTGCGGATCATCCCCATTACCTTTCCGACGCGTCGGATTGTTTCTTCGTCCTCAGAGGATGATGTTGATGGTTGATTATCTTCTTCATCATCACTTTCTTCTTCCTCCTCTTCTTCACTTAAGGAACTTGGAGTGGAAGCCTTCTTTTTACCCTTCCTTTCTTCACATGCAAAAACATATGGCCTTGAGGAAGTTGGCTCCTCTCCCCGACACATCTTTCACGACATCTCAAAGGCCACGATTTTCCCAATCACGATGGTCAGGGTCATTGTACTGAAGTCCTCCATGTTGTGAAGAATGGTGATGATGCTCCCATATCTTGTTGTGGTAGCAGGGAGATAATCTTCCTCACAATGTCCGCATCACCTAGCTTATTAATGTCAATAGAATTGAGCTCATTGATGATTAGATTCAAATGAGAATTCATATCTCTAACAAGCTCATTATCATTCATAGCAAAAGAATTATACTCATTTAAGACTAGGCAATGTTTTTGCTCACGGACATTGGATGTGTCGTCATGGAGCTCATGCAATTTTGGCCAAATCTCATTAGCAGTTTTCAATGTAAAAACTTGATTAAAAATATCAATGCTATTGGGGGTATGCTTCGTAGCCGAAGATCCTAAAAAGAACACCTTCGAAAGGTCTTCTCAGAAGCAAGCGCCGAAGCTATTATCTATAAAGCTTCGGCACAAAGACAAATCTCAAGATGAATTTACTTAAAGACCCATGATGTTTTGTGTCATTATTGTAGTCGATTGTAAAGGACATAAATGTAATTTTGCGCAGGTTGCATCCAGTGTCTATAAATAGGTGAACAATATCCCGGCACTGTTCACGCGATCCTGTAATCACTGGCACATTGCGTTTGAATCATTGCTTCCCATCAAGGCGAAGATATAAATGTGCCCAAATAACATGTTTTAATACTTATATACTCATACAATAAAACATGTGAATATATTTTATACTTTATATTTTCATTTCTCATTGTTTGTTGTTTTACAAATATGATCACGAAGGTGAAATCTTCGTGATATTTTTACTCATGCCCTTCGTCCGAAGCTCATTAAATCCTTGGGGAGATAATGCTTCAGTGGACGAAGGGAATTTATACTTAACATCTTTGTGTTGCCTTGTTCTTAATTCATAGAATTTGAACAAGTCCCCAACATTGGCGCCCACCTCCGGTGAACTCACTTCCACTTTCTGAGCTGATGGCTTCGTTCAAAGCTGGAGTTGCTTCAGCTCCGAAGCTTGTACTCCCGATAACAGGCGGTTCATGCTTAGAGCCGGCTAACAAGAAGCAGAAGAAGGAGGCACAGAGAAGGGTACAACATGTAGGGGTGCAAGGACCCTTCATCAAGTCAAGATGGTCTCACATCCCGATTACCTTCTCCCAAGAGGATCTTCAGCTCAAGGGTTACCGTCACAATGATGCTATGGTTATCTCTTGTGTTATCAAAGGATTTCTGGTCCACAATGTTTTGGTTGACACAGGCAGTGCAGCGGATATTATATTTGCAAAGGCCTTTAGACAGATGCAAGAGCCCGAAGATAAGATCCATAACGCCACACATCCCCTTTGTGGCTTCGGAGGAAGGCAGATTGTAGCACTTGGCAAGATCACGATGCCAGTAACCTTCAGATTTATCAACAACACAAGGACTGAACAAGTTGTGTTTGATATTGTTGACATAGAGTACCCTTACAACGCAATCATTGGTCGTGGTACTCTCAATGCTTTTGAAGCAATTCTTTATCCAGCATATCTTTGCATGAAGATACCTTCGGATCAAGGGCCTATTGCTATTCATGGAAGTCAGGAAGCTGCCAGAAAGGCCGAAGGAAACTGGACAGATTCAAAAGCAATCCATAACATAGATGGAGCTGAAGCTTGTGAGCAATACAAGTACAAAAGGGAGAAAGTTGCCTCGGCCGATCAGCCGAAGCCCATGCTCTTATGTGACGATATAGCAGAGCAGAAGGTGCTATTGGGATCTCAATTGTCTGAGTAACAGGAGAAAACTCTGATAAGGTTTCTGTTCAACAACAAAGATGTCTTTGCATGGTCAGCTAATGATCTCTGCGGCGTCAACAGGGATGTTATTGAATACTCGATCAATGTTGATCCATCCTTCAGACCTAGAAAGCAGAGGCTTCGGAAGATGTCTGACGACAAGGCCGAAGGTGCTCGGAATGAAGTGAGAAGACTCCTCAGCGCCGGAGTCAACAGAGAAGTGAAATACCCAGAATGGCTAGCCAACACTGTTATGGTAAAGAAAGCCAATGGTAAATGGAGAATGTGCATTGATTTTACTGATCTCAACAAGGCTTGTCCGAAGGATGAATTTCCATTACCAAGGATAGATTCTCTGGTAGACACAGCAGCTTCATCAGAGCTCATGAGTTTACTAGATTGTTATTCAGGCTACCATCAAATCTGGATAAAGAAGGAAGACGAGCCAAAAACCAGTTTCATCACCCCTAGTGGTACATATTGTTACCTTCGAATGCTTGAGGGGCTCAAGAATGCTGGAGGAAGCTTCAGCAGAATGACAACAAAGGTCCTTCATTCTCAGATAGGCAGAAACGTGCTAACATATGTTGATGATATCATAGTAAAAAGCACGAAGCAAGAAAATCACATTGCTGATCTGCAGGAGACATTCGCTAATTTTAGGCAAGCTGGTCTGAAGCTGAATCCGGAAAAATGTGTCTTCGGGGTAAAGAAGGGGAAATTCCTTGGTTGTTTGGTTTCAACAAAAGGGATCGAAGCTAATCCAAATAAAATCGAAGCTATCCTTCGGATGGAGCCGCCAAGCACAAAGAAAGGGGCTCAACGGCTGACAGGAAGACTGGCATCTTTGAATCGATTTATATCTAGATCGGCAGAGAGAAATTTACCATTCTTTGAAGTGCTGAAGTCAGCCGAAGTTTTTCAATGGGGATCAGCTCAGCAAAAAGCCTTCGAAGAACTGAAACAGTATTTGATAGATTTAACAACTTTAACTCCACCAGCGCCAGGGGCTCCTCTACTGTTATATGTGGCAGCTTCGCACTCTGCAGTAAGTGCGGCGCTTGTTCAGGAGAAGCTTGAAGGGCAATTGAAAAAGCAGGTTCCAGTATACTTTGTTTCCGAAGTTCTCAGTTTATCAAAGAAAAATTATACAGAATTGGAGAAGGTGTTGTATGCTGTTTTAATGGCCTCCAGGAAGCTTCGACATTATTTTCAAGCATACCATATAATTGTTCCTTCTTCACAGCCTTTGAAGGATATTATGAGAAACAGAGAAGCTAGTGGAAGGATTGGAAAGTGGGCTGCGGAACTCAATGAGTTCTGCATTGATTATGTGCATAGATCTTCGATTCAGTCCCAAGCGCTAGCAGATTTCATCGCTGACTAGACGCCAGGGGCTCAGGAAGAAGAAGCAACTAAAGATGTCGAAGCTTGGACAGTATTCTGCGATGGTTCCTGGGGAACCTTCAGGGCAGGTGCAGCTGCCATTTTAATTGCACCTTCCAAAGTCAGAACATGCTACGCAATGAAACTTGATTTTAGTTGTACGAATAATATTGCTGAATACGAAGCTTTGCTTTTGGGTCTTCGGAAGTTGAAAGCAATGGGGATAAGAAGGGCGGTCCTCAAAACTGATTCCCAAGTTATTTTAGGCCATGTTGACAAAAGTTGCAAAGCAAGAGATCCGAAGCTTGAAAAATATTTGGATACAGTTCGAAGACTTGAAGCCTCCTTCGAAGGGTTTTCTGTTAAGAATATTCCACGAGGAGAAAATGAACACGCTGATCTACTAGCCAAGTCAGCGGCACAGTGGCTGCCATTACCTTCGGAAGTTTTCTTTGAAACAATAAAAGCACCTTCGGTTGACCTTCTTGAAAGAGCAGTGCTCAATATATCTCCTGTTTATAGCGAAGATTGGAGAACTGAGATCATGTCTTTTCTCCAGGGCAATTTCCTTTTACATGACGAAGCTTATCAAAAGAGAATAGCGGCAAGAGCCCGTCCATATGTAATAATAGAAGGGGAGTTATACAAGCATGGACTCTGTTCTCCATTACTCAAATGTTTATCCAGAACTGAAGGTATAGAGCTGATGAAAGAAATACATGCAGGCCTATGTGGATCTCACATCGGATCTAGGCCTTTGTTGGGTAAAGTTTTTCGTCAAGGATTCTATTGGCCGAAGGCAGCTTCGGATGCAGCAGAATTAGTCCAAAAATGCGAAGGTTGTCAAAAATGTGCAAGAGATCAAAAACAACCTTCATCTCTAACTCAATTAATACAGCCCACTTGGCCATTGCAAAGATGGGGCCTTGATTTGCTAGGCCCTCTTCCACCAGCACAAGGGAATTTAAGATATGTTGTAGTGGCAGTGGAATATTTTTCTAAATGGATTGAGGCGAAGCCTTTAGCCACAATAACTTCGGTTACTGTTCAAAAGTTTTTCTGGCAAAATATTGTGTGTCGCTTCGGAGTGCCGAAGGCCATTACCGTGGACAATGGAACGCAGTTTGATGCCGAAGCTTTGAGAGAGTTTTGTGAACAAATTGGCACGAAGATCCATTTTGCATCAGTTCGGCATCCGGAGTCAAATGGACTTGTCGAAAGAGCTAATGGCATTATAATGACAGGAATAATGAAGTTAATCTTCAACCAGCCCAGGGGGAAGTGGCCGGACGAATTAATCAAAGTGGTGTGGAGCCATAACAAAACAATATCAAGGTCAACAGGTTTTACACCATTCAAATTGTTGTTTGGGGACGAAGCAATAACCCCAGAAGAAGCTAAAGCGGGATCAATAAGAACAATGGCTTCGGCAGAAGACGAAGCTGATTATTCTGTGGCAAAAGATGCTATAGAAGGGATCAGGCTTCAGGCTGTAGAGAATATAAATAAATATCAAGCCGAAACAATAAAATGGCATGACAGAAAGGTTCGGTTAAAAAATATTAAGCCAGGACACTTGGTACTTCGGAGAGTTGCCAACCCAGACACAGTAGGCAAGCTACAGTTGAAATGGGAAGGGCCTTTCCTGGTAGTATCTTCGTCAAGACCCGGTTCCTACAGGCTGAAGGATATGGACAGCAGCAACATTCCTAGATCTTGGAATGCGGATGAGCTTCGGCGGTATTATGTGTAACCTGATGTAATCTTTTTTATTCTTTCCTATGGCACCCTTTTCCTTTCCAAAGGGGGAGAAAGGTTTTTAACGGGGCCATAGCATGTAATTTGTCTTTTTCTTATATCAGCTCTACAAGAGCAGTATCCCCCGAAGATGTAAATGTAAAAACTAGGCATGCACCATCGAGTGCAACGAGAAAAAAGAAAAAACAGAGAGAAGCTCGAAAGACGTCCCTAAGGGGATGCAGAGTACGACGAAGCTACAAAAAGTCGTTCCTAAGGGAGCGCAGCGTAAGTTTTCTGCTCAAAAGTCGTTCCTAAGGGAATGCAGAGCTTACAGCGAAAAGTCAACGTTGATTCCGCCGAAATAAAAGGCGAAGCGCGAAAAGTCAACGCGAATACCGCCGAAATAAAAGGCGAAGAAGCTCCTAAGGGAGGCTTACAGCGAAAAGTCAGCGCTGATACACCGAAAAATAAGCGGTGAAGCCAAAAAGTAAACAACAAAGATTTGTTATTCCTAAGGGAATAAGAGTGGTAATTATGGTTTTGTATGTGTCTTTGAACATTCATTTGCACGATACATTTCATCATACATTTGCATTCATAAACATTCACTTAGACATACATAGGATCATCATCATCATCACATACAAACTTGCTTCGGCTTTGAAAGATAAGGCTTCGGAAAAAAGGGAAAAAGAGGCAATTTTATGCTTCGCTGTGTACGCAAAGAAGGGAAGGTGTTTTTCGCCTTCGGCTCAAAAAGTATTAATTTCGTCCACACCAAAGCATTTCATACATTGACAGAAAGGTAAGATTATATTACAAGGTATGGATAAAATCCACAAAGTAAAATTTAATTACATCATATACAAGTTATCACAGGAGTTTTTTGAGCTATTTCTATAGGCCATTCGAGCTTCGACAGCATCCATGGAGTTTTGACTTTTTTTTTACTCTGCAGCTTCAGCTTTGGCTTTGTCAACTTGTATGTAAGTATTATAAGCTAAATTCAAAATTCAAAGGAAAAGGTAAGTATAAGGTATAATATTGTTACCAGCTTAAGGTGGCTCCAGGCTTCATCACCAGCTTTCTCTCGCCCACCCTTTGTCCATATCACCTTTATAAATTTATTCGCAATGCTTCAGGCGAGGTTAGGAATATCATCTAGAATTACTAGTGATAGGCTGAAATTGGGTCTGTTGATAATTTTTCCGTGCTCACAGCCAGATTTCAGGAACGCAGTAGCGGTGCCCCGAGAAGCTACCAGGGCACACAAGTCGTCGTGTCCGGCAATAACATCATCGAGGTCATCAATCTCACCTTCGATGTGTTCGAAGGCTCCTGGTAGATCTTCAGCCGAAGGAATAAAATTTTCACTACTGGCCCCGACTGAATAAAACACCTTCTTCAATCGTTGCACACATTGATTGCTGAATTTCAAACATTTGTTCTGAAGGTCTATCAATGATTTTTTCAAAACTAAACCATTCTGGATTTCAGCCTCAAGTTTTTCATTAAGCTTCAGCTTTTCTTGTTCGAAACTTTCTGACTGATAGAGAAGCTTCGTATTCAGTTCTGCTATTTTAGCTTCGGCTTCCGCTTGTAAACCTTCAGTTGTTTGGAGTTCGAACTCTTTTTTCTCAAAAGGAGTTGTTTGATCTTTTATTTTGTTTTCTAAGTTTTCAATTATAACCTCGTGCTTTTTATCTTCTAAATCCTGTTGCATCCTCAAAGCTTTGCTCAGTAGCATACTCTGTACACGAACAACCTTCGTTAGAAAATATTTTTGTTATGAAAATAAAAAGTTAGAGGGAGATTGTTTACCTTGAAATTGGAATAAAACAAACTACCGACGATGTGCTGTCGTCGGTAGCGGCTAATATCGGCTTCGAGCTTCGGGAAACCGATACTATTTGATAGAGTACCGATAACCTTTGCTCCGGTCTGATCTCGGATGCAGCCTAGCTTCTCATCATCAACACCTCCGAAGAGAAGTGCCCCTGGCCGATAGCCGCAAGAAATGGCATACTCTTTTAATTCTTCTTTTTCGGCTTTTGTTAATTCTTGACCAACCAAGTTTTGAAAATTGAAAATTTCATCTTCCAGTGTTTCTTCGGCAATTTCTTTCTTTTTCTCGGCCTCTGGGGCCGAAGCCTCTTCGGTGGCTCCAGCAGCTTCTTCTGCGGCCATGTCTAGCAGAATTTTATCTATATCAAGAGCCATACTTTCCAAATTAATATCTTCGGCTCTAGTAGCTTCGACATCTGTGGCCTCCGAAGGTGCAGCCTCAGTAGCTGTTATGCTTTCAATAGCCGGCACCTTCGGAGCTGAAGCCCTTGGTGGTGTTGCTTCAATCACTTCTGTCACAGTAACAATCCTTTGCCTCTTTGGCCTAGGTGCCTTTGTTTTTGTGGTCTCCTTTTCCTTATGAAAAAGCTTCGTCAGATGAAGCCCCAATGGACTTAGTTTGACAGGCCAAGTTTCAATGATTACCTTTAAGATTTCCTCTATTTCAGTAGCAGAAGATGTCGCAGAAGTCTTCTCTTCCTCATCGATTGATTTTTGCTTTGGGGTCGAGGCCTTTCTTTTCTTCGAAGCAACTGCTTTTGCCTCAGATTCTTGTTTCTTCTTCTTTGATTGATCTTCGTCGTCTTTATTCAAAGCACTAGCCACTCTTTTTCTTTTTTGCCTTCGGCACCCTTGTCCAGTCGCTCATAGTCAGGATATTCAAAGCCTATAGCATCCATCACTCGGTTTAGCCTTCGTTTCAGACGGGTGCCGAAGGCCGCTGTCATCAATTGATCTTCTTTTTTAGAATAATTTCCAAAAATTTCGTTGCACATTACTTCGATTGTATCTAGCCATTCTTGGCAGGGTACTTTGAAATGTCTCTTGAACTTGTAGTGGTAAGACAACCGAATAAGCTCCCCTTTCTTCTTTTCCCCCTCTAGTTTCGACATTTCCCACTCCTTCAAAGTCAGAAATACTCTGAAGGCCAAAAATTCCTGCACTAAGTCTCTAGTGCCAATATGATATGCGATTACTCGAAATTCAGCCAAGGCAATCTGGCTCGGGCTCCCCAGTAACATGTTGCACGGGGGTCTTGTTTCTCCGAAGGTCAGTTCTAACGGACTCTGGACCAATTTATCTTCATCTTCGTCAACTTTGACATAAAACCATTTAGATTTCCATCCTACTAGCCATTTGCTTCGGTAACTAATCACTGGAAACTTTGTAGTTTTGCTGTAAGCAAAGTTGTAGCAACCAAAATTTTCATGCAAACCATCTCCCCTAGCCTTGGTTTGGTAGTGCAGTTCGTGTACTCGGCAGAAACCTTCGGTGAATGGTTCCACCCCTTGGCTTTGGAGGGCCCAGATATAAACACTCAGCCTAACAATAGCATTAGGCGTCAGCTGATGAAGGTAGATCCCATATTTCTTCAACACATTAGCAATCATCTTGTTCAGAGGGAATCTTAAACTAGCTTTAAAAAGACTTTTGAAAAGCACCACTTCATTTTTCCCGGCTTCGGGATAGTTTCTTCTCCACCAAAACGAATCAATTCCTTCTTTGCTTCACTAAGATAGCCCAGCTTCACCATCTTAGGAAAATCAGCTTCGGAGATGGTGGACTTTCCGAAGTCCAGGTGGCTACGCTTGCTCGGCACTGCACTACTGTAATCATCTTCGAAATCAGTTTCTTCAACAACAGCCTGTTCTGCTTTGGCAGCAGGGACGTCCTCCGGTGTTACCAACCTAGAGCGCTTCATTGCTTTCGAAATAGGAACAGTCTCAGTAGCTTCGGTCTCATCTCCCTCACGATCGACCTGAGCAGTAGAGCGAACTCTGGCCATTTGATTATGACTTACTTGAAATTTTTTGATGTTGACTTTTCTGTTTTTTCCGAAGCTCTTACTCTTGTGCCGAAGCAGAATCACAAGCGAAGTTTTGTCTGAGCATGATGATTAAGCTTCGGCTATGACTAAAAATTCGGCAGCAAAACAGTGCAATAGCAATGAATGTTGTGGTAACTTCACACCTACCCGTCTATTTATATAGTGCAGCAGGTGGGAAGGTGAATCGGCAAGGTCTCCAGCACCGAACAAACAGTCACCCGCACTCACTGAACGGTGGGCCACAGGGTCCGAGAAGGTGAATCGCTGGTGTTGGGGGCCTTCGGCTTCCGAAGGTCCTCAAAAACATGGTTTGACAATGTTTTCCATGTGAAATATGTGAACAGGTATCTTCGGAATCGGATCATGAGCATACAAGAGCATGGTCAGGACAAAGCTTGAGCGAGACGAAAGGTGATTATGACGAAGGACAAGGTGATCACGAAGCCGTGCAGGACAGCTTCGGCACGACAGCAGAAAAGGGGAACCGACTTAAAGATGAAAAGGCAAATCAGACCTCGAAGAATTACTATAGAGTTATTAGCAAATGTAAAGGGCATGAATGTAATTCTACATGGGCTGCGTCCCTTGCCTATAAATAGATGAACAGTACTCCCGTACTGTTCACGCGGACTTGGCATTCGCTTTTTGCATCGCGCCTATACCCTTACTTTCCGTCAAACCGAAGGTACATTTATAATTTGTTATTGTGGATATGGTAATAAAAATAAAAATAAGTTGATGATAATGTTTATATTGTTTTTCGTATTTTGTATATGAATTTTTCCTCATCATTTATTGTGCTTACGAAGGTTTTTTCCTTCACAACCTTCGTCCGGAATTCATTATATCCGAAGGGAAATAATGTCTTGGAGGACGAAGGATTTTAACATTTAACACTCTTCATGTTGCCTTGTTCTTAACTCTTAGCATTTGAGAACAAGTCCCCAACATTGGCGCCCACCTCCGGTGAACTCACTTCCACTTTTTGAGTTTCGAACACCTTCGGCAAGCATAGACCTTCGTCATGCCGCCAAAGAAAGCTTCAGCAACAGGGGCTGCAGCTCTGCAACCACTGGACCCCAACCAGGAGACCCTCTCTCTTCGGGAGGCCCGAAGCCAGAAGAGGAAGGCCACCAGTCCAACGCCTCACGAGGACGAATTGGATCAAGAGATCAGAGATATAGAGATGCTTCATCAGCAGGTACAAAGGAAGAAGGAAAAGATGGCTAGGCTAGCTGACCTGCAAAGGAAGATAGACGAAGCCTCTGAAAAAGTTCGCCATCTTACTCAAGATGAGCAGAACCGAAGGCCCCAGCACAGAGAGCTTCATCAGGAGGGCTTCTTCAACGAAGATGACTGGTATGAGAATTTCCATCATGGAAATTTTGCTTTTGATGATGCTTCTCCTCTGTCAGCAGAACTGCAGGCTACACCTTGGCCTCCGTCCTACAAGCCACCTCAACTCCCCATGTACGACGGCCACTCAGATCCAAAGCAGTTTTTGATGAGCTACAAAGCAACAATATCTTCCTATGGTGGCAATACTGCAGTCATGGCGAAGTCTTTCATCATGGCTGTCAAGAATGTTGCACAAACCTGGTACTCCTCCCTTCGGCCAGGAACAATCACATCGTGGCAGAAGCTGAAGGATATGCTGATCACTAGCTTCCAAGGGTTTCAAACGAAGCCGGTCACTGCTCAAGCTTTATTCCAGTGCACCCAAGATCACGAAGAGTATCTTCAGGCGTACGTCCGAAGATTCTTACGCCTGAGGGCACAAGCGCCAACAGTGCCTAATGAAATTGTTATTGAGGCCATGATTAAGGGGCTTCGGCCGAGACCTTCAGCCCAATACTTTGCCAGGAAACCCCCTCAGACTCTAGAGAAATTGCTTCAGAAGATGGATGAATACATCCGCGCTGACAATGACTTTCGACAGAGAAGGGAGGAAGCTTACAGATTCTCCGAAATAGCCAGGGGCTTCGGAGGGAGGTTTCATCCTAGACATGTCAGATCGATTCATTCCACTCAGAATGATGACAGGGGAAGCCAGCAGGAGAGGCCACAATATTCCTCCCAGGCTTCCCAGGTTTTGAGGCAGCAGCAGAGTTATCCTCGGCCTCCAGCTCTAAGGGGCAGAGGTGCCAGGGGCTTCGGAGGAAGATTTGGGGACCAACCAAGGAAAATTTATTGCTTATTTTGTGGTGAGGACAAGGGCCACACCACCAGGATGTGCCATGTCACCATCCAGAAACAAAAAGAAATAGCAGAAGCTGCAGCCCAATAGACCCAGCCGAAGCAAGTCATGCATACTGCTTCGTACCACTCGCCATATATCCCAGAGTATGTGGGTAACCACCCTGCAGCTTCTGTTGCTTCGGCAAGTCAATCTCAGGCATCTTGGCAACAGCTTCCACCTCCACCACCAATGCAACGAGGCCAGCAGCCAGAAGGGAGTCAACATACTCAACACCAACGAGACTTCAGAGAAGAGTCCGAAGCTCGCACAGTCAATAGTACTGTGCCAGAATCGAAGCACATTTATTAACAAATATCCTACCTCAGCAACAGTTTTTGCATTCAGTATCATTTTCTTTTTAATAAGGAACAATTATTGAAAGTCTAAGTGTTTTTTGTCGTTTTCAATTTCTTGTAATAGCTTCGATTTTGCTATAATACAAGTACAACTTCTCCACTGAATAACGGAGTCCAAAAAGTTGCCGAAGCATAAGAACTTATGGTTACGGGGTGAATCTTCAAAATAACAAAAAGTCGTTCCTAAGGGAGCGCAGCGTAAGTTTTCTGCTCAAAAGTCATTCCGAAGGGAATGCAGAGCTTACAGCGAAAAATAAACGTTGATTCCGCTGAAAGTAAAAGGCGAAGAAGCTCCTAAGGGAGGCTTACAACGAAAAATAAACGCTGATTCCGCTGAAAGTAAAAGGCGAAGAAGCTCCTAAGGGAGGCTTACAGCGAAAAATAAACGCTGATTCCACTGAAAGTAAAAGGCGAAGAAGCTACTAAGGGAGGCTTACAGTGAAAAATAAATGTTGATTCCGCTGAAGTAAAAGGCGAAGAAGCTCCTAAGGGAGGCTTGCAGTGAAAAAACATCGATCTTCGGCAAATGTCATTTTGCATAACATCGCATCATTATATCATTTGCATAGCATAACATCATACATCATATTGCATCAACGACGCAAGAAGGGGGTCTCAGTATTGATATTCAAAGATTGTTTTGAAGAAATAGTGACAGGGCACGAAAATAGCTATTGAAGAATTATACCTTCGTCAAATTCTGAAATGAAAAGATCTATTGGTTATTGATTTTACGAGGATTGGTTACTGATTTTATGAGAACACGGGTATTATTTACGAAGCATGAAAAGAAGGGAAGGTGTTTTTTCGCCGAAGGCTCAAAAACGGTATGTATATGAAGTTTCATGCATCGTAAAGAATAGAACCATAAATAGCTTATATATTACATTCAAAGTTACAAAATATTACACATGTTTCTCAACAGACATTACATTCTAAATGTTTTTACAACAACATCTAATCTTCCCTTAGAACTACTTCTGCAGCTTCGTTTAGTAGCTGATCAACAACTTTATCCATGATGGCTTCGGCCATTTTTCTAATTTCTTCGTCCCCCTTCACGTGGGGGTCCGCCGATGGCTCGGCAGCCTCTGAGGGAGGAGAAGATACGGCTATGTTACAAAGCGAAAACAAGTTCGAAATCAAAAAATTACAACAAAGAGCCAAAAACCACTAGTCAATACCTATTTGCCCTTCGAGCTCCGCACTTTTCTCAGCGGCCTCTGCTACTTTTCTAGCGTCATGAATGCCTTTCTCGCTTTTTCGTATAATTTTTTGGGCCATTTCCCGGCCACCATTGTCCCAGATGTCGGTGAAAAATTTTCCACCGACCAGGCTCGCTTCGGCCGAGGGGTCTTTTATATCTTCAGAGGATAAGGTGGCTTCGGATTGTGCCAAGAATTTCACATGCTCACAGCCTTTCCTCTCCAAAATGGTAGCAATCCCCCTGGCACCCGAAAAGGCACATATGTCCCCACGACTATTCAAAATTTCTTCAAAAGCTTCAGCTTCGTGGCTGATCCATCCAATTGGGCCTTTGGGGTCACCCCTTATGAAGTTCTCCTCACTTGAGAATGCGCCAACGCTGGCGAAGCTGGTTCTTACTTTCTTAACACATTCTATAGATTTTTCATAGCACCTTTTCTTGGATGCACGAAGCTCTTCAACGTTTTTTTCCAAATGATTTGCCCAGTGTTCAGTAATTTCTCGTTTTGTTTCTTCAAGCGTACGTTCCTCTTTAGCTCTGGCTAGTTGTTTCCGAAGATCTTCAATTTCACGCTTCTGAGCCTCAGCTTGAGCTTTAAAAGTAGCTTCGTCTTCTTTTATTCTATTCAGCAATGAATGTAATATTTTATCTTTTTTGAGACCTTCGTTCCTTAGTTCAATTACTTCGGAACGAAGGTTGCTCAGGGCCATAACACACCCTTCGTCTTCGGCATCTTTTTGAGCCCTGAGGGCATTGCTAAGTATAAGGCTCTGCAAAAAAATGTGTGTGTGTCAATAAGTTTAAGCAAATGAAAAATTTTGGTTTCAAGAAATAATACAAAGACTTCATTTTTTGCACCTTTAAGCTATTGTACGCCAAGTTGTCGGCTAGCTCGTTTTTCGACAACACCGAGAGCCCGTTTTCTAATGTTGGGAATCTGAAGCTCTTGCTCATCTCCCGACAGAAAGAAATCTCCTTGTTGTCAGGGAGACAATACAAGAAGTCTTATTCTCCGCTGCCGTTGAATATTAGCGCCCCCTTTGGATATTTCAGTTTTTGGGCATAAAACTGAGCCTCTTGCTTTTCTTTTACAGTCAATTCATTCCCCGAGGCATGTCGTAAAATATAATCGAAAGCTTCGGAAAATGCTTCGGGGGCGGCAGTGCTAGTTTCTTCAGCCAAAATTTGTTCTGTTGTTTCTGTTTCTTCGGCTTCCAAGGATTTCACCTTGGCGGGCTCTGAAGGCCCAGCTTCAGTTTCAGCTTGGTGCTTTGAAGCTTCGGCACCCAAGGCTTCGATTTGCACTTCGGAAGTTTCGGCAATTTTCTTCGGAGTAGTGCTTGAAGACTTTATTGTCTCCAATACATCCAGTACGTTAACCATTCTTTTCCTCTTGGGGGTCGTCATCGGCATTGGCATTGGCACCTCAATTCTTGCTGAAGGACTTAGAATTTTCGATGTCTTTGTTTCTTCAGCCCTCGGTTCTTCTATTTTTTCCGTCGCTGGCACTTTGGTCGGCCCTTCAATATTCGGCAGGAGAGTTGGCTCCTTGGCTTCGGTGGCCGAAGAGGTCTCACCGACAAACTCAGGCACTGTGGCCGGTTCAATATAGCATGGCCGGTGTGTGAGAACCTTCATCTTTTTCCTCTTCGGCGCCGGCTCACTAGGAGCGACTGAAGCAACTTCCTTTGCAGAAGATGTATTTTTTTCTTTTTTGACCCCGTGTTGGATAACAGTAGTCGGGGTAGACAAACCCAATTGCATCAAATACTCGGTTGAGTCTTTTCTTCTTTCGGCCTCCGAAGGCCGCAGATAGTGCAGTGTCTTCTGCCTTCGAGTATAATCCAAGCAGTTCATCACTTATGGCCTCAATACTTTTCAGCCAGTCATCATCTGGCTCGACGAATTTATCTCCATATTTGAATGTGTATTTTAGCCTAACTAGTCCACCTTCGTCAGGTTCCCTGACGGTTTCCTTCGGCATTTCCCACTTTTCCGCAAGTGGCCATACTCTAAAGGCAATATGTTCTTGGATCAAATCCCTTGTCCCAATAAAAGAGTAAACCACGCCGAAGGCCCTCTGGCATTCTTCAGCTGCTTCGTCAATTTCCACCTTCGGCTTCCGAAGGCCGAAGCGCTGCCACATAGGACACATAATAATATCTTTAATATCTTCTCGCGTCTTCAAGTCGTTCTTCACATAGAACCATTCCTTCATCCAGTCCCCAGGCCATCTCCTCCGAAAAGTTGGCACGGGACAGCTCGACCCAGAGCGGGCGCCGAAGCTGTAGCAGCCAAAATTGTTATGGTATTGCTCTTTGCCCCAAGGTTTTGTCTCATATAATAACTCATGCATGCTACAGAAACTTTTGGCATTTGGTTCCAAACCTTGACTCTTCACAGCCCATACAAAGATGCCCATCCTTATGATTGCTTCAGGAGTAATTTGATGGAGGTAGATTTCAAATATCTTCAAAACTTCCACGACAAAACTGCTCAAGGGAAACCGAAGTCCAGCCTTTAAGAAGCTTCGGAATATCACGACTTCATTCTCCTCGGGAGTCGGACAAGTTTTCTCTCCTTCGTCAGCCTTCACAATAGACAAGTCCCGAAAATATCTACCCCTCATATTGACAAGATGGCTTTGTTTAATGCTTGATTTCCCAAAAACTGCATGGCTTGGTCGCCAAGGTCGATCTTCGGAATCTTCACCACCACTTTCTACATCATAGCTGTCACTATCACCAGTGTCTTCAGAGAGGCCCTCTAAAATCTCCTTAGTAATCTTCTCTGTGTTTGTCTTTGCTATTGATTCAAGGAAGCCGAGATTCATCTCTTCGGAAAGGCTTAGCTTTGACTCAGCGACAGCTTTCTTGTCTTCAGACATCTTCGAAAATGCTGAGAAGGTGCTCTCAAAGCCGAAGCTTAAAAATTTAAAAAGCCAACCAAATGTTGGTGCGCAAGAGCTGAAAATTGAGTAAGCAAGAACAGATGGCAAGAAAGCCTGCCAAATGAACCCGTGGTGAGTTCTTATTTATACGCCTAGCGTGCTGAGAGCTGGAAGGTCCCGCTTGTCAGTGACTGTTGCTATTCTAGCAAAGGGAAGGTGTTTTTTTGGACCTTCGGCTTAAGGCCTTCGTCCATGTCGCAATATAAATTCATCATTCTAATAAATTAATATTGCGAGGGGCTACTGTTGGGGGCCTTCGGCTTCCGAAGGTCCTCAAAAACATGGTTTGACAATGTTTTCCAAGTGAAATATTTGAACAGGTATCTTCGGAATCGGATCATGAGCACACAAGAGCATGGTCAGGACGAAGCTTGAGCGAGACGAAAGGTGATTATGACGAAGGACAAGGTGATCACGAAGCCGTGCAGGAAAGCTTCGGCACGACAGCAGAAAAGGGGAACCGACTTAAAGATGAAAAGGCAAATCAGACCTCGAAGAATTACTATAGAGTTATTAGCAAATGTAAAGGGCATGAATGTAATTCTACATGGGTTGCGTCCCTTGCCTATAAATAGACGCGGACTTGACATTCGCTTTTTGCATCGCGCCTATACCCTTACTTTCCGTCAAACCGAAGGTACATTTATAATTTGTTATTGTGGATATGGTAATAAAAATAAAAATAAGTTGATGATAATGTTTATATTGTTTTTCGTATTTTGTATATGAATTCTTCCTCATCATTTATTGTGCTTACGAAGGTTTTTTCCTTCACAACCTTCGTCCGTAATTCATTATATCCGAAGGGAAATAATGTCTTGGAGGACGAAGGATTTTAACATTTAACACTCTTCATGTTGCCTTGTTCTTAACTCTTAGCATTTGAGAACAAGTCCCCAACAGCTGGCGCGCGAGTAATTGGTGCAAGATGGGGCGTGCGCGACGATTATTTTAATTGTTTCTCGCCAACGAGCTCAGGGAAGGTGTTTTTTGGATCTTCGGCGTCCCGAAGCCTAGAAGACTTTTTCACGGATCAAGCTCGTTACGAAAAACGATCTAGCACCGCGAAGGGGCTACTGTTGGGGGTATGCTTCGTAGCCGAAGATCCTAAAAAGAACACCTTCGAAAGGTCTTCTCAAAAGCAAGTGCCGAAGCTATTATCTATAAAGCTTCGGCACAAAGACAAATCTCAAGATGAAGGGTCGAACCGACTTAAAGATGAATTGACTTAAAGACCTATGATGTTTTGTGTCATTATTGTAGTCGATTGTAAAGGACATAAATGTAATTTTGCGCAGGTTGCATCCTGTGTTTATAAATAGATGAACAGTATCCCGGCACTGTTCACGCGATCCTGTAATCACTGGCACGTTGCGTTTGAATCATTGCTTCCCGTCAAGGCGAAGGTATAAATGTGCCCAAATAATATGTTTTAATACTTATATACTCATTCATTTCTCATTGTTTGTTGTTTTACAAATATGATCACGAAGGTGAAATCTTCGTGATATTTTTACTCATGCCCTTCGTCCGAAGCTCATTAAATCCTTGGGGAGATAATGCTTCAGCGGACGAAGGGCATTTATACTTAACATCTTTGTGTTGCCTTGTTCTTAATTCATAGCATTTGAGAACAAGTCCCCAACACATGCTAAGAGATTCATACAAGCAATTTTTGGCTATAGCATTTAAATGAATTTCTTTTTCCTCACTCATGGTGGGTTCCTCGAGATTTTTGGGTGGTTTCATCACGTCAGGAGTGACTCTCCAAACACCTAGATCAACGGCCTCTAGGTAACAAGCCATTCTAGCACTGTAATATGGGAAGTTAGTGCCGTCGAAGTGTGGTGGCCTATGGGTATCCATCCCTTCCTCTATAAAGTGTCGACTCCTTTAGTGGTGAAGCTAAAGTGTTTCAAATGAGCCAAACCAGGCTCTGATATCAATTGAAGGAAACAAGTGACGCGTAATAGGGGGGTGAATTAGGACTTCTAAAACTTTCACTAAACTAGGCTACAAATAAAACCCTAGAGCAAAACCTATGCAAATAATCAAACTAGAATGTGCAAACTAGGTTTTGTCTAAGTGTTGCTATCTCTACCGCAATGACTAAGTTTCAATCTACACTATATAAGTATAAAGACAAGATTGAAACTTAAATGCTTAATATAAATGCGAAAGCTTAAAGAGAAAGGTAGAGATGAAAACTCTCGTGGATGACGCCGGTATTTTTACCAAGGTATCCGGAACCACGCAAGGTCCCGACTAATCCTCGTTGGTGCCCCTACGCAAAGGGAAGCCCACACGAGGGCCAAGCACCTCGGTCGAGTAACTCCGTAGAGAGCCGCAGGCCTTATCCATGCGCAAGTGGTGCTCTGTTTCCGGCTCCTCTCAGACGCTCCCCGCCGTCTCCACTATCAAGCTTCTGGTCGAAAACGCTGCGGGCCTCGTTCCCTCCGATACACGGTGGCGGCTGTGACACAAACGTGGTTGTCACAGTCATGCAAGACTCTTGCCCAACTCGGTACAATTACAACGTTTCAAGCAAGAGCCTAGGGGTTGTGTGGTTTATCTAAACTCACTCAACTAACTAGGATTCACCTAGAGCAAGCGCTAGAGTGGTCTAACTAACCTAATCACTTCGTAAAGCACCTACGCTAATCACCGAGTGATTCTATTAAGCACTCGGGTGTATGAGCTCTTGGAAATGTGAACTATGTGCCTTGGTATGTCTCTTGGGCTCCCACACCTCCAAATGGCCGGATGGGTGAAGTATATATAGGCCCCAACTCAAATATAGCCGTTGGAAAGGAGTTCTGCAGCTTTCTGCGGCGCATCGGATAGGTGCACCGGACTGTCCGGTGGTGCACCGGACATGCCACGTGTACTAGCCGTTAAAGATAGCCGTTGGAGCTTCCGAAGATGGCGCACCGGACAACCCATGCTCGCTTGTCGTATTTTGGCCATAACTTTTAGCTCTGAACTCCGATTTTGATGATCTTGGACTTTTTGGAAACCTTATAAAATTATCTACATCTCAGAGTTGAAGCCATGTCAGTTTGAGTAGATTTGAGTTTGTGAAACACTTCCAATTCAGTCAGCCCTTCCTCTCAACTTTGTCAACTTCACTTTTGTTTTGCATCTTTGTATCTCACTTCTACTTCTTGATGTGTTGGACTCTTAGCATGTATAAAGTGTCTTCAATATGACTTTGTAGTGTCTTATATGGGTCTTATAATGTCTTCTTTGAGGTATTGCATCCTCATAGCCTCAGTCAATCCACTTCGCATCCTATGAACTACAACACAAAAACACATGGAAAATACATTAGTCCACAGGTTATGTTGATCATCAAACACCAAAACCTATTGAGCTAAATGGCCTAGAGTCCATTTTCCTTACATTTCCACCACCTAGTTCGGATCTGTAAGTGCATCCTTTATCCTATATGGCTTAATGGAAGACACAAAAGAGTAATGTTCATAGAAATGAGCAACTCGAGATCGAGTGGTTACCCCCTTGTGGATGTCACCAAGAATGGAGTTGACAGGGTGATCTCTTTGAATTGCTTGGTGAACTCTTGGTTGCGGTGGTCTTTGATCTTGAATTTCTTGATCATCTTCCTTATTTTGATCATCTTCATCTCCTCCTTGATCAATGTCCTCCTCTTGAGGTGACTCATCATATTGATCTTCATCCTCTTCTTCTTGAGCTATTTCTTCACCTTGAGTTGGTGGAGATGCTTGTATGGAAGATGATGGTTGATCTTGTGCTTGTGGAGACTCTTTGGATTCTTTTGGACACACATCCCCAATGGACATGGTCCTTAGTGCGACGCACGAAGCCTCTTCATCATCTAATTCATCAAGATCAATTTGCTCTACTTTAGAGCCATTAGTCTCATCAAACAAAATGTCACAAGAAACTTCAACTAATTCAGTGGACTTGTTGAAGACTCTATATGCCCTTGTGTTTGAGTCATAACCAAGTAAAAAGCCTTCTACTCCTTTATGAGCAAATTTAGAATTTCTACCTCTCTTAATAAGAATAAAGCATTTGCTCCTAAAAACTCTAAAATAAGAAACATTGGGCTTTTTATCGGTGAGGAGTTCATATGATGTTTTCTTGAGGATTCGGTGAAGGTAGAGTTGGTTGATCGAGTAGCAGGTGGTGTTAATCGCCTCCACCCAAAACCGATCTGGTGTCTTGTACTCATCAAGCATGGTCCTTGCCATATCCAAAATAGTTCTATTCTTCCTCTCCACAACACCATTTTGTTGG